>NC_066585.1:175725737-176332920 GCF_024323335.1 Lathyrus oleraceus | reverse complement strand
ATTATTTTCAAAGGAAAAGGGAAAAGTATGAACAAAATCCAAAGATAAGAAGTTTTCAAATCAAAACTAATAAAATTCCAGAGATTATAGATAAGAGGGTTGGTTACACATAAGGAAGGTGTTAACATCCAAAGTGTCATAGGTACTCCTAGGGAGCCCTTTTTGTGTACAATATGTTTTTTGTTCTAAATGATGTTTGATAAAAATAGAGTGTGTGGATGAAAAAATAATTCATTGATTACATTTTTGTGTTTGACAAGACCTTCGGTCTTGTGCCTACGTACCAACATAAAAATGACAGATCAAAACCTCTTAGTTTGTGGTAAAAATTTCAAATAAGTTGGTGAATTGTTTTTAACAAAACTTTAATAAGAAAAGGCACAAAGGACAAAAAGTTTGAATGAAGTTGTTAGTTCTTTTGTCTTTTGAAATTTAAGTTAATATGGTTAAGTTAATTTACAAGTTTAACTTAAGAAAAAGAAGTTCAAAAATTCAATGGCATAAGGCTAAAGTTTTTAATCATTAAAACAATGTCTAAGTTTGAAATCACAAGCAAAGAAGTTTTTGAAAAGGGGGAGAGATTTTGAAATTTAAGAAGTGGGAGGAGATGAAGAGGTTATCCTAAGCACAAATTTAAAAATTAAGGGTTGAAAAAATCTGACCAATGGGATGCAATCCAACAGATAAGAATGTCATATAGAAACCGTCGTACCCCTAATTTTGACCACTTTCTCAGCTAACTCAGAGTTCAGATTACTGACATGTCCAAAACTTCTTACAGACTATCTGGTCAACCTAAAGACTTAAAAAGTTAAAGAGGGACCCTTTTGACTTTTTATTCTCCACCAGGGAGTTTGATCTTACATTATGGTTTAATTGCTATTTTAGATTATTTTTTCAGGGTATAGTTTAATTTGTCAAGCTAACATATAATTGTATTAACTACTTAGAAAAACATATAGTTTGCAATCTATTAGAAAATGCCTGTTAAAGTCATTTGGTCATTTGTTTAGTTAAGTAATTAGGCTAGAAAAATTATTAATTATTATTGACTAGGATGCTATTTTAATTAGTGAACTATCTAAGTTTAAAATAGTTAAGATTGTTTCATGGTTATTGAGATATTTAGATCGTTATCATATCTGCTTGTCAAATGTACTTTATTTTAAATAATTGAAATAGCAGAATTGGTAGAAAAGCTCCAAATCTCATGTTTCTTACTTTTAGTATTTTTCCCTGTCAATTTGATTTTCGTTATATTTGATTTTTTTTACATGTTTTCATTAAATTTTATATAAAAAATAAAATAATAAGAACATAAGAATTTTCTAATCAAATTTAAAATCATTTTAAGTTGGTATTATAAATCTAATTTCTAAAAAAAATCAATTATTTTTAAATCAACTTTTCTAAACCAACTTTTTAAATCATTTTTTTCTAATAAATGTTAGAAAGTTAATTATTTTGAGCAAATCCTATTTTTACTAACCTCACAAATCTTTTTTTAAAACTATTATTATAAACAACTTTTTTTTAACAAACATCATAAACCTTTTATAACTAAAATCCTCAAATATTTTCTAAATTAATTTTATTTTCTAACAACATTTTTTAAAGTATCATAATAGAAAATGAATACAACCAAAATGTATAATCTATTTCCAATTAACAAAATCTTAATTTGTTTCAAAATCACTAACCAAAGTTAATTTTCAAATCAAATGATAATATATTAAAAATTCTAAAAAAGACAAATAAATATTTAATATTTTTGTACATCTAATATTTGTTACTTTGTGGTTAAAATATTTAATTAAGATAGGTTCCAGTTTTAAATCATTTTTTTAATAAATATATTTAAGTCATCAAATATTTAATAAATAAATAAAAATATATAATTAATTAGGGTTATAATTTAAAATCAATTAAATTAAAATTTAGGATGTGATTAATACAAAAAAATAATTATGTGATTATTTAGATATTGATAATTAACATGGAAAATATATAATTAGAGGTTTAAATTAGGATTATGGCTAATTTTATAGTTAAACATAATTGGATTAATAATTAGTCAAATAATTAATAGTTATCATTTAATATAATTAACAAGGAATATAAAATAGGATTAATTGTGAAATATTAATTAATTAGGGAATTTGAGTTAATTTATGGGATAACTTTAGAATAATTTTGGGATAGTTGAATCACTTCTTCGGTTAAGTTTAGGGTTTTGATTATCTGATTAGGGATATAAAATATAATATTAACCTTTATAGTTAACTTGTTTTTATTTAATATAAAATAATTATACATCTATTATGGGTTAATTATATCTTTACAAATAATTAATTTGGAAGATTATGGGATAAAATCTTAGGATTTTAAAGGATAAAAATTTATAGAATAACTACGGGATAATTTAGGGATAACTTTGTTTCAAGGGATAAAAACAAGGGACAAACATCAGGATAAGGGATATAATCTTTGAGATTATATAATTAAACTTTTAATATATTTGTTAAAATAACTCTATATTTAATATCATTATGGATTTACTTTCTTAAATAAAAATAGTTAGATTTTTTTTAATCAATCAAAAGGATATGTCATATAAATATATAATATTTATTTTCATAAATAAATTTTTTTTTTTTGTAATCAATAGTGGGGATAATAATGGGATAAATCTCTAGAGAAATTTCAGGGTTTAAGGGATAAATAATTATGGATAAGGGATATAATACTTGGATTTATATAATTATCTTTTAATTTATTTTCTTAAATAAATTAATAATTATATTTTTGTAAATAATCAATTGGGATAAAATCAATCTAAACTCACATTAAACTACAAGTCATATGCCCTAGTGCTTTGAGGTATTTTTCAAAATCAATTACTTCTCTGCCCCCGATGCGTGAGAACTTTCAAGGGATAAAAACAACCAACCAACCAACATTTTTTAAGACGAACTACGGGGCTCTGATCCTTTAATAAATTTGAGGGTACGTAGGTATATAGTTGTAAGACTCTAGCGAGTATAATAATCAAAAACATTTATTAGGGTTTCTCTTATTAAAATAATAAAACATTTTTGTAAATAAATAAATAATTAAACAATTAATAAATATCATAGCAAACATTCATTATAAACACATAAACCCTAGAATTAAAGGAGGATCTGATTGAGTACAATGGAGGTAAGGGGTGTCTAACACCTTCCCCTTACTTAACCGACTCCCAAACCTATTATCTCACCCTTAATTTATAGGTTTTATCATTATTTCCATGTTCCTTAGGAACGAATAAACAATGGTGACGACTCTGTCAATTTTCTAGCCACGATAGTTGGCGACTCTGCTGGGGAGTTCTTATACTTTCCCTAAAGAGAGTTTGTCCTAATCTTTGGTTTTAGGGTTGTGTGTTATTTATTTTCTTGTTTATTTTTTGTTTATTTATTTATTCACTCTTTTTATTTTTATTTTATATATTTTATTGTATATTTCAATATTATATTATTATTCACATATCATATGGATGGGATTGTTACATGTGTGAAGCCAAAACCCAGGCTTGAGGAAAAAGTAATAAGCTTAAGTAAGAGGTCGTCCTGTCTCGGCCGCCGAGGTTCTCATCCCGTATGGTCTTTGATGACGATTCCTTCTAGAATAGATCAATTCAAAAGGTATGTCATGAGAAGGCTAACACTTCTTCATGATAGAACTTTGAGTTTGGTCCATGACTCTGAGGACCTCTTCTAGAACCCTCTTAACTTTGGGGAGCTTATGTTATCAACCTGCCAAGGTCGTTACTAAGGTCCTTCCTAGACAAGACTTATCCCGAAGGATTATCGTATGAAGGCTTGATCCTTCTCATGGTAAAACAATGGTATAATCCATGACTTTAGGACTATTATCTTATCCAAAACTTTATATCCTACAAGTGAGGGGTTTGGGTAGTATAAACCTAAATCTGACATATCATAAGGAACCTACCCTTAACTAGGTAATGCTTGCATATTACCTTACATATCCCGAAACTCGTTTGGGTTTCCCATGTAAATCATTATCCATATCTATAAGGAACCTTCTTAAACAAGGTATCCTTATATTCAACATTATCCTTAAACCCATATGTGATTTCTATATCCATCATAATCCATAAACCCGTGTGGGTTCTCCTATCTGTCACTATCCTAATGTGACACTTGCATTACATCTCAAAAAAAAACTTTTAGCATACATTTAAAATTTAAAATTAAAAAAAGAAAAAAATATTTTTGCATACACATGCATTTGCATACATTCACATACATTTGCATATCCTTTTCACCCTTATCCAGTTATCATCCAGCTAGTAGACTTCCTGATACTCACGAACAAACTCGAAGGACGTCTCAAAAAGCTATAAAGGGACTCAAGAAGTGCAAGTACCCTTGAAGAGAGAAGGTAACCCTTTTCAATGCCAACCACGACTTACCTAGATTCTCAAATACAACCCTGGAAGGAGACCTCCGTGACAAAGTCTACAATAGTATCTACTTCAATAGTAGGCTCATGCGCTTCATCAATCACGACAAAGGGAACTTGGAAGAAAATTAGATCCTATACCAATGTCTCATGACTTACTCATAAGTTCCCTACTGGAACTACAACCTCATGATCCCCCTCCTCGTCTATACCCTATAAGTCATGACGAGAATGCCCGATGTGAGCACAAAGTACAAGACCTACAATTGACTTTCAAAGAAGGAGTCCTATTGGTGAACAATCACCCTTACTTTAACAAAGTGCAAGAACATAAAAAATCATCCCCTAAGGACAATGGATCAACAATGAAGCTCATCCATGGGATCAATAAACTTTATCATTTCCAGTTGTAATTTCTTTTTTGCTAAGTGTTTTTTTGTATTAAAAGTTGTACTCTTTAGGAAATAATTTTAGTAAAATGAGCATGCATGGTTTTGAAATCAATCCATCTGTTTACACTCTCTTTCTTATGCCATCATGAAAATAAAAGTAAAAATCAATCAAACCTTTTATTTTCACTTCTCACCTATTAACAAGCTTACGAGAATAATGATGTAATAAATAATTGAATTTGCTGACTATGCTTTTAATAGTAAGACATGGATGACGATGTAAGGCATTATTTCACTTCTCAAACACTGAAGAAATAAGGAGATAATCCATAGTCAACCCCCTCGAGCCAGAAGTCGATGTTTCTTTTTCTATTAATAAAAAAAACCCTTAATCTTAACCAGGGGCAGGGTAGTTTCAATTAAGTCAATGATGTATTCTAGTCTCGAGAAAACCATTCCATAATCACATCAGTAAGAGGTTCAAGCAACATCTTCTTCCTCACACCATCCAACATCGAGGAAGCAGCGAAAATACAAAAGCTCACAATAGCTAACACGACAGTCACAACTTTCAAAATATTAAAAGCATAATCACACATGAATTGTTCCAAAAAAGAGCCCGCTAAGTCAAAAAAAAGAAGGGAAACAACCAAATTTTTTTTGACTTAGGCAAAAGTTAGGGCATTATTTTTAAAAAAATAGCTCGCTAAGTCAAAAACATAAAAGGAGTTAACTTAGGCAAAAGTTAGGGCATCCCAATGGAGCACAAATTCAAAAGAATTGGTCCATGCAAATTAAGGATTAAAAAAAACAAAAAACAAAAAAATGGAAACAAGCTTGTAAGTGAAAGTAGGTGACTGGCACCTCAAGAATCTCAGCAGTGCTTGAATCATTACATCCATCATCATTATCAAAATTCTCTTGCAGACTAAATGCATTTGTTAAATTAATTGGATTTAGGAATGAAGAACATCAAGGATAAGGGGTGAGTCTTAATCAAAAATTGATCCTTATATCTTTTGTTTCATAAACCATGAACCAGGCCACGTTATAACATTTAAAAGTCATAATTAAAGCTAGGTTCACTATGAAAGCATACTCAGTAAAATTTGTGTTAAATTGAATCCAAATGTTTGTTAAATCATTGATAACCATCTTATTTTATCACATTTTCACATCTTCATTTGTGCTAACCCCATGGCCAAATATCATCTATATACACCATATCTGTTTTCCATAACAATTTTCGATTTCAAAAACTTACATGAGCATGATGTTAGAATTACTTTTCAAAAAGAACATCTTTCTCACAAATCAATACTTAGCCTCAAGGAAATATCAACAATGGTATGATCAGGGGAACACCACTTCGAGACATTCTTGACTAGGGACAAGTCACCCAAGGATCCTTCCAGTTAGGGGAAAATCCTTATAATCATGGGAATATTATCCAAAGATCCTACTAACTAGGGGCAAAGCATCCCAAAATTTGACCCATCGATGTTGAATCACTTCTATGACCCTAATGATAAGAGGCTGGCCTTGCAAAACTCAAGTATTGGGGAAGCCTATATCCTGTTCATATCACAACATGGCAAGATCCAGGTTCCTTTTCAGGCAACATCTCTAGATCCTAATTATCCGGGGCATACCTTGCAAGATTCAAATACTAGGGCAAGTCATATAAAGGTCACAACATCGCGAGATCCAAGTTTATTCTCAAGAATTCCAAGATTTGACACACCTATGTCAAAATGCCTCCATGACCTTAATGATCAGGGGTAGGCTCTTTCAAGACTCTCATACTGGGGCATACCAACTCAGGGGCATAGTAAGGCTGATTACTCTGAAAGTCATCTAATCAGGGGCATACTTTTCAAAATTCATACATTGGGGCAGTCCATATCAAAGTCATACCATAGCATGGTGGGATCCAAGTTTCTTTTCAGGAAACTCTTCTAAGAAAGTCCAAAAATAAGTGCAATACCCTCCAAAGCTCAATCAATATGGGCAGACCGCAACACGGCTTAATCAAAAGTAATCGCTCCAAAAAAACGGTTCATCGTGGGCATATCATTCCAAGGGTCGATTATTTAAGGACGAATCTCTCCAAGGCTAATACAACGGCAAGCCGTATTAAGCACATAGTAAAGATAAGCTTCTTCAAAATCCATATTGAGGTGAATTTCTTCAAAGACCCAACATGTTGGGGAAACTATGGGATACTACAGGGACAATCCCTCTAAATACTTTCAAGATGCACGTACAAGCTCTTTCATACATCAACAATCATCAAGTTCGCAATGAATATCAAGAAGTCATTATTGCTCAACACCCCACTACCATTTTTGACAAATAGCCTTGTAATACAAGTAACCTTTCTAAGCCTTGACAACTCTGACTCACCACAGGGGCACTTGTTGAAACATTTAAATCATTGTCATGCATTAATCATGTTGCTACACTCTAGCGTCAAACCATGCATATCATCTCATTCATCTAGCACATTCCCATAACATGAATCTAACATCTACAAAAACCCAACCTCACTTGGCACTTACATCCAAAAATCCCAACCTCATTTGGCATTCACCCCAAAATCCCAACTCTGATTGGCATCTAACAAAAACCCAACCTTGCTTGGCACTCAATACCTACAAATGTCCCAATCTTCAGCGGCACAACCCAAGATTAATACATTGCATGCATCAATCATCGCATTAATACATCATATCACACATAACATATATATGAATATGGAGCATTACGCTGTACAAACTCTAAACATGCATAACATAACATAGGCTGAGACTCAGGACTCATCGTGAGAGTCTGGATCAATCCCCAACTAAATCGGTGATAGATCTTTGTCCAAGCTTCTCCCTAACTCTTTTCTCGTTGTACACCCCATTGGGTTAGTCTTAAGGACAATTCCTCAACAAGTATCCTTGGAACTCATTCTCCAAGCAGAAAATACTTAGCAGCATTGTCCTCGATATGCCCTAATGGTATATAATTCCTTCACCACATCCTTGCAAGTATTTACTAGGACTTTCCTCGACACTCACGCTCCTTAGGGAACCTCGCCTGAAAGCCTATTCCCCAGTAGACAATCATCTTATGTGACACCAGTCATCCCTAGTAGAGACATCGAGTTATTATATCAGTCTCTTTTTTACTCCATTTTTCTCAGAGAACTCCCCAACAGAAGTTCTTGCTCTAGTATTATCCATGATGATATCCTATTTATGGTTCTTAAACTGTTGTCACTCACTTTGGTTTTTACGCTATTGTCATCTAGTCACTTCAGTTCTTACACCATTTATTAATTCATTTGTACGGTCTCTCATATCATTTGTCATTTCAGTTTACGGTTCTTCTGCCGTTGTTATTTCTTCCAGTTGCTATACCTCTATCACTAATCTCATGGTTTTACATCAATGATAATTTATTTAGTATCATTTCTTATACCGAGGACGATTGAACTCTTAATCCCCAGCTATCGCGGTACAATTCCCAAGTAGGAATGCTTATTGGCCTTCCCCAATAAGTAACCATCTCCACTGATCCTTTTCAATAAAGGACTTCCCCAACAAACTCGCTCCCCAAGATTCGTCAAAGGAATTTATCCAGTAGTCGGTCATTCTGAATGATCATTATCAACTATTGAGCGGGTATTCACGTCTCACATCTCCAGCCTATTAATCTATCCCATACAAGGGATGTGTTCCATCAAATACACCAGGGTTTTATCAAAGGGTTACACCGGGGTTTTTCAAGGGGTTTCATCAAAGAGTTTTTACCAGGAGTTCCATTAGGGGTTTCATCAGAAGTATAAAGGATTTTCATCAAGGGGTTCTATCAAGGGATTTTTTCAAAGGAGTTTTAGCAAAGGTGTTCAATCAAGGGGTTTTTGTCAGAGCATTATCCATAGGGTTCCACCAAGGGTTCACCAGGGTTTTACCAAGAAATTTCAGCAAAGTATTATTATCAAGGGGTTTCATGAGGGATTTATCAGAGGGTTTCACCGGGATTTTCTATCAAAGGGTTCCACCAGAATTTTATCAAGGGATTTTATCAAAAGGGTTTTATAAAAAAGGTTTATCATGAATTTCATCGAAAGATTCCATCAAGGGGTTCTGCTAGAATTTTACCAAGGGGATTCATCCAAAGTGATCGGGGTATCAGTAGAGTACTACCCGATTCCCATGAAATGATCGGATGATCATGGGAATCGTATGCAAGTTTCACCCATAAGGGTTAAAATTGATCAAAAAGGGTTTCATCAAGAGGTTTTATCAAAGATTTCATCAAGGGTTTCATTAGGGATTTCATCATATTTTTATTAGAGGGGTTTCATCAGTGTTTTATCAAAGGGTTCCACCAGGGTTTCACTGTGGGTTTCATCAAGGATTTTATCAGGGGTTTCATCAAAGGATTCTACCAAGGGGTTATATCAGGAGTTTCATCAAGGGGTTCCATCAATGGGTTTCACCAGATTTCTATCAAGAGGTTTCATCAAGGGATTTCATCAAAAGGGTATTATCATGGGTTTCATCTAGGGATTCTATCTGAAGTTCCATCAAGGGGCTCTATCATAACTTTATCAAGAGGTTTCACCAGAGTATCACCAGAAAGGTCTCAACCAGCATGATTTTGATATCACTAAAGTCTTACCCGACTCCATCGACATGATCGGATGATCATAAGAATCATAGGCAAGTGTCACTCGAAGAGGTTGAAATTGATCACCAGGGATTTAGTCAATGGGGGTTCCATCAGGGATTTGTCAAAAGGGTTTCATCAAGGTCTTATCATCAAGGGTTCCATCAGAAGTTGTATAAGGGTTTCACCAAGAGTTTTTCCAGGGATTTTATTAAGAGTTTCATCAGGGGTTCTACCAGGGTTATCAAACAGCGACCGAAGGATCGTCCGAGTCCTGCCCGATTTCTGTGATTACGAGAATCGTATGCAAGAAGATATTATCAGGGATACATCAAAGTAGGATGTCAACAGAGCACCAAGGATTGGTCAATCCTTGCTCGGCTCCGGAGTCTATTAACCTCACGAACAAAATTAGGGTTCCTTTTTATATTTAACCATCTCCTCTCTGAGAAGATGAAGACTCGTGATCATCATCATCATCATCTCAGTTTGAAGCTGATTAAATAGGGGCAGCTATCGTACCCCTAATTTTGACCACTTTCTCAACTAACTCAAAGTTTAGATTACTAACATGTCCAAAACTCCTTACAGGCCATCTGGTCAACCTAAAGACTTAAAAAGTTAAAGAGGGACCCTTTTGACTTTTTATTCTCCCCTAAGGAGTTTGATCTTACATTAGGATTTAATTGTTATTTTAAAATTTTTTCAGGGTATAGATTGATTTGTCAAGCTAACATATAATTGTATTAACTACTTAGAAAAACATATAGTTTGCAATCTATTAGAAAATACCGGTTAAAGTCATTTGGTCATTTGTTTAGTTAAGTAATTAGGCTAGAAAAATTATTAATTATTATTGACTAGGATAATATTTTAATTAGTGAACTATCTAAGTTTTACGATTGTTTCATGGTTATTGAGATATTTAGATTGTTATTATATATGCTTGCCAAATATACTTTATTTCAAATAATTGAAATAGCAGAATTGGTAGAAGAGCATGTGTAAGGAGTTATGAGTGTGAGAGGGCATTAGTTGAAATCCCACGTTTCTTACTTTTAGTATTTTTCCCTTTTATTTGTTTTACTTTATTTTTAACTTTTCTAGTTATTTTCAAAACTACAAAAAATCACAAAAATAACATTTTTTTATTTAATTAGTAATTTTCGTATTATTATGTAAAGCATATTTTAAAATATTATTTTTTCATTAAAATCATGATTTCATGAATAAAATCTCAAAAAAATCAAAGAAAATAAAAAAAATCAAAATCTTTTATATTATTAGGTAATTAGCTTATTTTTATATTTAAAATATTTTTTATCTAAATTCACCAAGCCATGAATCCATATGGATTCATTGACTTGAGCTTTAAAAAATTGAAAAAATCAGGTTAAATTAAAATATTCCTAAATAGTTCAATTCATTTAATTTTTTTAATTTAATTTTACCTATAAATAGAACTCATTTTTCACACTTTTCATCATCCACAATCTACAAATTATTTATCCTAAAGTTGTTGTTCTTCACACCGAAGAACAACAACACTAAACCCTAAAACTCCTACCGGCATCTATTCTATCAAGGAAGGTGGCGTGGAGAAGGTGAAAAACTCAAAAGGAATTATTTTGCTCACCATTTTTGTTCATGTTTTCATTAAACTTTATATAAAAAATAAAATAAAAAGAATATAACAATTTTCTAATCAAATTTAAAATCATTTTAAGTTGGTATTATAAATCTAATTCCTAAAAAAAAATCAATTAATTTTAAATCAACTTTTAATTCAACTTTTCTAAACCAACTTTTTAAATCAATTTTTTTTCTAATAAATGTCAGAAAGTTAATTATTTTGAGCAAACCTTATTTTTACTAACATCACAAATCTTTTTTTAAAACTATTATTATAAATAACTTTTTTTAACAAACATCATAAACCTTTTATAACTAAAATCCTAAAATAATTTCTAAATCAATTTTATTTTCTAACAACATTTTTTAAAGTATCATAATAGAAAATGAATACAACCAAAATGTATAATATATTTCCAATTAACAAAATCCTAATTTGTCTCAAAATCACTAACCAAAGTTAACTTTCAAATCAAATTATGATATATTAAAAATTCTAAAAAAGACAAATAAATATTTAATATTTTTGTACATCTAATATTTGTTACTTTGTGGTTAAAATATTTAATTAAGATAGGTTTCAGTTTTAAATCCTTTTTTAATAAATATATATTTAAGTCATCAAATATTTAATAATCTTAAAAAATATATATAATTAATTAGGGTTATAATTTAAATTAATTAAATTAATTTAGGATGTGATTAATACAAAAAAATAATTATGTGATTATTTAGATATTGATAATTAACATGGAAAATATATAATTAGAGGTTTAAATTAGGATTAGGGCTAATTTTATAATTAAACATAATTCGATTAATAATTAGTCAAATAATTAATAGTTCTCATTTAATATAATTAACAAGGAATATAAAATAGGATTAATTATGCAATATTAATTAATTAGGGAATTTGAGTTAATTTATGGGATAACTTTAGGATAATTTTGGGATAATTGAATCACTTCTTGGGATAAGTTTAGGGTTTTGATTATCTGATTAGGGATATAAAATATAATATTAACCTTTATAATTAACTTGTTTTTATTTAACATAAAATAATTATACATCTATTATGAGTTTATTTTCTAAATCAAACTAATAATTATATCTTTACAAATAATTAATTTGGAAGGTTATAGGATAAAACACTATGATTTTAAGGGATAAAAATTTATGGAATAACTACGGGATGATTTAGGGATAACTTTGGGATAATAAATGGGGATAAATTTTTAGGGTTTTAGGGATAAAAAATTTATAACAATTTCAAGGGATAAAAACAAGGGACAAACATCAGGATAAGAGATATGGTCTTTGAGATTATATAATTAAACTTTTAATATGTTTGTTAAAATAACTATATATATAATATCATTATGAGTTTACTTTCTTAAATCAAAATAGTTAGATTTTTTTTAATCAATCAAAAGGATATGTCATATAAATATATAATATTTATTTTCATAAATTAATTATTATTTTTTTGTAATCAATAATGGGGATAATCATGGGATAAATCTCTAAGGAAATTTGGTTTAAGGGATAAATAATTATGGATAAGGGATATAATACTTGGATTTATATAATTATCTTTTAATTTATTTTCTTAAATAAATTAATAATTATATTTTTATAAATAATCAATTGGGATAAAATCAATCTAAACTCACCTTAAACTATAAGTCATATTCCCTAGTGCATTGAGACATTTTTCAAAATCAATTACTTCTCCGCCCCCGATGCGTGAGAACTTTCAAGGGATAAAAATAACCAACCAACCAACACTTTTTAAGATGAACTACGAGGCTCTGATCCTTCAATAAATTTGAGGGTATGTAGGCATAGAGTTGTAAGACTCTAGCGAGTATAATAATCAAAACCATTTCTTAGGGATTCCCTTATTAAAATAATAAAACATTTTTGTAAATAAATAAATAATTAAACAATTAATGAATATCAAAGCAAACATTCCATATAAACACACTAACCCTAAAATTAAAGGAGGATCCCATTAAGTACAATGAAGGTAAGGGGTGCCTAACACCTTCCCCTTACTTAACCGACTCCCGAACCTAGTATCTCACCCTTAGTTTATAGGTTTTATCATTATTTCTCTGTTCCTTAGGAACGAATAAATGATGGTGGCGACTCTGTCAATTTTCCAGCCGTGGCAGAAACTCATTTTCCTTTGGAATTTCATCAATCAATAACAAATAAGCAATGAGCAATATCCAGACATCATGAAGATCAAGGCATCAAATAAAGATAGTCACACCAAGCAAGCACTCTAATAGCTAGTAGTCTTTATTGTCTTCCAATGTATCAGATGAAATATTCGTTGATTAACTCATAACAAAGCATCAGACACAAGATCAAAATAACAATTAGGCATAAAGACAGAGTAGCAGATGAATTCAAGCAAATCCCAAGGCTTGCATTAGATAAAGGCCCGGTTCAATATATCTCAGTCTCAAAATGTTGGCATTGGCCAAGTCCTTTTTGCATAGGGAGTGTTGCCTAATCCTAAGTCCAAAAGTTTAGATCAAGATCAACAGTCCACCAGATGTTTTTTAGGGTTTTTGTTATTATTAGGTATTTTAAGGTCCTAAGATCACAAATAAAATCAAAACAAATAAGCAAATATATACAATCACAAAGTATGGCTCAAGTGAGGAAAGTGAGAATGACATAAACATAAACAAGTTACATGAAATGTAAATGACAATGAATGATAATGACTGAAAGTTAAATTGCATAAAGTAGATGACTTGAAAGTAAAAGCATAATGAATAACTGTTAGTCAAATATTAGTCAAAAGTTAGCCAAAATTTAGCCAAGTGTTAGGGGTGATTTTTAATTGATTAAGTCATTATTTGGAGAACATCCAACCATTCATTCACAAGTATGAATCCTTAAACCAAGACATCTTCCATGAGAAGGTCTCCAACTTGGATAATTCAACAAGTATGCCACTAGCTCTCATGAAAGGAAAAAATGTCAAGTCTCCACATAATACCATGAAGAATTAAAGACTTACAATCTCACTTACTAGAATATTATGCCTTGAGGGTCAAATTTAGCTCTATGTTAAGCAATCGTAATTGGACTTATGTAGAAGTCACAACTATCTGAGGTCGGGCAATAAAAATTTAGGTGTTAATGCATGTTAGAGATTTGGTATGAAGAACTAAACTCCTAAAACATACCACACATTAAAAGAAAAGATCAAGAGGGAGGGACCTATCTCAGTCATACCTGTATTGATTCATCTAACACAAGGTCATTGATGAACCAATTAGCCTTTAGACATTAGAGATTTCATTGGTCAAATAAGGGAATGGGGAAGAATAGGGATGAAGATGAAGAGGGAGGGGAAGATAGAAACACAAATTGACCAAGAGAGGATTTTCATCAAATCAAAACCATCCATTCATTTTGGGAGATGAAATGTACATTTCATCAATCCCCTAAATCCAATGGTTTTGATCCAACAAAAGTCAAATCAACCTTGATCAATTCCCAAACAGAAAGTCAAACATCACCAGACGATAAAAATGTCTCAACATTATTTTTTAAACATTTAATCAATTAAAATACATTTTAATTTGGTCAAAACCTAAAATCCCTTCAAAACACCAAATAAATGGCCAAGGGATTTATCTTAGGTCAAACAAGGTCAAAGGACCTTAGACAAAAAATTTCACTATTTTTGAAAAGTCAAAAGTATTTTTAAACAATTAAAAACATGTACAAAAGTATTTAATTGATGAAAACTATTCAAAATTAATCCGAAAAATATTTTTAATTCATAATATGGAAGAGAAAAATATTTAAAGATTTTTGGTGAAAGTCTCATATTTTTTGGATTAAAAATGAAATTTTTATGAATTCAATAAAATAGAAGGATTAAACATAAAATTAGAATTTAAAATAAAATAAGAAAAAATAAGGGCCATCAGATCTCCCTCATTAATTGAGGTGGCAGATCCGATGGCCACGCGTGTGGTGTCAACCATACAACCAAGTCAACACGATGCAATGCAGGTAATTCAAACCAAAGGCCATGATTAGATCATTGGACCATAATCAGATGGATGTGAAGCTGCCAACACACTATCAGAGCCCTAACTCCGGTCATCTTCTCTGGTGGACCTCACCGGACGGGTCCACCTTCAACTCAATGAAAAATGAAAAACAAGAACACTATTTCAAAGGGAAAATGCTCAGGAGCTCGAATATGGCCTCAATTTTCTCCAATTCCAAGTATATTGAAAGATACTGAGATTTGAATTTTGAGGATCATGAACTGAGTTGCTTCGATTTGACCTCAAAGCAACTCAATCTTGTTTCCTACATTGGTAGGACTTCAGCCAACCAAAAATCAAAGAGAATGGTGAAGAATTGAGAGAGAATCGAAGAGAGAAAGTTTCTGAAAAATCACCTTTGAGGGAGCTTGAATCTTTCTTGATATTGCTTCCAATTGACCTTGGCTTGACTTCAGAAGCTTGTAGGAAGTGAATTGGATCAAAGAATGGCTTGGATTCTTGGAGTTTCAACTTCAAAATAGAAGTGAAATTGAAACTCGATTTTCAATTGAAAACCTTCAAGTTTATCCTCTAATGGTGATGGGTATGGTTGCAGGATCAAAGCTTGGGCAATGTGTCCTCAATTCTGAGCAGAAGGGGTTGTATTTATAGGCTATGCAATTGATTTCCATACACTTCCATCAAAATGCCAAAAATAGAAATTCTCACTTGCATGGATACATGGGCGTGTGATAGGCCAATGAAATGATTTCAAAAGGTCCAAAGTTGATCATGAGTGGTGGTGAAAGTGTGTCATGAAGCCATGCAATTGGAATTGAGAAATGGCAATGAGATTCATCCAAATGGGACCTTGAAGAAAAGCCATGCGTAAGTCATTCAATCCTTGGTCAAATAAAGTGATTTTAGACTTTTTGGAAAGGTGAGATAAAGGGGAACAACTTTCGTGTTGAATACTTTTCCATTTGATACTCGGATCATGATGAATTTTGAGGTGAAAGTTTGGAAAATCAAACATAAATGAAAATTTTCAAAGTACCAAGTCAAATGTTCACTTCTTCCACATTGAATAACTTTTGTTATGGGCTTCAAATGGAAACAGTTATTTCATCAAAGTTGTATCTCTTCCAAAACTATTAAATTTGGTCCCAAATTTTACCTCATTTGGATTTGGCATGAAGTGGTTATGAATTTTAGAAGTTGAGGAAAATTGCTTGTCCAATGGTGATGACCCAAAATGACCTATAATGTTTCCTCTTGGCACATGCCCTTGCAAGTTGAATTTGAAAGTTTTTATAAGAATAAAAGTTTTAGAAGACATCTTGGGTATGATCATGAAACTTTTATAGCCTTCATATCATAAAAAATGAGCAAGTTATGGTCTTTGGAAGTTGACCTCCTAACTAGGGTTCAGACAAAATGACATATAATATTTCATTATAAAAGATGACTTTAAAATCAAAAATAGATCTTATCCTAAACATTAAACTTGTTTGGAATGTCACAAGGAGTAACTTTGATCTCGGAATCATTTTCATATGACAAAAAGTGTAGGAGATAGGGTCTAGGGAACCCCAGTTTTGACCAGTTGACTTTCTCTAGTCAACCACCATGAACCAACTTGCAAACTTGAAGTTCTCTTGATCTATTGGACTCATGGAGGATCATATATGCATAAATTTATGTATAATGAAGTATCCCTTGAAATATTTGATCAAATGTTGAAGAAACTTGTTGAGGAAGTCACACAAGATACCCAGATGAATTAGGGCTTCCAAGGCAAGCAAGCTTCAAACTCTTGATGATTTCTTAATCAAAATGATAAATGAAGATAATGAGGACCCATATATTATGCATAGAACCAATATGAACCATATCTTGATTGATATCCTTGCATTGAGTGTCTCAAACCCTAGATATGAGTTTGATGAGGCATCAGTGGATGCGCACACTACCTACAAAAGAAGTACAACTATACATAGACATATTTTTGGTATTTTGGTTAGTAAATAATGAAAAAAAAAGTATGATACAATCAAATGTGCTTGGTGATCTCTCCCAATGCAAACCCAATGAATGAGGGGTAAGGAGGATGCCAAGGTGTGATCCCAAAGCCAGTGCAAATGGTGAGATAGCATGAGGGATCTTAGGGTCAAAATTGGGGTCTTACAGGTGTTGATGGTTATTATCGTGTCTCTCATTGTGAAACCTCCAAAGCTATGTAGGATGCATTAGAAGTTTCCCATGAGGTAACTAATAAAGTCAAACAAGCTATGATAAATACTTTGAACCAAAAGTTTGAACTCTTTTGTATGAAGCATGGTGAAACCATTGTCGACATGCAAAAGAAATTCACACATCTTATTAATAGATTGAACGCTATAGGTAATCCTATCTCCAATGTTATTGCTACTAACAAGGTTTTAAGATGTCTTAACAGGGAATGGCAACCCAAGGTCACCGCTACCAAATAGGCGAATGATCTTAAAACACTTGATCTTACTACTTTGTTTAGTAAATTGGAAGAACATGAGCAAGAACTCACTTGCTTGGAAAAACATGAAAAGTAATATGAAAATATGATGAATAAAGAGAAAGGTAAAAACAAGATGGAAGAGAAGAAGTCCATTGCTCTAAAGACTTCTAGTTTAAAGTCCTCAAATTGTAAGCTTAGTGATTGTGAAATTAAAGATGATGAAGACTCCGATGAAGAAGACATGGGGTTGTTTATCAAATAAGCACTCCGAGAAGAAGGATCATGGAAAATCTAGAAGGTTGTCAAATTCCTCAAAGGATGAGGAGAAGAAGAAAAGTATGGGTAGGAGTACATGCTACCATTATGGCAAAGAAGGTCACATTAGGCCAGAGTGTCCTTAAATCGTGAAAGAAAATGAAAAAGGTCATCATAAAAAATCAAAGAAGGTCACATTAGGCTTATGTTTCTTGGGAAAGCGAAAGTGGTTATTCAAGTGGAGAAAGTTCTAGCTCAAGTGACGAATTGGCAAAGATGTGTTACATGGCCAACAAAGGAAATAAAAAGAATGTAAGTCACTTTACGCCTAAATCTACTAATGACTTATCTTATTCTAAATTGCAAGAATATTTTGATTTCTACAAAGACAAGTCATAGAAGCTTTCAAAAAGCTTGCTTCAAGTAAACAAATTTTCTCTCATTTACAAGCTAAAATGTCAGAAAATGAAAATAATATGGAAGCTTTAAGGAAATGTATGATAGACATTTTAAAGGATAATTATGATTATAATAGATCCTCTTGGTTTGGGTGTGAGACTTGTTATATTTGGCAAAAAAAGTCAAAAGATCTTAAAGCCAAGTTGAACAAGGCTTTGCAACCCAAAGTCACTTTTGCTATTGACACTTTAAAATATGATATGCCTTATCATAATTCTTATAGAAGTTATAATTATGTTGATAAGAGCTCAAATAGCAAAAGAGCATCTTATCACAATGTTTATTGCTATTATTGTTGCATGAAGGGTCATACCATTGCAAAGTGTACCTTTATGAGACTCTTGGTCCCCAAAGGCACTCATCAATGGTTTCCTAAATGCAACCGAGGTTTCACTAATCATCAAGGATCCAATGAAGATTGGGTACCTAGCACTAGTTGTTAATGTTGCAGGATAAATGTCTTGACACTATGAAGAGAGTATGGGATCTTTTTCGTGGAAGTTCAAGACATAATATTTGTAACACTTATCTATATCTTAACTTTGTGACAAGAAAGATATAATGTGTTACTAAACTTGTTAATGTTTAGTGCTCTCCTTATTGGTAAAAATGTGTTGATTATTACTAATGTTTTCTATCCGAGAAGTGTCAGAAAATGTATTGTTCTTAAATGATGTAGGTTATCTTTGATAAGACATACACAAGTACATAAAATTAGGGATTGATCAACCTAAGTTGAGAAAACGCGAGGAGGAGTAAGATGATCATCATAATTTAACAAGATTGATAGTCCAAGTTAGGATGATCATTAAGTCAATGAGACTCTTGGGTACATTATTAATAGAACTCTCAAATACTTGTACAAAGAGAAAAGTGATAAGAGTGTTTTGGTTCTGTTTGTGTCCGTGGCACTTGTTGCATTCATTTCAAGATTCATTCAAAAGCTTGTCGTGGAATGCTTCTGCATCCCCCGTCTTCCATATGGCGAGGTTTTATCATTTCAATCATTTTTCTTATTTCATAAGTGAGTATTTATTTTACCTGTTTATTTTTCAAAGATATATGATGTAGTATGTGTATGATATGTGTAATGTTTGTTTACTTCCAAAAATCTCAATGCAACCATTATGTGTTTCATTTCATATGTTTATAGTGACTTCATACTAAATGTCATCATATGTGATATATATATATATATATATATATATATATATATATATATATATATATATATATATATATATATATATATATATATATATATATGCCAACTCATGTTTATTCTTGTATTTGCATGTTAATTGCTTTCAAACCGCTAAATCATTGCATAAGCATAACCTCTTATTCATCAGTCATGCATAAGTCATTATGAGTCATCAAAAATCATCTCATAAGTCAATGTGAGTTTTGTCAAGCTTTGTCCATCATGCATCGACACATGGTTGCACAGGTCGACTCATATTACATTTTTGGTCCAAAAAAATTTCATTTCACATTCATGCACTAAAATCTCTCAAGTCTCCAAGCTTCATCTTATCTCATAAAAGTCATTAGTTTTCGTCAAATCTTGTTAATCTCTATTAACCCATTTCATCTTCCTTCACACCTTCATCAAATCTCCTACATTCCTCTTATTTTTCTTCTTACTCTTTCAAAAACCCTCTTTTCACCCTAAGTCACAAAAAGTTCCAGATTTTCACTTGTTTTTGGATTATTTTCTCATTATTGTGTGTTGTTGTGATTGTGTGTCTTGCTTAAGTATGTGGGTATTAAAAATTATTTCATTCTAATTCATTTTTCATTCAAACTTTTCATCAAACACCTGGTGTGCATACCTTTGCTTCAATTTTCTTTATGTCTTCAAAGATTTTTAAGTCCAAGAGGTAAAAGCAAGGCTACTACCTCTACTACTGCTGCTGAAAATCCATTCACTTTGGTTTCCTGTAGCGGGAAATTCATGATCGTCAAGCTATTGACAAGCTAGAGATCAAATAATAAGAGTCGCCACCGCGCTTTTATTGTTTCCAAGGGAAAAAGGAAAAAGTACGAACAAAACCCAAAAGTAAGAAGTTTTCAAATAAAAACTAATAAAAGTCAGAGATCACAGGTAAGGGGGTTGGTTACACAGAGGGAAGGTGTTAGCATCCAAAGTGTCCTAGGTACTCCTAGGGAGCCCTTTTTGTGTGCATATGTATTTTGTACAAAGTGATGTTTACAAACAAATAGAATGGGGGGATGTGAAAAGAATTTATTAATTATATTTTTGTGTTTGACAAGACCTTCGGTCTTGCGCCTACGTACCAACATAAAAATAAGGGATCAAAACCTTGTAGTTCGTGATACAAATTTCAAAATGGATGCATTGATTTTAACAAAATTTAAGTTTGAGAGGCACAAAGGCCTAAAAATGGTTTGAATGAATTAGTTCTTTTTGGCTTTTTGAAAGTTTAAGTAAAGTATAGTTAAGTCTATTTACAAGTTTGATTTAGAAAAGAAGTTCGAAAATGCAATGGCATAAGGCCAAAGTTTCTATCTTTTTTGCAAAAGTGGTCAAAGTTTAGAACAAAAATAGTTCACACAAAGAAGATTTTGAAAAATGGAGGGAGAGATTTTGAAATTAAAGAAATGGGGAGAAAATGAATAGACTATCCTATGCACAAAATTAAAAGTTTAGAGTTGAAAAGATCTGACCAAATGGGTAGCAATCCAATATACAAGAGTGTCAATAGAAACCCAGAATTCCCTTGGTCTTTTAGCATCAAGCAACACACAAATGCACAATTATATTATCTTGAAGATCAAGGCATCAAATAAAGATGGCCTCATCCAAGCTTATCCATTCCATGATCTTCTTCCAAAATAACCCATGTAACAGATGAATTCCACAAGTCACAGGTTCAAAATAATAGCTTCACAATGATCATGTTGCACATGAATCTTAGAGAGGTCTTCAAAGATGTATCAGATGAATTTCAAATTTGCAAGCACTTGGTTCTTCAACAAGTTGGCATTGGCCAAGTCCATTAGCATAGGAAGGTTGCCTAGATTCTAAGTCCATTTGTCCAAGATCAAGCCAACAGTCCACTCAAAGGTTTTTTAGGTTTTTTGTTATTATTATGTACATTAATGGTCAAAGATCACACAAACAAGTAAAGTATACACAAACAAAATATATCACACAATATGGTCCAAATGGACAAAGTGAAAATTGCATTAACATAAACAATTAGAATGATATGAACAATGGCAAATGAAATAGAGTACTAAAAGTAAATTGCATTAATAAAGGCTTGAAATTAAAAGTTAGTAGTTAGTATTGTTTTTCTTTTGCTTTTCATTTCAAGACATTCTTTGGAGAACACTCAACCCACTTATCACAAGCATGGATCCTTGAACCAAAACATCTTCCAAAGGAAGGAAAGAAGGCCAAGTTTCCACACAATACCATGAAAGAGGGGAGACTTACAATCTCACTAACTAGAATGCTTATGCCTTTTATGTCACAAATTTAGCGTTATGTTAAGCAATTATAATTGGACTTATGTAGAAGTCACAACTATTTGAGGCTGGGCAATAGAATTTTGATGTTAATGCATGTTAGAGACATAGTATAATGGACTATGCTCATGAAACATACCACACACAAAAAGAATATGCAAAAGGTGTGGCCTAATCTCATCCATACTCATGTCAATTTTTCAATCAACTAGCATTAGGACTTTGAGATGTCATAGGCCAAATGGAATGAATGAATGAAGAAGAGGAATAAGATGAAGTGGGAGGGGGATGAATGAAATCACAAATTGGTCAAAGGAGGACTTTTACCAAATTAATATCATTCATTCATTTTGGGAGATGGAATGTACATTCCATCAATCCCCTAAATCCAATGATATTAATTTGACAAAGTCGAATTAACCTTGACCAAGGCCCAACAACAAGAGTCAAACAAAAACAAAGTCATCACAATTGGTCAACAAATTTATTTGACATTTATTCAATTAAAAATAATAAAATAGTGCATTTAAATTAAATATGGTTTTTCCAATTCCTAAAATCTCATCAAAACACCAAAGAAATGGCCATGAGATCTATCATAGGTCAAACAAGGTCAAAGGACATTGGAGAAAAAATTTCATAATTTTTGGACATTTAAAAATATTTTTAAACAATTAAAAACAAATTCAAAATAAATTAATTCATGAAAAATATTAATAATGATCCAAAAAATAATTTTAATTCAGAATATAAAAGAGGAAAACATTTGAAATTTTTTGGTGAAAGTTCCATATTTTTTGGATCAATATTGAATTTAATATGATTTATTGAAAATAAAGCAAATAAAATGAAAATTCAGAAAATCAAAATTACGTGGACCACTTGATCTCCCTCATTAATTGAGGTGGCAGATCAAGTGGCCAGGAGCGCGCTATCCACCATAGTCCTTAGTCAGCGCGTGGCAACTTTGGTAATCAGAACCAACGCCCAGGATTAAAACAAAATGAATGGATTATGTGGTTCAGAGTCTTGCCAATGCATCGCCAGAGCCAGAACTCCGGTCATCTTCTTCAGTGAACCTCACCAGACTGGTCCACCATCAACCATCACCAAAATGAAAAACAAGGACATGATTTTAAAGAAAAATGGCACTGAGCTCGAATCTGGCCTCAATTTACTCTAATTTCAAGTATATTGAGAGATACATGGAGTTGAAATTTGAGGTACATGAACTGAGTTGCTTCGATTTGGCCTCAAACCAACTCAATCTTCTTGCCTACATTGGTAGGACTTCAGACAACCAAAGAATCAATAGAATTGAGCAAGAATTTGAGAGAATCGAAGTGTTCAAAATTTCTGGAAAATACCTTCAATGGAGGTCTGGATTCAACTGGTCTTGATCTTGTTTGTGCTTGATCTCACTCCACTTGCTTGTAGAAGAAGGATTAGATGCTTAAGAGGCTGTGGATTCCTGGAGATTTGAATTTCAAAATAGTGGAAATTCAACCTCAAATTCAAAAGAATTTCTTAGGCTTATCCTTTGCAAAGTGAGGGTTTGAGATGGGGGATCAAAGCTGGCACGAATGTGTCTTCATTTCTGAGCAATTGAAGCTCTATTTATAGCCAAAACAGTTGATAATTACACATTTCAAATCACTTTCCAATTTTGGAAAATGGTGATGCAAGGGTGCATGGGCGCGCACGAGGCCATGAAATCATTGCTTGAGGTCCACAAATGAATGTTGGATAGTCTGAATTAAGCTTGGATTGCAAGGCAAGTGTGCATTGATGTTTGAAGTTTGATCCTTTCCAAGTGATATCACCTTGTTCATGCCATACGCAGCCTATGCATTCCTTGTCCAAAATGTATGAATTTGAGCTCTTTGGAAATGTGAGATCAAGAGAAACAACTTTCATTTTCAACACTTTTCCATTTGGAGCTTGGAACTTGGAGAAATTTGAGGTGGAAGTTTGGAAGTTTTTAACATATCAAAATTTTTCTAAGTGTCAAGCCATATGTCTCAATATTCCACCTTGCTTAACTTTTTATATGAGCTTCAAATGAGAAAAGTGTCTTCATCAAAGTTGTAGCTCTCTCAAAGAAATTCAAAAAGGTCACCAATTTCATGTCATTTGGATTTGAAATGATAGAGTTATGCATTTTTGAAGTTTGGAAAAATCACTTGATCAATGGTATAGGTCAAAAGTGACCTATAGTGTAACCTCATATCACATACTCAAAAAAGTTGAATTAGCTTCCACTACAAACATAAAAGTTGAATTAGACACATTGAATTTGATTTTTCAACTTGGAAATCTTTCATCTCATAAAAATTGAGCAAGTTATGGCCTTGGGAAGTTGACTTTCAAATTAGGGTTTAGACAAAATGACCTATAATGTTTCAACATAGAAAATGATTTCCAAGCAAAACTAGCTCTAGGTCTCAACATGAAAGTTGTTTGGAATGTAATTTAGAGAAAGTTTTCTCTTGGAATCATTTTCATATGATGAAAATTGTAGGAGATAGGGTCTAGGGAGACCCAGTTTTGATCAGATGAATCCATCTGGCCAACCACCATCAACCAACTTGCTAACTTCCAATTCTATTGACTTTCTTGGCTCATGGTAGATCATATATGCATAAGATGATGAAATTTGAAGTGTCCCTTGAGAAATTTGATCAATTGGTGAGATAGCTTGTTGGAGAAGTTACTCAAGATACCCAGTCAAACTAGGGTTTCCAAGGCAAATCACCCTCAAACTCTTGAAGAAAACTTGATCAATATAACATGTAGAGATCATTGGGACTCATATATGATGCTCATAACCATTATTGAATCAATTCTTGGTTGTGCCCTTTGTTCATGAGGGTCTCAAACCCTAGATGTGAACTTGATGAATAAATGAAATCATGCCCTTCCTACAAAAGAGTTAGGAAAACACAAAGACATATTTTGGTATTTTAGTTAGTAAAATGATAATATACAAGTATGATATAATCACAAACTGCTTGGTGATCTCTCCCAAAACAAACCCAATGAAAAGGGGTAAGGAGGATGCCAAGATATGATCCCAATGCTAATGCATATGATGAAATTGCATGAGGGATCTTAGGGTCAAAATTGGGGTCTTACAGCTGCCCCTATTTAAGGACATTCTAACTGAGGAGGTGAAGGTTAAAATCTTCGGCTCGACTCAGTAGAATGGGCTTAAATAACAACATAGAGAAACAAATTTTGGTCCCTAAGAGACCTCGTGATGCGTATGACATGAATGCAAAAGTTAATGCTTTGTGGGGAAATATTGCCACAAAGGAAAACAAAATCAGAGAGACCGAAAATCCGCAGGAGCACAATGTATTTCGTAAGGAAAACTCACTGGGGAGACAGAGACTCTAGGGGGATAAAAAGGAGTTATGCGTAGGCCAGACTACAACTTAAAACTACTGGATAACTCGCTAAGGATTCCAGGAGAGGAAATTCATTACCGGTTACTGGGCAAGAATAGCCTTGCTGGGGAAAACTGCGGAAAATAGGATTTACAACTACCAATTAATGGGCAGAAAACCAAGGATGAGAGTATCTGTCATCGGTTAGGATGAACATATCAAGGATAAACTCGACAGGGAAGAAAATCCGTCATCGGTTAAGATGAACATATCAAGGATCAACTTGCTTGGAAATGCCAAGGAGGATACCCGTCATCGGTTAGGATGAACATATCAAGGATATACCAACTGAACAAAAAGGGTAGTAAATACATCTATCAAAAATTGGATAGAAAACCATCGGAGAGAAAATCCGTCACCGTTTAAGATGAACATATCAAGGATTAACTCTGCGAGGGGACAAAGTATGATTTACGACTATCGGTTACTGGGTAGAAAACCAATCAAAGAGAAAATCTGTCACCGGTTAAGATGAACATATTAAGGATAGACTCTAAAAAGGGGATAAAAATAGGATTTACAACTACCGGTTACTGGGTAGAATACCAATCAAAGAGAAAATCTGTCATCGGTTAGGATGAACATATCAAGGATCAACTCTGATGAGGAGCAAAAATAGGGATTACATCTATCAGTTACTGGATAGAATACCATAGAAGAGAAAATTTGTCACCGGTTAGGATGAACATATCAAGGATAGACTCCGCACAGGGGAAAAATAGGATTTACAACTACCGGTTACTGGGTAGAAAACCACTAGGAGAAGAAAACCCGTCATCGGTTAAGATGAACATATCAAGGATTAACTCTCTGGGGAACAAAATAGGGATTACAACTACCTTTTTACTGGGTAGAATACAAAAAATGAGAATATCCGTCACCAGTTAAAGTGAACATATCAAGGATAAACTCAAGCAGAGAAAAGAAAGACATTTGTCACCGGTTAGGATGAACATATCAAGGATATACTTCCTGGGGACTCCACTGAGGAGAAAGAAGGGTACTTTTTGCCGGGTATTGGGTAAGAAGTAACAAACTGCAAACCAAGAAGAATATTACCAGTTACTGGGTAATAGGCTCTTAGGGAACCACAATATCCATCTAGGTAAGAGCTAGAAAGAAAACAGTCAATCAAGACTCAACCCATTGAGGACATAACTCAAGGGGAGTAATTCCATCCAGGAAATCTACTGGAGAGGAAACTAAAGTAAAAACCATCCACGAGGAAACGAACTCAGTGGGGAAACAGAGAAAGGTTAAAGTCTTTCTGCCTAGGGGGCTGACACTCTACAATTGAAGGAGGACGGACACTAGATTTGGTATGGGGATAAAGTACCGCCATAACAGAGAATAAGACTCTCAAACAAATCAAATATGAAGATGCAGGGTATGAAAATTATGAAATTATATGAATGTATATGTATATATGATGGTTATGCTGACAAAGCGATCACAAAGGATACAAAGGTGTCGCAAAGAAAATGAACCACTGGTACAATCCTCGATCAATCCACACAATATGGAGATAACTGCTGGAGAACAGAGAGATCAACATCCCAAAGGACTCAACCCTAGCTGAGGACGGAGGAGATTTGCTGAGGATAGAACATTCAATCTGTGGGGAATTTTAGGTCAACACCATAAAACAATGGGAGACAACCCTACAGAGAAATAATCAACAAAAGCTGCTCAGAAACCAGGAAGAAACTCTGATTGGGAGCAAATTGAGTGGTGACTAGTGGGGACACCAAAACGATCTAACTGGGAAAGATCAATCATCTCTGAAGATCAACCTTGTTGAGGAGATACGAACTTCGCTGGAGAAGGCAGAAACTCCGCTGGGGACAGCAGGAACTCTGTCGGGGAAAACAACACGCTGTAGGGTATCTGAATCAACCAAATCAGCTGGGGGCAAGGAAAGAAATTCCACTGAGGATCAAACACTCCACCGAGGAACTAAATCAACACAAACGTCTAAGGATACCCGAAGGGTTAACTGCTTGGGGAACCTCTGATGTTTCACATTTAAGGACTTGTTGTTCATTGAAATGTTGTTGATATTCCTTTTAATTGCTTTGAAAAATTCTTGCTTTTATATATTAAAGAAAACTTGATTTTGATTTAAAACTTAAAATTCAAAATGATCATAATAAAATTTAAAACTATTGGCTGAAGTAAATAAGAGTAGAAACAATTGGGATAAAGGCTCAACTTTATTTAATAGAATGGTAGTCTGTAAACGACAAGATTCCATAGATTTTTACAAAGTTGAAAATGGTAATTTACATGGAAAAGGGTTACATTGAATACAAATGATCCTTAATCCTCCTACCAACTCTTGATATCCACTGTGCTCTTGATCGCTACTAGAGATGAAATGATGTCAACCCTTGTGTTCAAACAAGCCTTCAAAACACTGAAGATCAGCAGAATGCAGTTACTTGCCATAATCCCTAATTTTTGCATAAGCTTCCCCAAGGCGGAGTACTCAACTTATCGGGAAATTCTTTCTGTTTTATGTCTCTAATTTTTGCCTGGATCGCCCTTTTGGATTTTCAATCCACAGAGACGCTCATTTTTGCCTAAGTCGCCCTTTCGGGTTTTCAACTTAGCGAGTTGTTCTTTTCTTTTTTTAGGCGAAGTATTTCTTGACTGCATCCGCGTTCACAGGACGAGTGAACTCTTCACCATCCATAGTTGTAAGAATCAATGCACCGCCTGAAAAGGCTCTCTTAACAACATATGGGCCTTCATAATTGGGAGTCCATTTTCCTCTGGAATTTGGATTGAACGTCAAAATCTTCTTGAGCACAAGGTCACCTTCTCTGAACACACGAGGTTTGACCTTCTTATCAAAAGCTTTCTTCATTCTCTGCTGATATAATTGACCATGACACATGGCAGTTAATCTTTTCTCTTCAATCAAATTCAACTGGTCAAACCTGGTTTAACACCATTCAGCTTCAGTCAACTTGGCTTCCATGAACACACGCAATGAAGGAATCTCAACCTCTATGGGGAGCACTGCTTCCATACCATAAACAAGAGAGAAAGGGGTTGCCCCTGTTGAAGTGCGGACGGATGTACGATACCCATGCAAAGCAAATGGGAGCATCTCATGCCAATCCTGGTAGGTGACAACCATCTTCTGGATAATCTTCTTGATGATCTTATTCGCAGCTTCAACAACCCCATTCATCTTGGGTTTGTAGGGAGAAGAATTATGATGTGCAATCTTGAAGTCTCTGCAAAGAGCTTCCACCATATTGTTATTCAAGTTCGACCCATTATCAGTAATGATCTTACTTGGCACACCATAACGGCATATAATCTGATTCTTGATAAACCTTACAACAACTTGCTTGGTTACATTTGTATACGATGCCGCTTCAACCCATTTTGTGAAGTAGTCAATTGCCACCAAAATGAAACGATGTCCATTCGAAGCTTTGGGCTCAATCATCCCAATCATATCAATTCCCCACATGGAGAAAGGCCATGGGGAAGAGATAACATTCAATAGTATCGGAGGAACATGGATCTTATCAGCATAAATTTGACACTTATGGCATTTCTTCACAAATTTGCAACAGTCAGATTCCATTGTTAGCCAATAGTAACCTTCTCGCAACATCTTCTTCGCCATTGCATGTCCATTGGAATGAGTACCAAAGGAACCTTCATGCACTTTGGTCATCAACAAGTCTGCTTCGTATCTATCCACGTGTGATACAGTGAACTGACTTTGTGTTTTTGCTTTGAAAAGCAATGTTGCGGATAGCAAGAGTCGCCACCGACTTTTCTTTTATCCAATAAGGAAAGGTGGAAAAGAACAGGAAAGACCTTGATTAGATTTTGAGTTCGGGAGGTACATTATACAAAGGGAAGGTGTTAGCACCCTTTGTATCCATGGTTATCCATGGGCTCTTAATTGCTTAACTCACTTATGTTTTCCTTGTTTGAGAAAGTGTTTGAGAAATGTGGTGTGTTTAGAAAATATTTTGAAAGGAGAGTTTAACTTTGTAATGATTCTTGTACGAATGTATACAAAGTGTTTATCTCGTTTGATTTTGAAAGATGTTTAGAAAAATATAACTCGGCGATGATTCTGGTGCGAATGTATACCAAGTGGTGATTTTCTAAAAGATATTTTGAAAAGTGTGAGGTGTGAAAAGTATTTTAAGTTGTGAGAAAGCATTTAAGAGTTATATCTAACCAAGGTCTTTATAGGTATTTCCTATCCTTAGGAGGGTAAAATTGTCCTTACTATTGAGAAATAAGTAGTCTTATCCTTTGGATGTAAAGGGACATCGTGGGGTCGTCGATTGGTCATTGAAGGCAACATTTGTAAGGATACCTTAGCATTCGAAGGGACGATCATCATTTAATCGTAGGCTACAAAGAAGGGTCATCGAGGGACAAAGTCATATATTCGAAGGCAACGTTCGAGGGATAAGGTCATATATTCGAAGGCAACGTTCGAGGGACTATGATTTATCTTGTAGGGACATTGACCTTTTGATCGAAGGGACTATGACTTATCTGTTTAGGGATGATGATGATTTAATCGAAAGGGTCTTTGCTAAGGGTATCCCCACATTCGCGGGACATGACCGTAATATCGTAAGGCAACAAAGAGAGGGTTACCCTAGAGGTGCAAGTGTGGAAATGATATATTATCTTGAATTAATTTATCTAAGTTCGATTATTCATCTTTCCATGCAATCCTATTAGCATACATCTAGACAGTTATATTCACAGTATGGAAAAATTAAAGTGCGGAAAATAAGACTACGCTATTACATGGCTTCGGGATGGGGGTACATAATTCAAAATGGGATATAAAATATCTAAATCTTAATTAACGAGTACAAAATTAAAAGGGCATACAAAATAATAAAACCTAATTAAACTAAAAAGAAAGAAATAAAAAAAATCCTAATTAAATCTATTACATAGAAAGTTCATGACAAATGAAATAAATAAACTAAATTGATAGAAATTTTAAAAGAAAAGAGGAAAAAAATATAATTAGATTTTTATTATTCAAAATAGCCCATTTTAATTAATTAAGTGATATATGAAAATTTAATTAATAAACTAGATTAAATTATATCCTAGTTTAAATAACTAATATAATATATTAATTAGAAAATTAATTAATGGGTTTTATTTTAATAATAGAAAAATAGTGGTGAATTAATCATAGTGGAAGAACCCAGGACCTCTATGTTGCAGTGAGGGGGGAGCTACCAACGAGCCATGTTGGTCCATTCGTTATTTACTCGTCTTCATTAAAATATATATTAATTCTACATGGATTTTTCCATTTTTGCACAACACCACCATGCATATTACAGCTTTCTCTCTTACAGCAAGCTACTTTATTTTTTCTCATGCTGTTTCTTTCATGTGAATACAACAAACCTATAACTTCATCTTATATCAAACCACACACATAAAATAAGATCATATGTAATCATCATGCAATAATAAAAATAGCCATGCACAAATCAAGAAGCTTATATTATTTTACTCATGTATTAGTTCTCTTTACTGCAAGTGATAATGATAAAACAAACCTTACACATACATGTTAAAGAAAACCAAGGATTTATATTATCACCATTATATCATCATCATCATTATTATGTAATAACAGCATGTGAAATAAACATAATCATGCTAGAAACAACACTCATATAATAATATTTAAATGGCAGATATAATTCTTTAATCATGCAAACAGAATTTCTCCAACATGCTATGACATATCAAGAACAGATGCATACTTGAATAAAGCAATATCAACATCCACCAAACCATGAATACATCATCTCAATATATATATTAAACCAATATTATTCATGCATGAATTAAGGAGTATTACAAGGTAATCATGCTGGATGCAAATTCCATAATGAACACTTACTGGGGATTTGATTCTTCTAGCTTGCTCACTGTATGTGTGTTGTTCTTATTCAGGCTATGAGTGATTTATGGTTGCTTCTCTTTTTCCTGCCCGTGAATCTTCTTGCTTCTGCCTTGCCTTGTGTATCTTCTTCTCCTGTATCTCTCCTCTTTTTCCTGTCTTCCCCCCTCTCGCTGCAGCCATATGAAGTATTTATAATATTGTGGATTAGGGTTTAACCTTGCTAAATATTTGGATCCCTTCCTATACTTTAGGGTTTAACCTTGTTAAATATTTGGATCCCTTCCTATACTTTAGGAGAGTTAGGGTTTAACCTTGCTAAATATTTGGATCCCTTCCTATACTTTAGGAGAGTTAGGGTTTAACCTTGCTAAATATTTATTAAATACAAATAATGAATAATTCAAATGACTTTTAACAAATAAAAATTAATTTAAATTTTAGTTACATAATTGAATTAAAATTTAAACCTATTTCTATTTTTACTTTCATCTTTTAAAAAAAATCAAAATTATTCTTACTTATATCAACCAAAATTATTTTATAATTTATGGGCTTTTAAAAAAAATGTTACTCTTATAAATAAATTTTATTAAGTAAAAAACGTGAATTACTAAATAAATACTATTTATAAATAATGAATAAATGGAACATGAGTCACTAAATTATAAAAAATAGTTATTATAATTTAATGAGCTTTAACAAATAAAATTAATTTAAAATTTTAATTATACAATTAAAATTCAAATCTATTTTTATTTATCATTAAATTAAAACTATTTTATTTATATATAAAAAATTTATTTATATCATACAGATGACCAAAATCATTATCATTTTTTATATCTGTATCACATAATAAATAAATTAAAATTTATAATTTATATGAGAATGTATGCTAATGAATGAATGCAAATGTGAAATGAATGCCATGCATGAATCAATTTATCATAAAAATTAACAGGCAAATTTTGGGGTATGACAGCTGCCCCTGTTCAATATTCTTAAACTGAGAGAATTAGAATGGTATGTACGCCATTCGTGATCTGGAGGTGGAAGATTATTGAACATTTAGAATGCCCCAAAAATTTGCACTTGTTAATTAAAAGATAGTCTTGATGGAGATGGACTTAAAGATGCCATCCAAAAAGTTTGATGATGAGAGCTTCAGAGTGCGTCGTACATTAGACCATATCTGAAGACATGGGTGTCACACTGGGTCGTACGCTAGACCGTATAATGAGTCATCCATTAGGTGATATTAGGGTGAGCTGAACCTGATGAGATAAGGATCAGAATGGGTCATACGCTAGACCGTATCTGATTAGCAGAGTGAGCCGTCCGTTAGGCTGTATCTAGAGAAATAAAGATCAAAATGGATCGTACGCTAGATCGTATCTGAGTAGTAGAATAAGCCGTCCGTTAGGCTGTATCTGGCGATAAAAAGTAGTCATACGCTAGACTACATTTCAGAATGTACCGTACGCTAGGTAGTATCTGATGAGAAGAGCCAGACTGGGTCGTACGCTAGACCGTATCTGAGTTGCAGAATGAGCCGTCCATTAGGCTGTATCTGAGGATAAAAGATCAGAATGGATCATACGCTAGATCGTATCTGAGTAGCAGAATGAGTCGTCCATTAGGCTGTATCTGATGATAAAAGGGGTAGTCATACGCTAGACTACATTTCAGAATGTACCGTACGCTAGGTAGTATCTAAGGGGATGAATATCCAAATGGGTCGTACGCTAGACCGTATTGGAACAGTTGAAGGAACCATACGTTAGGCTGAATCAGAATGAGCCGTACGTTAGGCTATATCTGATAATATTTGTATATGTTGTATTTGAAATAAATGTCTAGGATGGGCTTAAAGATGCCATCATTAGGAGGATATCAGAATGCTTGTCAGAATGAATATTCATATGGATTATATCTGAAAGATGTATCTGAATCTTGAATGTAATCGATAAAGATATCCGTCTGAATGAATCTTTATTTTGACTGTATCAGGAGGATAATTAACCTGGAAAAAAAAGAGTTAGCCTCATGCCATGTCATGATGCATGAGATGTTTTATGCTCTTGAAAATAAATGCGAACATTGCATGCATGTATATGTTGTGAAATGATGCATGAATGAATTATGCGTCTGAAATTTTTTGCCATGGGAAAATAAATCCCGATATTCTGGTTGGAGATATTTGTATTGATGACCCTTTCTTAGCTGGGGATATTTGATTTCTGTCTGATGGTAGAAATATTCAACAGAACCTGACTAGGGATAAAAGAGATGACCAGTCTGTCTAGTAGTGCCAATTTCTTCTGGGAATAACTGGGTTTGCTGGGGAATAGGATTTGCAACCAGATTTGTTAGAACGCATGGTTAAACCTTATCCTTGATCCTAAAGTCTTTTAGTAATTTCTATTTCTATTTTATGCATGTATTTTCGGTAAACATCAATCATATTCAAATGTATATATTAATCACTACAACAAACAAGACCTTAGACAACGCTTTTTTTAGCCTTAGACAGCGCTTTAAAGCGCTGTCTAAACCTCCGCTGCTAAAGGTTTAGACAGCGCTTTTTTAAATCTTAAAAGCGCTGTCTAAGCCCCCCCCCTTAGACAGCGCTTTGGCCAAAAGCGCTTTATAAGACCCTCTTATTTTAAATTTTTTAGGTATACCTTAGACAGCGCTTTTGAAAAGCGCTGTCTAAGCCCCACCCCCTTAGACAGCGCTTTGGCCAAAAGCGCTTTCTAAGACCCTCCTATTTTAATTTTTTTAGGTATACCTTAGACAGCGCTTTTCAAAAAGCGCTGTCTAAGCCCCCCCCTTAGACAGCGCTTTTGCCTAAAGCGCTTTCTAATCCCCCCCTTAGACAGCGCTTTTTACAAAAGCGCTGTCTAAGGTATACGAAATTTTTTGAAGCTTTTGTTTTAAACCACATTTTTTCCAGGTTTATAAACCAGAATTTCTACCTGTTTTCAACCAGATTTTGACAGACAATTATCACATTTTATATATGCCATTTTTGCCTTTTTTCTACCAATTTTTGGCTAACAAATATATATATATACCAATTCAAACCAATTTTTCCTTAAATGTATCAAAATATATACAAATTTATGTACACATTTACAAGTCATTACATATACTACAAATGTACACATTAATTACACAAATTTATGAACAAAACATTGAGCTCTATCATGAATTGACACCACTCCTCTTTGATTTCGTCCACTTGATCCTTTGTATAAAATGCACACTTGAATTCCTCAAAGTACTACATAATAATATAACATATTTTGAATTAATTCCAACTATTTAATTATATGAGATATGTGTAAATATAAAAATAACTCATAAGTTAGAAATACATACATCGGTGGGAATCATTAATCGGCCCAAAGCAAGAGTATCTCGCATAAACCTCAACATGAAATACCCGCAATCTATTTGATTACGTTGTTGAGGAAACTACATATGAAAAAAAAAAAGGATTATAAATCCTAAGTTTTATCAAGTGTCATCACTAATATAATAAAAAATATGGTAATTAAAAATATACCGCCACTTTAATCCATGTAATGGAGTTGGCGCCCCTCCTTGAGGTTTGGATATCTCGTTGGGCCCGAAAAGCTTGTAGGACGCTAATAAAATAAAAATGAAGCAATTAGAACAATTCACATAAACTAAGAAAAATTTTGAACATTCTCACTTACGTGTCAATTAGGACCTTCATATCCGGGTATGTTGTCCAATCATTTCCTAACGAGTCAAGATAATACACAATTTCTCGGATAGGATTGATTGCGAGCAACAACCAATGTCCACTGTAATGATTAGACAAATGTTAGATGGTAACTTGGAAAATAATTATAATAGATGAATTTAGAATGAAATGCTAACCCGGTATTAAACGGTATAAAAAACAACTTCTCCGCATCTTTATTGTCCATGAGGATCCGAAGAACGTACTCCGTCACGGTATCCGGTCTACTTAAGATTAAACCTAAGTTGACGGTCGCGGGTGCTAAGAATCCGAATGACACGTCCAAACCATTGGGGCGCATCAATTTGTCATACAAAAACCTAATATAAAAACATCATTAACACCTCTTTTGAAACATAAAGTAAACCGGATTAACATAAAGTAAACATCATTAACATAAGTTGTTTAATTAATAAAACAAAGTAGACCGGATTTACCTAATATATGTATTGACAACGGTGACGCTGATTTCTTCATGACTAAAAACTTGCATGAAGTCTTCATTACCAATCATTTGGTCGTAATCAAAGCCGAAAATCCCTACCTCCATATGTACAGTCCGAACACCTCCGGTCGGTATATCGGTCATCTCTAGAAATGTCCTGAGGCACGACCTATACTTGGTGGTAGGTTTTTTCCTAGCTACGGTCTTCTTAGCAGCAGAACTTTTTACCCGTGCGGATACCGTATAATTAAGGGCCAAATGATTGTACCTTTATCTCACTCCAAATTTTTTCTTTGGACTCATTCAGCTCTTTGTTTCTCCAATCATCACATGTAATGGGAATTTCATTCCTTACTAGTGCACCGATAAAACTAGTTAAGGTATGCCCATTAGGTTCTATAAGCTGTCCCTGGTTGTTCCAATAGACATCTAGTATGATGCCTCGAGATCTTCCTTGGACCACCCTTCTCATTACTGTGATGCCTCTTCGAATTTCTTCTTCCGCGGATACTTTTTTACTAACTTCCTCATGTTGGTCATCAGCCATGTCTAACCTGTAATAAACCAAGGAAACCATCAAATATCAAATATAACTTATAATCAAAGCAATTGAAAACAAAAAAATAAAGAAATCATGCATTATCAGATATAACTTATAATCAAAGCAATTGAAAACAAAAATATAACGAAATCATGCATTATCAGATATAACTTATAATCAAAGCAATTGAAAACAAAAAAATAAAGAAATCATGCATTATCAGATATAACTTATAATCAAAGCAATTGAAAACAAAAATATAATGAAATCATGCATTATCACATATAACTTATAATCAAAACAATTGAAAAAAAAATAAAGAAACCATGGATAATTTACCTAAGTCACTAACATCTCTTTCTTTTCTTTGTTGGAATATTAATCACTTGTTTCTTAGCAATGCGTACGGATGAATTAATCCAAATTCCCTCATTATGATCGTTTCTTATATATGACTCATCCGGTATAAGATCCTCAACTTCATCATTTCTATTCAACTCATTCCGTCTAATGCAGACTCATTCTCAACATCAATATCACATTGATCGACACCGCTATCATCAGTCACTTTGTTAGAGAAAAGCACTATAGACCATTTTGTACTCTTCGGGTCATTCACATAGAACACTTGTTTAGCTTGAGATGCTAGAATAAAAGGTTCATCTTTGTACCCCACCCTAGTAAGATCAACTTGCAAAAATCCAGACTTATCCATTCGTATGCCACTACTATTCACCCACTTGCAACCAAAGATGGGAATCTGAAACTTCTCGTAATCAAACACCCAAATGTGCTCAATAACTCCAAAATATGACAAATTTGCATATTTGGGGTTTAAGTCCTTCATACTTGATATATGCATTGCTTCAGCTAGCACGGTGACACCACTATTTTGCATAGTACTCTTATCATCTTGTTCTTTGGTATAAAATGTGTATCCATTAATTGAATATGCGCTATGAGAAAACACATGCAAACTTGGACCATATGCCAAACATCTCAACCTTTCTGTTACCGAAGAAGGATCTGAAGAGCGCTTCAAATAAATATGATCCTTCAACCATTGTATGAAACTTTGATTGTGCTCTATAACTATCCAATTTTCATTTCTGTTCGGATTTAACCTTCGGAGTACATCCTTGTGCATTTCAACATATGGCTCAACCTCATTATTATTGTGAAGAACATACAAATGAACTTGATCCCGTTCATCCCTTGATATTGTCACAATTTTATTCCCAATTAATTTTTTACCTTCCATTTTGTCAAAAATCTGAGCTCTGGGGAGTCCAATCGATTGAACGTTAGACAAATATTCAGTACAAAACTCAACAGCTTCTTCAACAATGTATCGTTCAACAATACAACCCTCTGGTCGACTTCGGGATTTCACGTACCCTTTTAATATTTTCATATACCGTTCAGCAGGGTACATCCATCTCATATAAGCTGGTCCACACAACTGTGTCTCTTTCACAAGATGAACAACTAAATGAACCATTATGTCAAAAAAAGACGGAGGAAAATACATTTCAAGCTCACACAAGGTAATTACAATCTCTTTTTGTAGTGTTGGTAAGATCTCGGGATCGATCACCTTACTACAAATTGACCTAAAGAAAAAACACAATTTAGTTATGGCACTTCTTACTTTTTCTGGCAAAATAGAACGTATACCTATCGGTAGAAAATGTTCCATTATAACATGGAAATCATGTGTCTTCAAATTCTTCAACTTGAGGTCTTTCATAGAAACAAGTCTTCTGATATCAGATGAGTATCCTTCTGGAACCTTAACTTCACTCAGAGACTTACACAAATTTTTTTCTCCTTTTTAGATAAAGTAAAAGCAGCAGGTGGTAGATATGTTCGTCTTCCTTTCTTCACGGGTGCTAATTCAGTTCTCATTCCCATTTTTAACATGTCCTCCCTTGCTTTAAGGCCATCCTTGGACTTGCCTTTTATATTGAGTAATGTACCGATAACACTTTCAAATACGTTTTTTTCAATATGCATAACATCGAGAAAATGTCTCATGTACAAAGACTTCCAATATGGCAATTCAAAAAATATCGACCTTTTCTTCCACCCACCTTTCACAATCTTATGTGCAAAAGGCTTGCCAAACTCAGTACGCACATCTTTCACCTTTTCAAAAACTTGTTCACCTGACAATGCGGGTGGAGCTCTACGATGTTCGGTGTCTCCATTGAATGCTTTTCTCCACCCACGGTAGTGATGTTTAGAATGTAAGAATCTACGATGACCGAGAAACACATTCTTCTGGCAAAGTTCCAATCGAATCGTATCGGTTCCGTCTTCACAAACAGGACACGCACGTTGACCTTTAATGCTATACCCAGATAGATTCCCGTATGCTGGAAAATCATTAATTGTGCCAAACAACATCGCCCTCAAATTGAAACCCTCTTTCCTATATCCATCATAAACCTCCACACCGTTCTCCCACAAAATCTTTAAATCTTCTATCAGAGGTGTCAAGTATACGTCTATGTCATTCCCTGGTTGTTTAGGCCCAGAGATTAACATAGATAACATCGTGTACTTACGCTTCATACATAGCCACGGAGGTAGGTTATAAATCATAAGAATCACAGGCCATGTGGTATGTGAGATACTTTGAAGACCATGTGGGTTCATTCCATCAGTAGATAATGCCAATTGAAGGTTTCTTGCTTCTGATCCAAACTCAGGATAATCATTATCAATCTTCGACCACTGTGGTGAATCAGCCGGATGCCGATACTTTCCATCAATAATTCTTTCATCTGCATGCCAAGTAAGATGTCTTGCATCGGTTTCACTACGAAACATGCGCCTAAATCTCGGAATTATCGGAAAATACCATAAGACTTTTGCGGGAGATAATCTTTTCTTATATCGAGACAAACCGCATTTAGGGCACTCAGTTAACATTGCATATTCGTTACGAAACAAAATGCAATCGTTAGGACAAGCATGTATCTTATCATAGCTCATGCCAATAGAGCACAATATTTTTTTTGCCTCATAGGTTCGATTAGGAAGAACATTATCATCCGGTAGCATTTCTCTCATAAGGGCCAACAACTCTGTGAAACTTTTATCCGACCATCCATTGCCCGCCTTTAAGTTGTACAACTTTAATACCGCAGAAAGTCTTGAGAATTTAGTGCAACCTTTGTACAACGGTTTCTCTGCATCGCTTACCATCCTCTCAAACATTTCAGGACAATCATGAAGATCTTCTTCCAGTGCTTCTACAATCTCTTCAACTCGATCACAATCATATGTTTCCGTGTCTTTGTCGTATGAAGCATAGGTCGTATTACTTTTTCCACTCGATTCAACATTCTCGTTAATTTTCTCACCATGAAATATCCAACACTGATAACTTTGATCAATTCCATGCCTCAGCAAATGCGATTTCAATCCATGTGCGTCAACCTTACCAATATAACAACAACGCAAGCAAGGACAATGCATTCGTCTGGGGTTTTCAGCGTGTTGAACAGCATACTTAACGAATTCCGCAACCCCACTCTCGTACTCTTTGGTCATTCGATCGGCACAGATCCATGTTTTATCCATGGTTTTCCTACTTATTAAAGTAAACAATTAATCCAGACGAAAATACATAACTAAGGTAGTATCTTTGAATATCCTAACAATTATAAAGTTCAATTCATCTAATATTTTTGGTAGAAACATACCCATAATCGAGTCTTCTCCATAAAGATTATTTCTTTGTAATTCATCTACTTTTGTTATGGTAACTGTTTTTTTCCTAGTTAATAGATTTCTTAGACCATATAGGTCTTCAACGTTATCTTTTCCTTCCAAAGTTAAGAAATATTTTATACACAACAATATTTTAGTGAGTGGCCAATAATGAACATAGGGAAGGGAAATTTTCCATGTTGTGCATCAACATCAAAAGCATAAGCATCCCTTTCAAGAAGAAGTAAATTGAGAAATAAGTCTAATAAATTAAAACCTATCGAAATTCTAGTATAATATCTAAAAAAATTACTCTTAGTTGTTTCATCTAAGGCAAGAGGGACATGAATGAAAGCGTTTGAAAAATTCTTTGGAATCCTTAGTATGTAAGAAAAAGACCATGTAATCTAATCTAACATTATATTTTGGAATTTTAGCCAAACTTAGGTAGAAATAAACAAAGTATATCAGCAAAAAGACTCCATACTCCTATCACCAATATCGTGCAATGGATGAGAATGAATAATTGAAAAACCATTACTAATAACTGTGAATGACCATTTTCTTGAATATTCTAAAGAGAGATCAACTTTTTCGAAGATTTTCTTTTCTTCAACATAATCATTCCATGAAGAAAATTCTTTCAGATATCCAAATTATCAACATATTTGCCCTCTGGAATCTTTATGGCTACCTAATCCATAAAATAAGGTGTGGGTATTTGGATAAAAATAATGTCGCAAGTGTTCTTCATACCTTTCCTAAATGTCTTCAAACTCTAAACATAAATTTTAACTAAAATATAATCAAACTACCGCAAGATTATAAACATTCTCAACAAGATTATAAACATTCTCAACATTCTCAACAAGATTATACAGTAGAAACGAAGAAATGAAGAAATATTGAAGAACATACCGCAAGAAATGAAGAACAGTAGAAACGAAAAACGAAGTCAACACCCAAATGTCGAGACACGTACGATTCTTCAAACACGTTCAATGATTGAAACCGAAAAATGGAAGTGTATTCGTGTTCGCTGTTATGGTTTTCGTTGATAGGGTTTCAACGTTCGCAGGAGGGAAAACAAAAGAACAGAGAACGAAAACTGAAATGGAGTCTGAAATTTTATTTTAATTAGACCTTAGACAGCGCTTTTGTGGAAAGCGCTTTCTAAGGTATGCCTTAGACAGCGCTTTCCAAAAGCGCTTTCTAAACCCCCCCTTAGACAGCGCTTTTGGTTTTAATTTTTTTTTTAATTTAAAGACTTTAGACAGCGCTTTATCAAAAGCGCTGACTAAGGTCTATATTTAAAAGCGCTTTCTAAAAGCGCTGTCTAAGGGGGGGTCTTAGACAGCGCTTTTAGAAAGCGCTGTCTAAGACCCCCCCTTAGACAGCGCTTTCATTATTTTTTTGGAACATTTTCCGTGTTTTATTTTAATTTTAACCTTAGACAGCGCTTTCTTTTAAAAGCGCTGTCTAAGATGCGCTGTTAAAAGTCATTTTTGGCGTAGTGACCTAAAAGTAGGCATGTCCTTTCATAGTCCGTTTGCCCTTTTAATAAATTCCTTCGGCCGAGGGACTTGCCTTTTATATATAGATGCCTCTTGATGAGGGATTCGCTCCTAGCTAAGGGGTTCCTTGATATGATAAGGGACACACTTTGAATGGAAAAGGAGTTTAAAAACATGTCTTTCTTAGAAAAGCCCTCATGCTTGAGGGACTATGTAATGTTATATTTGTGGAAGTTCTAAACTAGGGCGCCCTTGCCCGAAAATAGTATCGCCAGGCGATGACTCGGAGAGCCACCCAAAGGTATCCATGACGTGTGAGTCAAGAAAGAGGGAGTCTATATTAACTTCTGAAAGATAGGTGGTCATTAAACTCCTCTGGTAAGAGGGAAGCAATTGACCCCACTAAGGAGGAGTCAAACCCTAGGTTCAAAGAGTGTATATAAATACTCTTTCCCGGGAGAGGGGGAAATCATTCTTTACACCCCAATTGAGCATAGAAGTATGGAAGATTATTACATGTTTATTAGAAATCAAATAAGAAACGCACACTTTTAAAAAAAGATTTAGTGACTCAAATTAGCACTAATGTCTATCTCTAAAAAAAAAATATGAACTCATTTTTTCTTAAAAATAAAACTCACAAAAAGATCACTTCACATTAATTATTATTTTGTTTGTAATACAAAAGTTAGATAGAGATTTGTTTTTCAGAAAATAATTTGTTTTGATTTCGTATCTCAATTTAATTTTTATTTTAAATATTTCATACTTTTTACCATACTCATTTTCATATTAATCACCATCATGAAGTAAAACTATTATAAGATTACTAAATAATTTTTTAAAAATATTTATTAAATAAATTTGATGACAATAATATGTCAATTTCAATGTAAAAGAAAATAATGGCCAAGTAAATAATAATGAGAGTAATCATAATATAAAATTAATGTCCTATTTGATTTTTGTTGATCTTTGTCAATAGAAAATTTTAGTCAGAGAAATGATATTCCTACATCCAAAAGTTACACCTATACCATATTTCACTGTTTAATAATACGGTGAACAGTGAAATATTATAATAATATATTTTTAAAAAAATAATTTTTTTTTAAAATTAAATAATATTGATATAAAGTTGTGTGAGTAACCAACTTCATAATTTTATTAACCAATTTTTATATTGTATTAACCAATTTTGATGATTGCTTAAAATTTATTTGGACAACTTAACGTTTATTAACCAACTTTATTATTTTATTAACCAACTTTTTACTTTTTATTAACCAATTTTGATGTACTAATAAAAATTATTTTTAATATTTGGACATGTATTAACCAAGTTCATCACTTTATTAACCAACTTTTTACATTTCATTAACCAACTTTATTTCATTCCTTTAAAGACACTGTTTACGGTTAATATTCACAGGTACTGTTCATACACTATTCATGTACTGTTTATACACTATTTACGCATTGTTCATATATTTTTTTATTTAAAAAAAACATTGTTCACCGTATAAATACGGCGAACAGTATATACGGTGTATGTATTTGGTGTGAATGTGGTGTATGAATAGCATAGCTGATTTAGTTAAGTTCAATAAGAATCAAATATTTATGATTGAAAAAATCAAGTCATTAGGAGAACAATCCTTCATAGTAAATTAATAATTCTTTGCGAATGATATCACATATATTTTTTAATCATAGAACAATAATAAAGACATCACATATGTTTTATTTATTCGTGATCATCTTTCAGAATGCTTTATTCCTTTTTAAAGATTTTAAATCTTCAAATAAAAATAAAGATAAACATTTTTTCGATTAGAAATTCAACAATTTCCACTCAGTAAATTCATCAAAATCTATGGAGAATTTCGAACTGAATCTTAACGAACAAGAATCAATCTGACTACTCCTCTTGTTCTTCACTCTTCATTCGAGTGAATCAACCACACTAGGTTGTAAGATTTTGCTGAACAATGGTAATGAAAAGAAACAAAATTGAATTAGGGAAGAAAGAGAGATTATAATTTTCGAATAAGGAAGAAGAAGAAATTCTGCAGAGTAACTCTATATTCTCAAACCGAGATTTTATTCACTTCCAAAATTGTTACAATCAATAATAGGGTACCTCCCTATTTATAGATTGAGATTGCTTGCACCCCAAACAATCTCTTAACAAACTAACTAACTCAGTTAAAACACAAATAAAGCTAAGTCTTATAACTCTGTCGAGATACACTTCGACATACTATACATTTAACCACATAGGTGATTCGACACATCCTTACTTCTGTCGAGCAACCTGTCTCGACACAAGGAATTAAAATTCAACACACCACCTAATTTATTGTGTCTAAGTTATCTACATTCATTATAGACCTTAACTTCTTAAACACTTCGACATGCACTCCTTTTGTCATGGTGTCTGCAATCCGATTCTCAGTTTTGTAGTGTTCCAAGTTCAGCTTCGCTTCTGCTACTTGCTCTCGAAGATATTGGAACCTCATTTCGATGTGCTTTCTTCGTCCACGCGCTATCGAATTCTTTGCCAGATTGATAGAAGACATGATGCCGATCTTTATGGTAATCTCTCCATGATTCTTCCCTGTAATCTCTTCGACCAAATTCATCATCCATGTTGCTTGACATGCACAAAGAGAATCAACTATGTGCTTTGCTTCACACGATGATAATGCTACTATTGGTTCCTTTCTCGAACTCCAAGCAATTGGTCTTCCACCTAGCACAAACACATAGTCAATTGTGGATTTTCTATCCTCAACATCACTACACCAACTTGAGTCGGTGTATTCCACCAACTTGCATTATTTTCCTTCATCAATTGCAGGAAACAAAGTGTTGTAGTCAATAGTTCCTTTCATATACCTTAGTATCCTCTTCGTCGCTGCTAGGTGTGATGCCTTTGGCTTCTGCATGAATCACTCACCATAACTAAACTATATGCTAGATCAGGCCACGTGTGACAAAGGTATCGAAGTGACCCAATGAGTCTTATGTATTGCGTTGGATTAACATCATTTTCATTTGTGTCTTTCGACAGTTATAATATGGGCTCAGCTGGAGTTGAAGTTGGGTTACAATCTTGCATCTCAAATCTCTTGAGTATTTCGTCTGCAAATCTTCTTTGGTGCATCATCAAGCCTCTAATACTCTTGTATAATTCGATGCCATGTAAGTATGAGAGATTTCCCAAGTCTGACATTTCAAACTCCTCACTTAGGTCATGTTTGAAATCTTCGATCTCCTTCTTGCAACTTCCTGTTATCAACATGTCACCGACATAGAGACATAGTATAAGCAACTTATTGTTGCTTCTTCTTACATATACTCCATGCTCATTTGTTCACTTCACAAATTTATTCTCCTTTCAGAAACTATCTATCTTCTTATTTTAAGCTCTTGGAGCTACCTTAAATCCATACATGGCTTCATGCAACCTGTATACCTTGCTTTCTTCTCCATGTTTCACAAACTCAGCTGGTTGTGCAACATAAACTTCTTCATCTAGGGGGCCATTCAAGAATGCATATTTCACATCCATATGACATATGTGCCAGTTGTTCATATTTTCTAGACCAATAACCAACCTATTGTTTAGATTTTAGTCACAGGTGCAAAAACTTCATCGAGGTTGATTCCTTCCTTCTGAAGAAATCCTTTTGCGACAAGTCTTGCCTTATGTCGAGTTACTTCACCTTTGGGATTCAATTTCACCTTGTATACCCACTTCGCACTGATTGCCTTCTTGCTTTGAGGCAATTCGACAAGTGACCAAGTGTTGTTAACTTTGATGGACTCCAGTTCCTAATTCATTGCTTTCACCCACTTCAAATCCTTCAATGCTTTAGCTGCATTAACTGGTTCGACATCTGCACAAAAAGCATAGTGTACCAGCTCACCTTCATCATCGGCCACATCATCTGATGTAATTGCACATTTCTACAACCTTACAGACATGTTTCTTGTTCTCTGAAGTTTGCTTGTCCTTGCTTGACATCTGACTTCTTCCTGTCGAACTTCTCTTTTGACTTCACTTACTTGTTCTTCACATAATATTCTTACTAAATATTTCTTGACATTTTTAGTCCAACCCCATTCCTTAAGCTCAGCTATGATCACGTCCCTACTGATCACTACTTGCTTGTTCACTAGGTCGAATGACTTGTAACCTTCAATCAAATGATATCCTATTAGGATCATCTGACTCAACTTGTCATCAAGTTTTCTTCTCAGCTGATCTGGAACATGTCTATGTTCTATAGATCTAAATACTTTCAGATTACTCAAGCTAGGATTGACACCAGACCAACATTATTCTGACGTGATTCCATCTAGCTTCTTTGTCGGACATCTATTCAAAATATATGTTGATGTAAACACAACTTCTCCCTATAATTCTTTGGGTAGATGTTTGTCTTTCAACATACTTCTCACCATATTCATGATGGTTCTATTCTTCCTTTTTGCAGTTCCATTATGCTGTGGAGTGTAGAGTGGCACCACCTCATGCAAAATCCCTTCTTTCTCACATAACATGTCGAAATATTTCTACACATATTCTCCACCACCACCAGTCCTCAGAATCTTGAGCTTTCGACCAACTTGTCTTTCGACCGTAGATTTAAAGTTGGAAAATACCTCGATCATTTCACTTTTCTTCTTGATCAGGTAAATCCACAGTTTTGACTGAAATCATCTATGAATGTGACAAAGTATTTGTTACCTCTAATCGAATCAACCTGGATGGAACCACACACATCAAAGTATATTACTTCAAGGATTGCCTTCGACTTGCTTCCCGCATCCTTGTTGAAGTTGTTCTTGTGTTGCTTCGCCTGCACACATTCCTCACATACTTCATTGGGAATGTCAATTTCTAGTAACCCTGAAATCATATTCCTTCTCTTCAGATCTCTAATGTCTTTGAACTTGAGATGACCAAGTCTATAGTTTCATATCCATTCATCACTGCTAGTTGCAGTTGTAAGGCCCTTGTGCTCCATCACATTAAGTTCAATCTTGAAGGTTTTATTCTGAGACATAGGTTCCTTCAAGATTAATCTTCCACCTGCGTCGATAACTTTCATCATCTTGTCTTTAATCGACACTTTGTAGTTCTTTTCGACCAACTGCCATATGCTGAGCAAATTACTTTTCATGCCTGGTATGTACAGTACATTGGAAATTACTGACCTCTTAATCATAACATCACCAATACCTTCAGCTTCTAGAGTATTTTCACTTGCAAATTTTACCACGTTCTTCATTGAGGGTTCCATGTTGACAAATCAATCTTTCCTACCAGTCATGTGTGATGAGCATCATGTGTCCAACTACCATTGATCCTGGAATCTTTCTTCATCTCTTGTTGTGACCATCAACAACATTTCTTCTTCTTCTTCATGCTTTCCAAACTTTGCATAACTATATTGATTCTTTTGGTTTTCAGGACAATCACTAGAGTAGTGACCATAATTCTGATAATTGAAGCACTGAATGTGACTTTTGTCAGGTTTTCAACCACCATCTATTCCTCTACCTACAACATCACCTCTTTCTTGCTGACTTCGACCAGTCTAATTGTTGTAACCTCATCTACCTTTGTTATCGAACCACTTCCCTTTACCTTTCTTTTCTCTTGATGGTTGTGTCTGCAAAGCCATATCACTCTCTGACTTGCTTGTAGCTCTTTCAGATATTATTTGTTCATGAGATCCAAGCATCCCTTGAAGCTCTTCCTTTGTCAACGTTGACAAATCTTTCGACTCATCTTCTATGGGTACTACCACATGGTCAAACTTTAGAGCCAATGACCTCAAGATCTTTGAAACAACTGATCTTTATGTCAACACTTCTTCGTATACCTTGATTTGATTCACTAGTTTTGTAACCCTAGTGAAACATCAGTTATGCTTTCATTGTCTTCGATCTGAAGCAATTCATACGTTCTTTTGTGAGTTTGTAACTTCACTTCTTTCACCTTTTATGCGCCTCCAAACAATTTTTCAAGAATTTTCCATGCTTCTTTCGCTGATTCAACATCATTAACATTTTCAAAATTGTTTGCATCAACACATTAATTGATAGATCATAAAGAGAGCTTTATAATCTTTCTTCTTCAATTCTTTATGTGCAACCTTTTCTTCAACTGTCGCGTTTGTTGCAAGCGGCGTCACTCCCTCCTTCAAAAGACCCCAAAGATCTTGATAGCAAAAGATAACCTTTTTCTGCTTGCACCAGTTCTCGTAATTATGATTCTTCAGAATTGGGAGACTCGCCGGAAAATGCTCGTTTGGATGATTCATCACCATCGTATTTTCCTTCCCATGAATTTCTCAGTCGGTGCTCTAGATATCAGATGTTGGAAATTCATCAATTTCCCTTCAAGAAATTCACCAAAACCTATGGAGAATTCATAACCGAATCTTGATGAACAAGAATCAATCTTTCTAATTGATTACTCCTCTTATTCTTCACTCTTCACTCGAGTGAATCAATCACACTAGGTTGCAATATTTTGTTGCACAATGGTAATGAAAAGAAACAAAATTGAATCGGGGAAGAAAGAGAAATCAGGGTTTTCGAATAAGGGAGAAAAAGAAGAAATTATGCAGAGTAACTCTCTACTCTTAAACTGAGATTTTATTAACTTCTAAAATTATTACAATCAATAATATGATACCTCCCTATTTATAGATTGAGGTTGCTTGCACCCAAAACAATCTCTTAAAAAACTAACTAACTAAGTTAAAACATAAATAAAGCTAAGTCTTACAACTCTGTCGAGATACACTTCAACATACTATACATTTCGACATCTAGGTTATTCGACACTTCCTTACTTCTGTCGAGCAATCTGTTTTGACACAAGAAATTATAATTTAATATTTTCTATGTAATCCTTCGGGATGTCTTATTGTTAAACTCTTTTGAAATTCGATAAAAATAAATCAAAAAAGGTATTATAATTATACAAGTAAAAATAATTGTTTCAAACAATTTTTTTTTAGATTTCTTTTTAATAAGATAAACATAAGGAAGAATACAAATCCCCTCCACCAAATTAATAATATTTATAAAGTTTTGTATTGATAAAGTATTATGAATTTAAAAAAAAATGATGGATTAAAGAGAAATTATAAACTAAAGAGAGAAGACTATTTTTTTAATGTATTTTATAATTCACAAGCGTCTATTCATAGAACTTATTTATAGGATACAAATGAGCTAACAGCATAATAAGTTTGTTATATATATATATATATATATATATATATATATATATATATATATATATATATATATATATATATATATATATATATATATATATATATATATATATATATATATATATATATATATATATATATATATATATATATATATATATATATATATATATATATATATATATATATATATATATATATATATATATATATATATATATATATATATATATATATATATATATTCTTTTGAAACGAGATATTATTATTATAATTGTTTATGTTATTTAAATTTAATAATTAAATACAATCAACTATATTTTTCTGTAAAAATATATATTAATATTATTTTGTTACTAACATTTTTTAATATATTTTTACATTATGATTATTTTCTATTACATAGTATTTGTTAATTTATAATAAAATTTAATATGCATGTTTTGTATAAAAAATGCTGGTAAATACAAAATAAAAAATGAATATTTGGTATTAGTTTTTTTTTTTTTTTGGGAGAGTTGAGCTTTTTGTGTGTATCTTAATCAATGTGTTAAAAATCGGATAGAATCGACCCGTTCAATTGATTGGACCGAGAATCGGGGATGAATCCTATTGGATCAATATTTTAAAATTATTAGTGAGTCAAAATCGAAAAAACCGAATTAAACCGTCCAAAATAATTCGAACCAAAGATTCAGAGTCGGTTTTGTAAAATCGTCCGGTTAAAAAAAATGCATCAAATTAACCATGTTTTAAATTTTTTTATTTTATTTTAATATATCAATATCAAAACTTAACATACATTCCCCAATCACAAAAATATTTCATATTTTTTTTACAACCATATAAATTTCTAAATTTTGTCACTCTATTATAGTGTTTCTTTCAACCACACTTCATCATCATCACACCGTCTCTTTTAAATATAGTCACAATATCCAACTCAATATTGATTGTCGTTCAAATCAATATTGCTTGATGTTGTCAATTAAGACTTGTTTGTCGTACTTCAAATCAAATTCATTTTTTTAATAAAGTATATTATATTATTTATTTTTGATATTCTGTCTTATTTAATTTAGGTATTCATAATTATTTGAACTTTATTTTAATTTTGATTTGAATTAATTTGATTTGTTTTATTATAACTTTTTAATTTGATCAAATTAAAAATAAATATTAAAATAAAGTGTAAAATTATCTTATGTTATTATATATATTACGATATTATCGATATTATTGTATTAATTTTGTCATAGATTTTTGAAATATTTATTTTATTAAGTTATGAACATATGATTATGTGTGATATATTTATTAAATTTAATTTTATATTATTAATTGATTTAATAAACGGTCCGACCGTAGATTTAACCGGTTGAATCAATTAAACATTAAAGCACAAGTTTCACCGGTTCGATCTCCGATTCAGTTTTTAAAACATTCATTTTAATCTATTATTTTAGTTAGTAATATTTTCTTAATTAGTATATGTTAAATTTCCAGTTAATAAAATATTATAAATGATTGCAGTGTAATTAGTTATTTTTATTAGTAATCAAGTAGTTTTAAAAGTAAGAAGTTAATAAAAATTAGAAAAGATTATAATTTATAATTAATTCTTATTTTTAGTAAAATACAATTTTTAATTATATTCATGTTTAATCATTATACAAAAATGGACCGCAAACAAACAATAAATTTGTGTCTTTAATCTTTTTTGATAGCAAAATCATTACTCTTAAAATGACATCTGTAGGCCTATTAGATACAACATTATTATATATAAACATTAGTGATATATTCTGAAGGAGTAGCCATATGGAAGAAGTTAATTATAGGAAAATTAATTAATCAATTAAGTGTACCATCACTGGGTGTGGGACATGCACAAGATAGCTACATGCATGTTTTTGTTTGGCAACTTTAATCTGTAATAGAATTGTAGGTGCAATCTATGTACCTAAAATTGTGAATATTCAATTTAAAGTAATAAGAAAGCTTTCAGTTTCCTTCCGTTTGGGTTTGGGATTTCTTTATTTAAAAAATGTAAAAAGCATGGCATTTATAAAGTGTGTACAATAATGTGTGAAAGTCCCAATCTCATGGTTTTGCCTTTTAAGCAAAAAAGACTCATGCCAAAAAACCATGATTAGGCATCTTAAACACAGGTCTTTCATGTTTTTTAGTTGGCCAGAAAATGACCTGAAAAAAGATAGTGCAGAAAAGAGTAAAATAGATTTAACAAATAAATTGTTTTATAGAATTTTTTTATTAATTTTTAAATATATCTCAACAAATATTATTTGATATAGTTTATTTTGATGTATTGATGTATATATAAAATAATTTTTACTTCGAAAAATAAAATAAGGAAACTACTATGGGCAAAGTGACTAACAATTTTATGATTGCAAGCTAGGGTATCAAGTCCATAGTACAGACATTGTATTGTTTCATTTTTTAAAAAGTGAAATTTAAGTTATTTTTGTCTTTTAACATTTTTCAATCTATAAAATAATTTTGAACATAAAACGAAGAAAACTTTTGAAATTTTTTCATTTTGTTAATGGCAAATCAAATTTATTTAGCGATAAAAGAAAAGAGTGTAATTAAAAAAAAAGACAAATTTTTAAGTATCACTAATTTTAGTGGTAATTAATTTAAAATTTTAATTTTTTAAAAAATAAAATATTATTAAAAAATGATGTGTAATTTAATATTTTTATTTGATTGTAAGATTATATTTGTTGAGAATGTATCAAGTGTGAATAGTATGGATAATAGTCTCACATTGTTGATAATGTGGAGACTTGAGCATTTATAAGTGGGAGAACTTACTCACCTATCACCTTAAGATTTTGGATGAATATGTGGTGTGTCTCTCACAAAAATATTGCTCTAGAAAAGAAGTCTCACAATGTTCGATGTTCCCGAGTGAAAAACTCTCCCAACAATATTGATATCCAACTAAATTTAAGAATAATGTTAATTAATAAAATTGGTTAATCACATAATTTTATATCAGCATCTTTTAATCTAAAACAATAAAAATAAATAATCTTTTATATTTTTTTGAAAAAAAAATAAAATATTATTATAATATTTTATTATTCACTGTATTGGTGAACAATAAAATACAATATAGATATATGTTGTGTAGGAACATCTTTTCTCATATTAGAGCGATCACAAAAACAACAACTTTTTGGATATATTTTAAAATACATTAGGAAACTACCTATCCTAATAAAAAATCATATATGAGTATTTTTGAGGGGTATGTCCCTAAAAAAAAGTTTGGTCGATAAATCTTTTATTTTTAATTTGAATTACATAGGAGATGACCATGAAAAACTTTAACTAAAAAAAAGTTGAAAGTTATAGAGACGATTAATGGGAAAATGAAGTGGAAGCGACAAATTTATTTCGATTTTTAAAAGCATTTGTGTATTATTTATGCTATAACATATACATCATATCATATTTTATTAGTTTCAAAATGAATCATTCAATTTGCAACACTCGTTATGGATACAAAGTTCACCACATTTACAATTACTGTTTATACCTATCAGCTTTCCAAATATTAATTAGACTAATAGCAAAACTAAGGCAATATTTATTCTTTTTATTTAGAGGTTTAATACATAGATCAATTTAAAACATAGATGTAACATAATAGAAAATCATATAATTGACCATTATTGAGAAGACAAATTTGTAACTACATGCAAAAGGTATAATATTTAATAATATTTGTTAGATGATGGTATAACTTATTGAATTCACAAAGTTGATCGGTTGATCATAATTATATTGTTCATATATCAGTTTCCCAACTCTTCAACCACATATCCCTTTGGAAAAGGTATTTCAAAATAATCATCTAAACTTCTGGGATACTTCTGAAGTTTTTCAATTTCAATCAATATTAAATTGATAATTTCTTCGTCTAATAATCTCAAACATGTAAAATATTTACAGGGTTTTATGAATATAACATTTAAAATTAGTATACCGATAAATGCACAGTAAAATTGTCAAACTCATAAATTTATACCTCTATTGTTTGCAATTGTTTGTTGAGCATAGAATATACCGTCTCATAATAAACGCCATGTTTTACACCAAACATATGATGACCTATTCATTCTACTCGACAACAACATATGGACAAAGAGTATCCTCAAAAAGTGACCATAATCCCAATGATTTGCTTATGCAATAACTGCTATAAATTCCTTATTATCTCCTATAAACCCCATAACAAAACATGCATCACGAAATGTATCATACTCGATGTTGTTAACAATCTTGATATCGTCATAGTTCAGTGGACCTCTAACATAGGTTAACATCATTATGAGTTAGTACAATTCACCGGTGATTGGAGGAACCCATGTTAACATACAAATTGTGTAACCTTTTTTTAGGGTCTCCATTCTCTTTTTTTCTTAACATAAACAAACTTTGAAACAAATTTGATATATGTTAACTCTCTAGCTTGGGAATATTTCTTGTTTGTTTCAAACCATGATATAAACATCGATTCCGTGACACTTAGTTTGTCCATAATGGTATTAATATGATCAAAGTATGTGTAATATACATAATATTCACTCTCACAATGAAAAAATAATCTTTCAACAGTTGGTTTCCTACCATTTATCGGAAATGAAAAAATTCTCCAAGATGCTTCACTTGAAGATGCATATCTACAATCAATGTATTCTTTCATCTTCACTCGAAACAATGGCAGCAATGGTTCTATTGTATCCTTTGTTAATGTATTTGAATAAGAACTTAATTGAAGTACTTTGATTGCACCACTCCATATTTATATGAGCTTGAAACTTCATTAACAATTTAGGATTGTATGGAAGAACATGCTTGTTATACAAAGAAGGACAATGACAAATATCAATCGTTGTGATTAAAGCAAATTCTTTGAGAATATCTCAAAGTCTATGATCCTTAGTGATCAGATGAATGGACATGTATTTAATGGACTTGCTCTTTTTTTTTGTTTATACCAACTCTCGCATCCAATAATGTGTAGAAAAGGATACGCTATAGTATATTTGGTGTTTTCCCTTTTAGGAAAATATTTATCAATATTTCTTGATAAAAGAGGTATACATTATTTTAAGGTGAAAATAATTAGATAACTCTAATTAAACCCTTAAAATAATAAATTTAATTTTTTGCTCATCTAAATCAAATTATTTTATAACCCAAAATATGAGTATTCTAGTGCCTTATAGTAAATGGGTGCAAATAATGACAAATGGAGGTGCAAAAAAGAAATAAATTCAACATAAAGCTCAACATGCACCAAGAAGGTTGAACTACGTAAGCCCAATCAGTTAGCACGTTATATCATCCGATTAGAAGAGCTTGGCACTCAGATTTTTAGATCAAATACAATTCAAACTTGTGCCTCAAGAAACCAAATCCTAACATTAATGAAGAACACACAAAATTCTAAAGAATTTGGCTAACTAATCGATTAAAGCCCTTAGCTAATCGATTAACTCACTTAATCTGGAAAGATTTTTATTTGATTTTCAATCGCCATAATCCATATTGAATACTTGCTAGGAATACATGATCTAATCCTCGCATGGAGCACTATAAATAGGTATGCTCTTTCATTACGTATTGCATCTCAAAACTCATCCTTCTAACCTTCTTTTCTTGTGTGAGTTCTTTTTGCTATAAGTATCATCATGGCTTCCTCAAGTCAAAAAAAACCTAGAATACCACCAAGAAGATATATCATCATGACAACAATAATGAATGAGAAGGAAGAAGACAAAAAGGTGATCCTAGAGAAAAAGATCATAGAACTATGGTTTATGGACAAAACCTTCATGAGAAGTTATAAACCCTACTCTAACATATCTCAAGCCTCATTAAGATCATTCTTTACAAAAGCACAAAACAAAATCTTTATAGACCTGGTATGAGAATTCTACACAAACCTCAACATTTTTGGAAAAAACTCTGACATCATTAATAAAAAAAAATGTAAAGATAGTAATCCACATAGAACAATTTTGGAGAATGTTTGAAATGCCCTTCCTAGGAACATTCTACAAATCTGAGAGACTATTAGGACTCAAAAACTTCAAATAAAATGTAGCCTTAAACACTCTTGTCACCAACCCCATGGAGAAAAAAAGAATTTCTTTTAGAACAACCCTCTTAAAATCAAAAGTTTGAGTCTTCACTATCTCATAACAAGGATCTTGCTCCCAAGAAATATCAATAATGACTATGTTATCAAAGATGATATTATCCCTCTTTTCCTTCTTACATAAAACATTCCAACAATTTGGGTAGATGAAATATTTCACCACATGTCATACTCAAAATAAAAACCTTCAGCAAATCTTCTATACAAAGAAATGATCAAAAGATCTTAAGCAACACCAAAATTGATACTCTAAGGAAAAATCAATCTCATCCAACAATTGAATTGACTATACTAGTCTCAGAGACATGAAGATCAACATAAAATATGAAGAACTAAGAGACGATTGGACACATGAAGAAAAATACATAGAATAAATAGAAGACATAGATATAAAAAAAGTTTGGGAAATTTTCCACAACATAGCAAGAGACATGGAATAAATGAAGAGAATGATTTCAAGAGAATGGTGATACTTATGGCAATAAATGAACTCACTTATATGACAAATTATGTTTTTGCGCTTTTTCATTTTTTCCTTCTTTCACTTTAAATTTTGCAAAACATTCCCGTTGCAATTTTAATTCCTAAGTACTTTTTAATGAATGAAGTTTTTCTTTGTGTCTTAATTTCCCATGTTTGAATAATTAGTTTTCGCAGTCCATCTTTATCCGCCTTTATTATTTTGACAAATGGGAGAAGTATACTCTTAGGAGGAGTAGAGTATACTCTTTATTTAACTCAGTGGGGGTTTAGTTACTCCAAATATACATGTGATATTTTCTTTTGCCACCTCCCCCGAGAGATGTGTTGTCATCATCAAAAAGGGGAAGAATGTGGAACCTTATTTTGAAGGCGATATGCTTTTAACAAGGACTATAACTTTTGATGATGACAACCAATTGATAATGTCAACTAATGTCTTATAACAAGTCAAGCATAAGTGATTAAGTGAATAAATATACAAACCTAAGTATTAGGTTTGATGGACTTGACTATCCGATGATGGCAACCAAATGGAATATAAGCTCAAGGCTAATCTCAAGTGAACTCAAGAAAGTGTCAATAAAAAGAAAGTATCTGAAAAGTCTTAAAGTACAAGAAAGTCATGTCTTGATTAGTCGGGGTGAATACTTTGTAAAGAAAAAGGGCATTCTCATAAAAGTGAATGACTAAATCATACACACACTAAAACATCTTTTTCAAGCTAATTTTTCTCAAGAAAATATTTTCTAAAAATATATTGAAGTTGTGTCATATGAGTTGGAAGTTGTCAGAATAACTGTGGGCACAATTTTTCCTTTTCTAATCTATTCAGACACGTTTCTAATCGATTAGCTCATTTCAAAATTGAGTCTAAGTGATTACGACAACATCTTAATGATGTGCAACAGCTAGATATCTTTTATTTCCTATTTTGAACTAGTAATGGATTACCTTTGATGTATATAATCAATTAGCATTAGGTGATAATCGATTAGATTGTATTAAAAGAATTAAAATCAATTTCCTTTTTGAGCCAACCTCTAGCCTATAAATAGAGGTCCCTTCCCTCATTTCAAACCATCCATAATCGTGTTTTTTACACTTCCCATTCTCTCTCTCTCTCTCTCTCTCTCTCTCTCTCTCTCTCTCTCTCTCCATCCCCTCTCTCTCTCTAAACTTTTATTTTACTTTCTCTCACTAGTATTTTAGCCGAAGAGCTTATGTGAGAAATTTATTTTGTGAGTGAGAATAAACTGTAAATCTAGAAGGGTAAAGTTGTAAAACTCCCCAAGGGAACCTTTTGTTTATACCTTAGTTGAATATTATCTATTTATGGATTGTTTTGTTAAAAGCTAAACCCGAAAAAGCTTTTTGGTTTGAAGATTGTATGATAAATCCATTGTTTAGGTTCGAGATCAACCCGTGGTAAAATCCCCAAGGTTCTTGGTTAGCCCGTGTTAAAACCAAAGTTAGGTTAAAATGTATCCCAGTATTTAAAGTTTGGATAAGGTTCTAGATTAGCTCGATATTAAAATCTCCCAGATTATTGGTCAACCCATTTAAAACCAAGGTCTAAGGTTCGTGAGCTCAACCTATGGTAAAAGCTTCCAAAGTGTGTTTAGAATCTTGAAGACTAACTGCTCCAAGATTCTCGTGGAAAGAAGACTAACCGCTTCAATCTACTATGTGGAAAGAGGACTAACCGATTTGATCCGCTGTTTGGAAGAGAAGACTCAAATTTCTAAATTCCTAGTCTTATTATTTAGTTAGAAGTCAATTGTTTTCCTTGTATAAACGGGGTTGGTGAGTATTACCTACTAAAAGCTTTCAAAGTTTATTGGATATTGTCAAGATCAATTCTTGGGGACATGACTAAGTTGTTTCTTGACTAAACTTGTATAATTCTTGGTGTTCCTCTATTTCCCTCAACTCTTTATTTTCACCAATTTATATTTTGCAATATATTTTTCGCTGCTTAATATTTAACCATTTACAAAATGATTTTTAACTCTAACTTTAATTCGCAAAGTTTTTTAAAACCATGTTTTTATGGACCACACAATTCACCCCCTCTTGTGTGGGAAGTCACACGTCTAACATAATGTATCAACATCCGGAAGAAGTCTTGAAGAATCGATATTCAGGATTTTTTTTTGGTGATTCTTCATATCAAGCACATCGTAATGGAGAGGAATCAATGGGAGAAACATCAAGAGGTGTTTGCAAATATGTAATCAAAGATATATCTAATATCTCATACAAATTTCCTCATGAAGTATCCTCTAGAAGAAAGATAAAGGAGTCTGACGAAGAAGAACATGTTTGCCTCAAAGTCGTGAAAGAAGACGATAATACTGAGGTAACATTTGTAACTTATAAGCATATGTTTAAGTTAAGTGTCAACCTCATTAAGAGAATGAAAAATGAGAAAAAAGCGTCATATAGTTTATAGATTATATTAATTCTTGAGAAAATAGTAATAAAATTCTTAGGGAAGAATTAGTTTATATTAAAAATAAATTATTAGAATAAGTTAAATATAAAATGTGCGTTTTGTTGAAAATTGTAGTAGATAAATTGCATGAAACCCTAGGGAAATTTACCAAGGGTAAAGAAAATTTGGATTTAATTTTGTCTAATCAAAGGGTTTCCAATAATAAGGATTGATTAGGGTATCAACCTAATAAATCTTTCATTGGCATTATGATATGAAGAAATCTAATCGCCATGTATTTAAATGCAACTATTGTAATAACTTGGTCATGTAGAAGCTTTATGTTATTCTAAATCGCATGATATAAGAGGGTCAAAGGGTAATACCTCAAGACCTATTAAAACTAGTAACACACATGGACCAAAATATGTTTGGGTACCAAAGGTGAAAACCTAAATTATTTCGCAGGTATGCTTTGCAGCCTTGAGGGCTTAATTGTAAATTAATATTTTTTTTATCGAAACATGAGTTTAAGAGCTTCGCCAAAAGATGGTTTTAATCATAATGGTTGAGGAACTCTTTGGAAAGTTTTGTGATACTATTTTATCACCAGTGGAGATATGTGAATCTACTCTTGTGTCAAATGATTCAGAGAGATGGAAATTTGATGTTGTGATGTGGTTCTCTTCAAGGAGAGATCTAAAAGTTGTTTGAGAATTTGAGGTAAGACTCTTGATATAGAATAAAAATTGTATACCTTTGATCAATCCTCTATCTATTGGTTATTTATATGCTTAGTAAATTTGTTTAATATTTACTAAAATGTTGGTTTCAGAAAATGAGAAATAAATCAAGGAGTTAAAAGTTGATAAGAAGAGGGTGAAAAAGAAAAAATATAAGCCCAAATCCATCCAAGGCTCAAACAGACTAAGGAAGGTGAAAAAGCTCCTTCTAATTGATTAACCCTAATAGGATAATCGATTAGGCGTATTTGAAATTCAAATTTCACACCACTTAATCAATTTACCCTAAAGGAATAATCAATTAGATGACCCTAAGATTGTTGCCTCTATCAATCAATCATCAGAATTTACTGTATTTATTTCCTTAACAATCAAAAGGAAATCAAGCTGATTAAGGATGTCGCACCATGAAAAATACCTGTACATCATATGGTCGAAGGTACAACAGAGTCGCCACCAAGCTTTATTTATTCCAAAGGAAAGGGAAAATATTGATAAAACCCAAGGGGAAGAGAAAAAGGTAATGAAGCCAGTTATACAAGGAAAAAGTATTAGCACCCCTCACATTTGTTGTACTCAACGAAAACCATTTTAATTGTTCTTTGCGTGAATGGGTGTTATTATCTAAAGCTTACTTGCTAAAGGATAAAAGGAAAAAGAGTTTAATAATTAGTGTGATCGCCAAGGATTCGAACCCTTGTGCCTACGTATCCTCGTAGTGAAGTAAGGAAATCAGAGATTTGTAGTTCATGGTAGAAAATATGGATGTGTTGGTTGTTTTTAGGGAACAATTATAATTGTATCCTAGAAGTGTGTAGATGTTAGCTAATCTTGATCGTAGTTAGGATACTCCAAACTTTTAGTCTGACTGCTAAGGAATAGATTATAAAAGTTCTTTTCTGAAAATAAAGGTTGTTTGTTTGAAAAAGTTTAAGTGATAAAAGAAAAAGAAAGAGTTGATTGAATAAGAAAAGGAAAATCTTGCATTGCAAAGAGTTGTGAAGTGAAATGTGTTGTGAAAGTATTATTTGAACTAATAGTGTGTTTTTCATATCCATAAGATATATGTGTCTAAATCAAAGAATGTGTGGCTAATGCATAAATGTAGGATTTTGCCTAGATCTAGAGAAATCAAGACCTACAAAGGGGTTTCTAGAGCATGAGGCTCCACAAGGCAATGCATGAAGGTTGCTAGAGCATGAGGCTCCATAGGGCAATGCATGAAAGTTTTCAGAGCATGAGGCTCCACAGGGCAAAAATAATAGAAAAGGGTTTGTCATAGCATGAGGCTCCATAGGGCAATGCATGAAAGTTGCTAGAGCATGAGGCTCCATAGAGAAAAAATAATAGAAAAGGGTTTTCCAGAGCATGAGGCTCCACAGGGAAATGCATGAAAGGTGACAGAGCAAGAGGCTCCACAGGGCAATGCATGAAATTATTGATTCATAAATCGGTGCTTGACCATTAGGTGCTTAACCCACATAATGTATGGATGCCAAAGAATGCAATGTTTGGTCTAAAGAGGAAATGTATTATTGATGAAGTTGTGTTGCAATGTTGAGGTGTTGAGATGTTATTTATGGATAAGAAGACTTGATAATAATTTGATTCAAATTTAACTAAAGTCTATGAATGAAGGTAAATACTCTGAATAACTAGGGCCTATGCCTCATACGTAGAGGTACTTAGAACAAGGATAGGGAAAATCCCTCCCATCCTTATTTGTTGCTTAAGGATCGTGGCACGCAATTCTCATCATGACTGACAAGGTTTGAAGAAGATTCTTTTTCTTGTGCTTGAATAGTAGTCCACTATCTAGTTTGTCTGCAATATTTTGTCTAACTTGTATTGACTTGAATGTGAAGTTTTGAGTTGTTTATCTTGAAAGATCTAATGCATCTCCAGTACATGTGACCAGTCTTATTAAGTGATCAAGATACTTCTGGTCACTTGACTAGACTAAGGGAATAGGCGCATGTCAAACGATTTAGTTTATCAAAGAAGACTTTGATCAACCCAATCAATCAGGGTAAAAATCCAGTTATAAATCAGGCATATGAATTTCTAAACCTAAATCCTAATGGAAATTAAAGTATTATCATGCTTCAAATTCTAAAATTAAAACTAATCTGGAATTAAAATAAACATGGCATGTTTTGTACAAAAGAAATAATTGGCATTAAATTCTAAAGAAAAACTAAAACAAAGTAATAAAATGTATTTTTAAAGAAACACTAAAATTAATTAAAAAGATATGGAGAAACAACCAAATATTAAAACAAAAAGAAAAAAGAAGAAGAAAAGGACATGAGGCAAGGGTGCAGGCCTGTATTGCAAGGTGTGATTAGCAGCTAACCTGGGCTTTGGTAGAAAGCCCAACATGTCAAGGGAGCCACAGGGGGGTGTATTGTGGAAGGTACAAGGTGCAAATAGCAATGTAATGGGTCGGGCTATCCAAAGTCCACTATGAAAAAGCAAGAGAGGGATGGGATATCAGATCTTATGTTCAGTCTTGTTTTCATTCAAATGTGTTCAGAATTCTAAATAAGAGTCAAAAACTTCGCCGTGCCGAAAATCGCCTTCGGCGGCGGCGAAGGTCAAATCTCAACCAAACTAGTGTAAACAGGCTCGTCTCCCTCATCTCTATCACCATCTAATCATGCTTTTCCTTGACTCCTAACCTATCATCCAAACTGATGCTCACAAATGATGAACCCTAGGGTCTTCAAATGAAATTAAACGGCGAGACCTAAGGATTTGGAGGCCAAACCTTAGGGGATTGGCTCCCTAGGGCTTCAGCTACATCGTGGTAATATGTATTGGTCTAGAAGAGGAATATTAACCAACCTTCGAGACAGAGGTATGTCCCGACATTTTCTATAGTGAAGAAGACGATGATGACGAAGCAGAAACCCAAAGACTCTTGAACAAGGTATGCACTTCCAATTATGCTCCTTATTTTTCTTCTTCTTTACCTTATTCTTCTTCTTCTTCTTCTTCTTTTTCTTTCTGTTATTATGGTTGTTGAGTGAGAGAATAGTAGAGAGAATGAGAACATGCTCTGAGAGAAAGGATTGAGAGGTAATTGTAGTTTTGAATATGATTATCTGAAGTTGTGATTGATCCCCGATGATTGAACAACGATTTCAATATATAGAGCTTGGGAGTAACTGATTAGGAAGGCTTTCAGGCAAGTTAGTTAGGACAGAGAACAGAGTTAAACTTTCAAGTTGAAGGGTGTTTAGAAGTTAACTCAGTTATAAACTTCTGTTAAAATTCAGTTAAGTCAATTAACATTAGTTAGAGGATGTGATTTCAGTTAATTAGAGTTAGGTTAAAATGAATTACTTTGAGATGCTTGAATTTAGTTTAAGACTAATCGTTATGTTGAAATTTTGTTAGTGTGAAGTAGAATTCAACTTGAGTTAGTTTGAATTTTGTTAGATTGGATAATTTGTGTTGTGTTCATGAATTTATGGATCAATTAGCAATTGTTGTGAAATTGTTAGGAATAGTTTTGTTAGAATGTTAATTTCAGTTATGACAGTTAATCATGGATGTTAATGAATTTGGTTTTGAATCTCATATAGGGATGGAAATTTGACCCATACCCAATGGGCACCTGCAAATTTACCTACAATGGATAGGGTAAAAACCCGCAATAATGGGTACTAGCATGGACTCGGGTAATTACCCATAAAAAAAGCGGGTACATGTGCAGGTACGGGCACCTTACTTCCCAACCCACCCCATATCTGCACACTATATATTTATGTAATTTTATTTAAATTTATATATTTTAGTTTATATTATTATATAAAAATGTATGTCTATCAATTATAAAACGTATATCAATGTTAAGCCATTACATATTTAATATAAGTGTTTGTTTATTTCAACAATAAATTGTTTGAAATTTTTTAAATATTTTTAAAAAATTAAAATTATATGATATTTTATAATTGATCTATTTATTTTTAATAAGAATGCGGGTCACGGGTACAGGTATGGGTATGGGTACTTACATACCCATAGGGCACGGGTACGGGTGCTAACTTTGGCACCCAAGCGAGTATGGGCTCGGGCACAGGGATTTTTTCAAATCGCGGGTATGGGGATGGGTATTATAGTACCCTGCCCAAACCCTACCCATTGCCATCCCTAATCTCACTGGGTGTTGTGTTTGGATTTTCCAGGTTCTGTCTGCAATTTACCCAAAATGTTCCCACTTTCAATGCTCTTGCTAAAGTATTAGCAACTCAATATGCGCAAAGACGAACAACATAAATCTCCACAAGCATCAGCAACTCAATGTGCATGGGTTCTACAAGTTTCTACACTTCTAATTGGATTGAAGTATAGATGGGCCATGGCTTCCTTTGCAGTGGGTCATTCTTGGTGATCTAGTAACTTATCAACAAAGTAAACAGCCTCAAGGACAGTAAAGTGTTGATTTTCAACATTAATGAACCTTTGTCATGGCTTTCGGTTGTTCCTCCTAATAAGTGCTGCAAGATGTGGGTCCAACTCAATGTGATACTTATTCAAATATGCATTTAATTCATATGTCCCAAGTACCCTAGCTATCTTGACTAGTTGATCATAGTTATTGTGTTCATAAAAGAATGGCTCCTTCCAGAATATAATCCCAGCAAACATACAACCAAGATTCCACAAATGTAGAGAGTAATCATAGTCTTGAAGATCAACAAGAAGCTCCAGAGCTTTGAAAAATCTTGAAGCCACCCGAATATTATATTATTTTCCCAAGATGATAGAATTCTACAAGCCCTCAATTAGTAAGGCAAAGCTTACGCTGAGCATGGTCAATCATTACATTGTGGGGCTTTACATCCCGATGCATGATTCCTCCTAGTGGATAAAACCGATGGTTATCTGTTGTCATTGAATTACTTCACCTGCAACATCGACAAGATGGTTTTCTTCTTTAGTGATCTCTTTTGTTGTTGCTACCTCTTCTTCCTAAGCATGAATGTCTATGGTGTCGTCCTGTTTTTGAAGCTCCTTTTCCAGTTCGTACCATAACTAGTCTTTTGTTATGTCATATATTGGGGATGTGGTGATCATCAATAGAAGAGGTTGCAAATATGGGCACTAATTCAGAACCATTTATGATGGTAGCAATAAAGTGTTTTTTTTTTCTGATTCTGCTAACTCCCATGTCATATATATAGTTGGGGCGAATGTAAAACAAGTGCAGCTTGAGTATTTGGAGTTTCAGAGTAGAAATAAGGGTGTAGCAAGAAAAGGGGAAGACTTTAGTCAAGTGTTTAGGATGGTGATCAAACTGGGGTAATGGTCAACAGTGTAAAATTTCTTAAAATCAACCCATTCTCTTTTCTTGTAATATCTTGAAATTGAACATTGATCATAACTTGCAATCCAAGAAACATAACTTGTGTTTCAATCCATTTTGAATTCAACTGAAACTTTCTTTTTATGCCTCTTTAATCTTCAAATTCAATAATTGGATATCAAAATATGTAAGCTTTAGAGATACACTTGAATGATGAAAATATGCTCACAAATTGGTCAATGAAAGTCAACCATATATGGTTGACTTGTTGACCAAAAGTCAACATGTATCCAATGCTTACATCTTTACAATTCTTCTTCAAGAGTTTCCTTCTCTTCCAAGTGAACCAACAAAAACAAAAAAAAACCAAAATAACTTGTCCCCTAAGTAACTGTACACTTGACCCACAAAGTTGAGAACATTGATCATAATAAATTAAAAAAAACATCTGATCATGGAGCAAGAAATCCGTACAGTGAGAATCTAAATTTAACCAATTAAATCCAATGCTATTGAACCTTTGACATGATAATGTCACAATATGAAAATGCAGATGAATGATAGGGATTGACTCGTAAATGTATAATCAATAAGCAAATGTATGCAAATCAATAGAGCTATAAGCCAGATGAAAATGAAAAGGGTATGGAAAATTTTGGGGTATGACAAAGGAGATCATATAAACTTTAATTTTCCCTCCTTTCTATTCATATATTTTATCTCTAGCATTCTTTGTGTTTTTACTACTACAAAATATACCTTTGGTAACACCACATTACTATGGTCGTTTAATCAACCATAATAATAACTCATTTTTACAGGCCTGATTATTTTTTATTTTATTAAAAGCCATTTCATCACGGGCCTTAATAACAACCGTTGTTATAGATGAAAGGCCACTTTCTTCGAATACCATCACCAACAATTTTCTTAATAATGTGTGGTTGGGCCTAGCTCAACGCTGTAAAACCGTCTTGTAGGGTGAGCATGACCCCCACTTATAATTATATGATCAAGCCATAAATTGTATGATGTGGGACTCTTAACACCCCCTCTCACGCTCAGAATTTTGCACCTGGGGCGTGGAACTAAATGGTAGATGGCCCAATGGATCTTAAATAAGGCTCTGATACCATCTTAAGAATGTGTGGTTGAGCCTAACTCAATGCTACAAAACCGACTAGTAGGGTGAGGATTTCCCTCACTTATAAACACATGTTCAAGCCATAAATTGTCTGATGTGAGACTCTTAACAATTTTGTTATTTTTTTGTTAGAAAAAGGGCTTGTCCTTATAGTCTTATAAATATATTAAAGATTAAAATACCTATCACCACAGTTAGTACCAGAAATCGTCGTGAATAATACTTACATTTTATCACGATTTTTGTTACATAACCATGGTGATAAGTGTCACATATATATAAGCGAAGTTATCAAGCTTCAGCATAAAATAACAGTCTCTCTCAAAACAAAACCATAACATCTCTCTCTCTTCCACATGCAGTGAACTCGTCTTTCTTCTTCTTCCACAAAACTCGTCTTTCTTCTTCTTCATACTAAAAGGTAATCAAGTTCAATATTATTTTTTCTTTATCTTTCTTCTTTTTCTTCATAAGCTTTCTTCCATGTTAGTCATACTCTTTCTTCCATTTTTCTTTGTATAGGTTCTAATATTCATCACTTTTGAAGAACTTTCAAGGTACGTTATTCCATTTGGTCTTACAAAGGGTTTTCATTTGGGATTGTGTTTTTTATTTCAGTTTCTCATGATTTTCATGTTTTTGGGATGTCTCTACTTGGTTCTCTATTTTTGAAATCGTCAATTTGTGTTTAACATATCAAAAGACAATATAAATGGGAAAGGAATTACCATATATATTCTGAGTATGATTGTGTTCTTCTTAAATATTCTTTCAAACTTTCCAAATTATATTCATGTTTCCGTTTATTTTAACATGTTGTTTGTAGGATTACAATGTCATGCTAATACATTTTGACTTGTAGGAAAGGTGAATGCAAAAATTAAATCAAGAAAGCGCATATTACAGGTGAGGTTCACAAACTATTTGTGTTGCTATGATGAAAAAATACAAGCAGGATGAAGCTAATGTCATAGGTGGATTTTTTTTTGAAAGACCCAATATGGCATCTGTTCAAATTTAACAGAAGTTTGCAGCTCTCACTTTAATTTCATCCTCCTTTCATTGTGGATTCCATTATGATACAAAGAGATCATTTCTTTGTCTTCACTCTCCACGAATATTTTCAGCAAAAGATACGTTTGTTCAAAATGTTTGCCTTGTTGATATTTTTGTATGTCCTAGAACAAACTTATTTTGTGAAGCTAGATGTGATTTCGTTCGACCAACATGCAAGAACAAAACATTTCTAAGTCACAAGAAAAAACTTTCTTGTGACTTAGCACTGTTTTGTTTTTATGAATCTTGCAACATTCATTTAAAATGTTTGCCTTGTTGAAGTTTGTTGAGTTTATTATATCGTATGTAGATTGCTTCTTTTACTAACCGCTCAGTGAACATGCATTCATTTAAATTGATTTAGAAAATGATAATTTGAAAATTAAATTATATTTGAAAACCAACTTAGATTAATCAATGTTTTTTGAATTTCATTCAATTTGTAATTCATCTCTCACTATTTAACATATCGAATTTGGTTCAATGCTCTAAGTTCTTCAAAGCAACAGTTCATTATCTTCTAGTTTATTTTGAAAAGCATCAATTTGTTGATAAATTCGGACTCATCGTTGTCACTATCATCATAATAATAATCATCATTGAACAAATAATGATGATGATGACTCTGAATTAGTCAACAAATTGATGTTTTTCAACAAAAAAAACTAGAAGATAATGAACCGTTGATTAGAAGAACTTGGAGCATTGAACCAAAATCTATATGTTAAAGAATGATGAGTTACAAGATGCATGTAATTCGAAAAACAGTGGACCGTCTAAGTTGTTTTTCAAGATTTTTTTTATATATTATTATCTTCTAAATCAATTTGAATGGTTGTATATATTTATTGAGGGGTAAGAAAAAACAAGCAATCCACATATTTTATATTAAACTAATGTATGCATACCACCATGGTTGGAATATATAACCATGGTGAAATGTTAATTTTATTCTTAAATAAATTGTTGTTGTTGATATATATATATATATATATATATATATATATATATATATATATATATATATATATATATATATATATATATATATATATATATATATATATATATATATATATATATATATATATATATATATATATATATATAAACGGTTATTTAAGATAATCATTGTGATAGGTAACGCGCTACCTGGTTTATCACTACGGCCAGACTCCGCAATAGAAAGTAACATACTTAAAACGACACCCTACCTTACCGCGGTTAGTTAACCGTGATGATATCCTTTTTCCAATCGGGGTGAAAGGATCTTTATATAGTAGTGTTTCTTTCATTCTTATAAGTGTTTATGTGAGTTCTTCTTGAGTGTTATCATTCATCATCATTAATTGACACCAAAAACAGTAAGAGCCTCTCGAAGCTCTGTTATTCAGACTTATTTTTCAAATTATTTTTAAACTCAAGAACAAGAAAACAAGTTTAACAAAGATTTTACTGCCAAGAATCTTCTCTCAGCCTATTCTTTGGATCTTAGGTTCTTTAAAGTTTGTCATTTTTTCAATGTTTTTATTCAAGTCATGCTAAAGGACTTCATCAGTAGTGTCCCAGAGGAGATGTTCCCAACTCTAGTGAAGATGTTCTACTCCAACCTCTTCTACAAAGATGGGATAATCAACCTGGCGGTTCGTAAGCATTTGATCTCCTTGAATATAGAATAATTATCTAAAATAAGTGATTTTCCATGCACCGACTCTCTTTACAATTCAGATGAATTAGAAACAGTTGATGAGTATATATTTCTTTATGTTTCTCTCTCCTTCCTATCTGATCTAAATAATGGAATTCCTACTCCTTTAATAGTGGTCTTTATGGCCCATACATTCGTCTCACTCATTATGTGGCAACCCATATACTCATCCCAAGGATGCACAATCTAGGATAAATGTCTAAGACCGATTTGGATTTAACTTGGCTGATTGCAAACCAAGTTGAAATAAATAAGGAAAGTGCAGTAATATGTCACATGATGGAATGTTTTTTAAAAGCGGATTTTGTGGTTTCCATATGGTGTTTTGATCACGAAAATCTCGAAAAATGTTGGTTTTGACCTGGAAAAATCCATTAATGACTTGACTAGGTTAGGAAGACATGCATTGGGGAAAATGCGGATGTCCGTCGTCGATGGATTAGTGGTGTGGAAATCCACCTAAAGCAAAAAAGAGTTGCACAAAGTCAACAATGATCATAGTAAGCAGGTACCTCAACCTTGGAGTACTTTAATTATGAGATGCATTAGACGACTCCTCTTGAAGCTCTCCTCCACACCATTATCAATAAGAAAAAGCGAACTAGAAGAAAGATTGACTATCTGGTGCAAAAGCTCACTAAGACCATGATGATATTTCTGTTAGAACAAGAATTTGATTATGCAATATATCTCTAAGTTTTGATGATAACAATAATGAAACAATTTGGTACCCTAATAATTTTCTCTAAGTGTGCAGGGTTCTAAGGAAAAATGAATCTGAGGAAAATAATTTCTGGCATCTAACGATGTCCAAAAAAGCTGATCCAAAAATAAAGAAATCATATCTGACCTTGAACAAGAACACTTTTGAAAGAATCACATATAGAATCTGACATTCAAGTTCATATTCTACATTTGAAGACTCTACAAGACAGCATCAGAACAAACATCTATCAGAAGACTATTCAACAAACAACTATCTGAAGACTACAAGCTTCTGCTCAAAGACTCTTATTCTGCTCACTCTGATTCACGCTCAACAAATCATCTGACTCATCAAAGATCAGAAACTTAATCAAGAAGTATTCTAAGTATGGTACAAATTTATATAAGGAAATTATAAATTATACTCCAAGACTTCTAAGGAAAGGACAAGAAAATTAATTTTATTAAGTCCCATAATTGGCAAGATATCTCCATTAATTTCCCTCTAACGTTATCATCTCAAAGTTCTATATAAAGGCCTCATCATCATCATGCTAAAAAAAGAAGCAATTACACAAGAATTCTACATACACTTCGATCTATATACTCAATAATTTTCATTGTAAAATTCAGTAATCACACAAGAGTTGTTGCTCATAGTGTGATTATTGTTCTTAATCGTGTTCATACAGCTTACCTAAAAGCACTAAGGAAAATACTTATATTTCTTTAAAGTTGTTGACTTTCCTCAAGTGGCTTGTTGAAGTCAGTTGACTTGAGAGGGCTAAGAGATTGCTGAACTCTTAGATGTTTTTGTAATCTATTGAGATTATTGGATTAAGTCCTTATTGAAGGTGAAATCACCTCGACCGAGTGGACTGGAGTAGCTTTTATTTTCAAGCGAACCAGATAAATTTCTTGGGTTGTTGGCATTTACTTTCGTGTGTGTAGTGTTGCAAAAGTTTTTAATTATTGTGAAAACAATTCAAATCCCCCTTTCTTGTTTTTCTCCACCTTCAATTGGTATCAGAGCTTCGACTCTGTTATTGATTTTTGAATCAAACACTTAATAGTGTAGAGAGATCCAGCATGAGAAAAACATCATGGCTAATACAAATGAAAGAGATAGATAAAATGCTAAACCTCCCGTTTTTTATGGAGAAAAATTTGACTACTAGAAGGATAGAATTGAAAGTTTCTTCCTAGGCTACGACGCAGATCTATGAGACATTGTCACAAATGGCTATGAACCACTTATCTCTGCTATTGGTATCTCTATTCTAAGAAGCAGAATAAGTTATGATCAGAAGCGTGATTTCAAGAATCACCATAAATCTAGAACTATTCTATTGAACGCAATATCTTACAATTAGTATGAGAAGATCACCAACAGGGAAACAATTAAAGAAATCTTTGATTCTCTGAAGATGACTCACGAAGGCAATAATCAAGTCAAAGAGACTAAGGCTCTAGCCTTAATCTAAAAGTATGAAGCCTTCAGAATGGAAGATGATGAAGTTGTTGAGGTAATGTTCTCAAGGTTCCAAACATTAGTTGCAGGACTTAAGGTTCTGGACAAAGGATACACTACAACAGATCATATCAAGAAGATAATCAGAAGTCTTTCAAAGAAGCGGAGACATATGGTTACTGCTCTGAAATTATCCAAGGATCTGAACAACATAAGCCTTGAAGAACTTATCATCTCCCTCAGGAGTCATGAGATAGAGCTAGAGGAAGATGAACCTCAGAAGAAAAGCAAATCAGTAGCTCTGAAGTCTAGATCAGAAAGAAGAAAGGCAGAAAGGAACAAAGCCTTTTAAGTTGAAGAAGAAGACAACGATGACTCTGAGACTGAAGATTCTGATTATGAAGAAGAGTTATCTATACTTTCCATAAGAGTCAAACAACTCTATAGAAAAAGAAATAACAACTTCAAAAGAACCAGATAGAAGGGAGATCGTCTAGTGTTAACCTCTAGAGGCAGACCCAACAAGTAAGTAACCTGCTATGAATGCAAAGAACCTGGAAACTACATAAATGAATGTCCAAAGCTCAAGAAAGAAAATTCCAGAAAGGAAAGTTTCAATAAAAACTCCTTCAAAGAAAAGAAGAAGAGACTCATGGCATTATGGGACGACTCTGAATTTGAAGCTTCAGAATCTGATTCTGAAGAAGAGAAAGAAAATGTTGGATTCATGGCCACTACCTCTGGAAATTCATCTGAAAGAGAGTCTGACTCTAAAGAGATATTCTCTGAATTTTCTCGTTCTGATCTAGAAGCCTGTTTATCAGAATCTCTGAGCTTATATCATAAACTTCGACAAAAATTCAAGAACCTGAAAAAGGTTCATAAAGAGACTGCTGAAGAGTGTGATAAGCTTGAGAAAGAAGTTCCTGAACTTAAAGAAAATAAATTTATCCTTGAAAAAATAAAATGAATTTTCAACCAAAAAATGTTCGAAACTTGAAGAAACTCTTTCTAAAGCTCCACCTACTTCTGACACCATCATATACAAATATGAAAAGGCTTTTCAGAAATTTCTGAACAACGGACTTGAAAGAAGCAAAATGGCATCTATGATCTATGATGTTAGTCATAATAAGAAAAGAGGAATTGGATATGACTCTGATGAAAATGATCTAAAACCTTCTGCAGAAAACAAACTTAAATCTCTCTTTTCTTATCATTACACACTTGCACAAACACAAAAATTTAATAATGCTAGAAAACCCAAAGTTTTCAGAAACTCTGGGAGAACTAATCCTAAAGGACCCAAAATATTATGGGTACCAAAAGATAAAATAGTATATGTTGTAGATATCATATGCAGCAGAGTTAAGACACCAATCATGGTACCTGGACTCTGGATGCTCGCGGCACATGACGGGAAGAAATCATATGTTCCAAAACCTGGAACTTAAAGATATTGGCTTCGTAGGCTTTGGAGGAAATCAGAAAGGAAGAATCAGTGGATCTGGTACAGTTGGTAATGGATCTCTTCCCTCTATTTCTGATGTTCTTTATATTGAGGGATTAATGCATAACTTGATATCCATAAGTCAATTAAGTGATAACACTTATGACATAATCTTTAACCAAAAAATGTACAAAGTTGTTAATCAGAAAAATGGCACAATCCTATTCACTGGAAATAGGAAGAATAACATTTATAAAATAAAGCTTTTAGATTTAAAAGTTCAAACAGAAAATGTTTAATGTCTGTAAATGAAGAGCAATGGGTGTGACATAGACGCTTGGGTCACATTAGCTTGAGGAGGATTTCTCATCTAAATAAACTTGAGTTAGTCAGATGCCTACCTAAGCTGAAGTTTTCTTCAGATGCTCTTTGTGAAGCATGTCAGAAAGGAATATTTTCTAAAACAACTTTAAAAAAAATGTTGTTTCTACCTCTAAGCCTCTGGAACTTTTACACATTGACTTGTTTGGACCTGTTAAGACAACGTCAATCAATGGTAAGAAGTATGAACTTGTCATTGTTGATGATTATAGTCGTTGGAAATGGGTAAAATTATTAAAGCGCAAGAATGATTCACATTCTGTGTTCACTAGTTTCTGTTCAAAAGTGCAAAACGAATTTGACTTTAAGATCATCAGAGTCAGAAGTGATCATGGTGGCGAATTTGAAAACAAACTTTTTGAAGAACTATTTGACTCTAATGGAATATCTCACGATTTCTCCTGTCCTAGAACTCCACAACAAAATGGAGTTGTAGAAAGGAAGAATAGGACTCTCCAAGAAATGGCCAGAACCATGATCAATGAAACAAATGTGGCTAAGCACTTTTGGGCTGAACTTGTGAATACAACGTGTTACATTCATAATAGAATCTCTATCAGACATATTCTGGAGAAGACTCCTTATGAACTGTGAAAAGGAAGAAAACCCAACATTTCTTATTTCCATCCCTTTGGATGTTCCTGTTTTATTCTGAATACTAACGATAATCTGAACAAGTTTGACTCTAAAGCATAAAAGTGTATCATGTTGTAATACTCAAAACATTCTAAAGGATACAAACTATACAATACAGAAACACAAATTGTGGAATAATCAATACATGTTAGATTTGATGATAAGCTTGACTCTGAAAAGTCAAAGCTAGTTGAGAATTTTGTAGATTTGGAGATAACACTCGCAGGCTCTGACGAAAAGACCAAAGAATCTGAAGAAACGGAAAAAGAAACGTCAGAAGCACCTAAAGTCACAATCAATCAAAAAAGATCTAGAAATAGACATAATATTTCTGAAGAACTGATTTTGGGAAACAAAAATGAACCTATCAGAACAAGATCAACATTCAAAGTTTCTGAAGAAACACTTATGGGACTAGTATCTCTGATAGAACCAACATCCTGTGGAGAAGCTCTTCAAGAAAAAAAATGGATTCTGGAAATAAAAGAAGAACTTGATTAGTTCGCCAAGAATGATGTCTGGAATCTTGTACCAAGACCCAAGGAAACCCATGTGATTGGAACCAAATAGATTTACAGAAACAAACTAAATGAAAAGGGTAAAGTGGTCAGAAACAAAGCACGACTGGTGGCACAAGGTTATAGTCAACAGGAAGGTATTGACTACAATGAAACCTTTGCTCCAGCCACCAGGTTGGAATCTATTCGTCTTCTGTATCTTTTGTTGTATATTATTCCATCAAATTATATCAGATGGATGTCAAAAGCGCATTTATGAATGGGTATATTTCTGAAGAGGTGTATGTCCATCAACCTCCTAGTTTTGAAAACTCAAAATGTCCAGAACATGTTTTTAAACTGAAAAAATCTCTTTATGGTCTGAAACAAGCTCTCAGAAGCTTGGTATGAAAGACTTAGTTCATTTCTTCTAGAAAATGACTTTTTTAGAGGCAAAGTAGACTCCACTCTCTTCTGTAAAAACATCATAAACGATCTTATGATCCGTCAGATATACGTTGATAACATAATATTTGGTTATGCTAACCCCTCTATTTGTCAAGAATTTTTTGAGCTAATGCAGGAAAAATTTGAAATGAGTCTGATGCAAGAACTAAAGTTCTTTCTGGGGATTCAAATCAACCAAACATCAAAAGTCACATATGTATATCAAAGCAAATACATAAAAGACATTCTGAAAAAATTTGACATGTCAGAAAGCAAACCGGCAATGACTCTCATGCATCCTACTTGCATTTTGGAGAAAGAAGAGGTGAGTCAAAAGGTTTGTATGATAAGTTCTCTTATCTATTTGAATGCTACGCGTCCAGATATATTATTTAGCGTATGTCTTTGTGCTAGATTTCAGTCAGATCCAAGGGAATCTCACTTAACGGTTGTTAAGAGAATTCAGTCAGATTACGCTGGAGACAGATTGGAACGCAAAAGCACATTTGGGAACTGTCAGTTTCTGGGAGGAAACCTCATCTCATGGGCTAGCAAAAGCCAATCAAGCATTGCACTGTCAACTGTAGAAGCGAAATACATTTCACCTTCACTATGCAGCACTCAGATGCTCTGGATGAAGAATCAGCTTGAGGACTTTAAGATCTATGAGAGTAACATCCATGTCTTTTGTGACAATAATGCTGCTATATGTTTAAGCAAGAATCCAATTTTACATTCCAGAGCGAAGCACATAGAAATTAAACATCATTTTATCAGAGACTATGTTCAGAAAGGGATAATAATTTTAAAATTCATAGATACAGACCATCGATGGGCTGACATCTTCACAAAATCCTTAGTTGAAGATATATTTCTTTTCATTCTGAAACATTTAAATATGGCAGATTGCCCAGAATGAATCTGACATTGTGCTTCTCCTCTCTAATGTTAAAATAGACTCTGACTTAAACATATGTTTTTTATCTGGTTCTGGTTCTGATACCTTTACAAGTTAGATGATATCTGGATTAAAATCCTTCTAAGTCAGAAATGTTTTGGTGTTCTTGACTCCAGAAACATCAACATGTGGTCTCTCAAACATGTGGCTTTGGATCTTCTAGACAATTGTCTAGCTCAGAACTCAAGAGCCAAACTGTTGAGATCTCCTCGAGAAGTGTGCATATTTTTGAGATTAGACAACCATCATTTATCTGCAATTAATTCTCCCCACGCTTGTCAACTCAGATTTTAGCAATCAAAATTATTTTTATCCCGTAACGCTGTCGTTTTGCATGTGTTTTGAATATGTATATATTTTACCATAATTCCCACTTTCACAATTTTCACTCCCACAACATACACAAACCCTTTTCTTTCATTCTCTATGCAACCTCAAATTCCTTGCATCTTCATCTCCCTTGCAACTTCATCTCCTTCAAACAACCGAAACATGAATCCTCAACAACAACAGGTTTTCGAGTATTCTCAACAAATGAATGCTGCTGAGCAAACAGTTGAAGCTCCACAATAGGTTAAAATCCTTACTTCTACGCCCTCAACAATTTCATATCAAGAACCTCATGTTATTGATCGCCCCCCTCACATCAATCTTGCCACTCCTTTTGAGAAATTGGAAGTGTCGTGTGAACTCTTGGTTGATTTTGACAACCTCAAAAGAAATGGAATAGACCTAACTAAAGAATTGGAGAGCCAAGGGTGGGGAAACTACTTCACAAGTCTTTATGGTCCTGTTTACACATTCCCGTTGAAGGAATTCTGGAGGTTCACTGATTGCGATGACCACTGCATTGTATCCTACGTTTTGGGGATCAAGACTGTGGTCACAGAGAAGCCTATTGCCAAGATGCTGAACATGGAAATAGTAGGGGCAGAAGAATATACAATATCAATCCTAGGGCAAAGTGTATGTCCCAGGAAATCATCCCATCTATTTTCTCTCAGAACCCAGAAGGGAAAACTTCAAAGAATAAAGAACTTCACCAACATCTGAGAGTTTGGTTGAAGGTCATTATGGAAACTATTCACCACCGCCCAGCGTCCAGCTCCTCTGACTACATTAATACAGATCAGAAGTGCATTTTGTACTGTTTGCACAAAGGGTTGAAGCTGAATCTTCCCTCCCTCCTCTTCAAATATCTGAGGGACTCAGTCTGAGACACCGAGAATAATATGAAGCCCAGAAATTACATCCCTCTGGGGAGACTAATTTTTGATGTTCTCATTGAGAGTGGGTTGGTGGACCATCTCATCTCTCTCAACATGATGGAAGACATCACGGTGGACGTGTAAAAGCCTCTGAATGCCAAGAATCTGAAGAGCATGGGGCTTATTAACAAGGTCAGAGTCAAACCCACCTTGGACACATCCTGAGAAGCTCTGAAGGATCAGAGGAAGATACCCAATGGGTTATATCTCTTCTCTAAGATTGATCCCCCAGAGGTAATCGCTCACTATCTTCAAGATCTAGAAGACCAGGGAATTTACATCTCTGGATTCACCTTGGATTGGCTAAAGCTAGCAGAAATATACCTGAACGTATCGCACGCTCAAACATACAACAGAGTCACCATCGAACTTTATTTATTCCTGAAGGAAAGGGGAAACATCGATAAAACCCGGGGGAAAGAGATATGTTGGGTAATGAAGTTGGTTATGCAAGAGGACCTAAACATCCATGGTACTCCATGGGAACCATTTTGATTGTTCTTACTCGAATAGGTGTGATATCTAAAGATTACTCGCAAAAGAATGAAGGGAAAGGAAAAGAAATAGATAGGCTGCTCGGTGAGGATTAGGGCTCTCATGCCTACGTATCCTCATAGTGCAATGAGGAATTCAGAGCTCCGTAGTTCAAAGAACTAATGGTAGGAGGTGAAAAAAATTGTGATAAAAGATATGGTCTAAACCAAAGGATAGTATGATTTGAACTCCAACAAAGGGTGAAAACATCAACCTAAGAGTAAAACTGGCATTAACTGATATATGGACTGTCTGAACATTCTCCACCATATGGTATAGCCGAAAACAAAGGAAATTAAGTGTTTGGTTTCACATCCCAAACATCTCTTGGTTCGCAAACGAAGTACAATACGGAGCTCAAATAAATATTGTATTTGGTTCAAATAATAGGTATATCACATGAAGTGAATGAAGATAGAATAATGAATGCATCATGGAGATGAACGGAGTGAAGTGACCAAAGTCACAAAAAATGAATATTTGGTAACAGATGACCGAATACGTATAGTTTGAAACCAAAGGAAAAGGTGTAATGGAATCCATAAGAGAAATGGAAGTTGCACCATAGAGGGAGGGTGGCACAAACCACAAGTGAGGGGTTTAATGAAGGAGAACGGCGATCCAAAACGAAGCGAAAATTAAAATTTTCTCCTTTAGTGATCCTTACAAATGGGCATGATCAGTGATAGAATATTCACCTCTTGTGACGATTGAAACCTTTGATGCAGATCTACGGAGCGATCACGAACGTTGAACGACGGTAACGCCTCTACTCAGTCCACACGAACGGATTCCTTCAATCTCAGTGCTAGCTGCTATGGATGAAGGCTTTGAGTGAGTGAGAGAGAGAGAGAGAGAGAGAGAGAGAGAAAGAGAGAGAAAGAGAAAACGAAAATGCAACCGCAATGAATGCTTCTGCACAAGGGTTCTATTTATAGAACCACTTGTGTGGGCTTTAAGCTAAAAAGCCCACTTAAGTGTAAGTGGCCCATATTTTATAATATGCCAAAATCACTTAAGCGTGTGGTACCTTACCATATTTTGTATTCTACTTAAGTACACCGTACCTTACGATGTTCTACAATTCACTTAAGTACACCGTACCATACGGTGTTCCTTAGTTACTCTATCTCTCATCAATCTATCCTTTGCGTGTGACCCTGTAGGTTTTCGCGGCATTGACAATTATATTAAATCACGTATTTAACATAATAAACAGTGAGCGGTATCTAGCAACATAGCACTGCTACTCAAGACACGAAAATGTCATGTGATCTGACAAATTCTTCTGTGATAATACTTATGCGTATAATTACCCTTTTACCCTTATGTTTATATTAAACACAAGACATAGACCGTGTCATCCTTGTCCAGTTCAATATTGGGCCCATAGACATTTATCCTGTTATGCAGGATGGGAAAATTCCATCTAGGTCACTTATGTCCCTCAGCATACTTCGTGGAGTACCCATCAACTGTCTTTATGGTTATCCAATTACGGACAACGTTTGATCAGCAATAAAGCACTCAACTCTACATCTAGGGTCCATAGTGGTTTCAGGTCGAAGGGTGGTATACACCATTATCACCCTGAGAATAACTTATGACAGTTTCCATAACATTCTATATAGTATTCTCATAGCGGGTCAATCCAGTATAAATATTACTCTTAATATTCATACCTATGTTTAAGACTTGATAACTCCTTATCCATGATCCATGAGATGTGATCATCAGTCTATATACATAATAGTCTTAATGCTTTAACGTTATCCCACTTCACAATAAAGCTAGACTACAGATACTTTAAGAATAGTGTCCTTATGTTTAATGTGTTCTCATGATCAAGTCACACTTGATACATTAAACGGACTGGCTATTCTAGGGACTTTATTAAACAAACGTAATAAAGAAAAAGCCTTTTATTATTAATAAATAATTCGATACAAGTACCAAAATTATTGACCTCTAGGGCTTACACCAACAATCTCCCACTAGCACTAGAGCCAATCAGGCATACCCCTAATGGCCATAGATCTAGTATGACCATCATGCTTCTGCTGCGCAAGAGGCTTTGTCAGTGGGTCAGCAATATTGTCAAGTGTAGGTACTCTGCATATTTTCACATCTCCTTTATCTATTATCTCTCGAATGAGATGATAACGCCTAAGTATGTGTTTGGATCATTGGTGAGATCTAGGTTCCCTAGCTTGTGCGATAGAACCATTGTTATCACAATAGAGACCAATGGGATCCACAATGCTAGGAACCATACCAAGTTCACTAATGAATCCTTTTTGATCCAAACAACTTCCTTTGTTGCACTTAAGGCAGCAATATACTCGGCCTCAGTTGTAAAATCAGCAACTGTATCTTGCTTTGAACTTTTCCAGCTCACAGCGCCACCATTTAAGCAAAACACATAACCAGATTGCAATCTAAAGTCATCCTTATCTGTCTGGAAGCTAGCATCAATGTATCCAATTACAGCCAGCTCTTCTTGGCCTCCATATATCAAGAATGAGTCCTTAGTCCTTCTCAAATACTCAAGGATATTCTGATTCCTAATATATAGGCTGCTTCACCTAGGTCCTTCATAGAAAAGCACTTCCCCAACCAAGACTTTACTTGTTGTAGGGTAGGGATATCGTTTCCAATGAGTAATATGTCATCTACATATAATACCAGGAAAACGATCATGCTCCCACTAACCTTCTTGTAGACACAAGGCTTATCTTCATTCTTGATGAATCCATATTGTTTTACTGTTTCATCAAAACGAAGATTCCAGCTTCTGGAAGCTTGCTTCAATCCGTAGATTGATCTTTGTAACTTACATATCTTTTGGGCTTCTTCTGGTATGTCAAATCCTTTAGGCTGTGTCATGTAGACACCCTTAAGAAGATTCCCATTAAGGAAAGCAGTTTCGACATCCATCTGCCATATTTCATAATCATGATATGCAGCGATAGCAAGTAAAATCCGAACAGATTTAAGCATTGCAACTGGTGAAAAGGTTTCATCATAGTCAACCCCATGAATTTGTTTATATCCTTTTGCAACCAGTCTTGCCTTATAGGTATGTACCTTACCATCCATGTCAGTCTTCTTTTGAAGACCCACTTGCATCCTATAGGGTTAACTCCTACAGGAGGCTCTACCAAGGTCCAAACTTGGTTTGTATACATGGAACCCATTTCAGATTTCATGGTTTCTAGCCACTTCTCATACTCGGGACCAGTTATGGCCTCTTGGTAGGTCACAGGCTCATCTTGATCCGTGAGTAATACATCACCTTGATCAGTTATGAGATATCCATATCTCTCAGGTAGGTGACGTATCCTGCCTGACCTACGTTGGTCTTGTTCTACTTGAGTAGGTTGCTCTTCCATAACTACTTGTGTTTCCTGCTCTAATTCCTCCATAGGTGTATCAATGCTTTGTGATTCTTGAATTTCTTCAAGCTCTACTTTCCTCCCACTGATTCCTTTGGAAATAAAATCCATTTCTAGGAAAACTCCAGTTTGAGCGACAAACACTTTGCCCTCAGAAGGATTGTAGAAGTAATACCCTCTTGTTTCTTTAGGATACCCCACAAATAAGCATTTGTCATATTTGGGCTCAAGCTTAGTTGAAATTTGTCGTTTCACATAAACTTCGCAACCCCAAATCTTTATGTAAGACATATGTGGTTTCTTACCATTCCATATTTCATATGGTGTCTTTTCAACCTTTTTGGATGGAACACGGTTAAGACTCTCCCCAACTAGATTCTTGCTTGTCCTCAAGCAAAGTATGCCTCTTGAAAGACAAGAGGATTTGCATAAAGAAACAGTTTCTCCGAAGTTGGATAAACGGCTCAAATACAAGCGAAATCCGCCAATACACGTTTCCAACGGTTTTGAATAAAATAATACATAAGAACTAAAACTTAAGTAGCAATGCAAAATATTTATCTATCTGCAACAATACTATTCTGAATGAATCACCCTATCTCTCCTCTTCGAATAAGGATTGAAGATTTAACGCGTTTGCAACCGCGGGAATAATCTCACTCTCTAACAAATAATGAAGAAATCAAACAGATTCATACAATGTCTAATAATTATAAGTTGTACTGTGGAAACAAAAAGATCACTAAGGGCTTTTCGGTTGAAGCTTGGTCGGGTTAACAAACAAGGGACATTTCTAAGGCCATTGAAACGAAAGTGCCGATGCAAAAGAGACATTCACAGTAATATTCACACTACTCGACTTTGTTTCCTTTGTTTCTTATTTGTAACCTTCACAACACATATTCCACAACTCAACTCTTATTTTTCACTATTTTTCTTCCAAGCAAGCATTCATTTTCATTTTTTTATATTTTTGTTCTTTTCTTTCACATCAAATGTACAAAATAGATGTTTATTTTCTACATTTTCTATACATATATTTTTCTATGCTTGCTCGGTTTTTCTTTTCTTTTTCAAGAGTTGTGGAATTTACCGATTCTTTTTCGTTCTCCCCAACTTATTTCTTCCACACCCTAAGTGAATGCTCTTAACTTTTTACGGCAAAAGAACAATAATCAAGATTTTTCGGGTTGTTAAAAAAAACATTTTTGAGATCTCGCTTTATTTCAAGCCGAGATTCAACTGTTCAGGCTCAAAGGGGTTAACAAATACTCTCTCTGCTCACAGGTAAGTTGTTTTTGGATGTAGTTGTGCTCGAAAGAAAACAAGTGCCTTGATCATTTCTAATTGCTTCCACAATTTCACAATAATAACAGACAAATAATGAATCAAATGAATCAACAAAACTTATTAGACTCCAGCATTTAAGTGTACAATGGAAGTTTCCTCACCATATATGGTTCTAAGTTCTAGATGAAACATTCATTCAATTATGTTGCAAAAAGACAATATTCTATTTACCAAAAAGAGTAAAGTTCCTAATGCATTCTAAAATTCTAGCCGACGGTAACCATGTACCTTAGCTTCATTCACTTGTTATTCTTATCATTGCCATCCAAGCTCGGATGCACCTTCATTGGGTACTTCTTGAGGAGCAACCAATCTAGAAGGGTTTGCCACTCATTCAACCAAAAATTTATTAAACACACAAAATTAACAACAAACATAAATAATATTAACTGAAAAAATAAAATTTTGTTCGTGGGGGACAAAACACCCCAATAGTACAACCCATTGGTCAAAATACACAATTCAAAAGTACAAAATAAAAATGCCATAATAATAAAAAAAAACTGAAATACAAAAAACAAAAACTTAACCCACAAAGGGCTCAAGACTCCTCCTCACTACCGGCCTCAGAACCGGTCGCCTCATCATCATCCTCATCATCATCATCAGCTCCCACCCCCTCAGAATAGACTGGCACGTCCACGGGCCAATTTGCATTAGTCAGAAACTGCTCCCGTGTCATCAAAGCATGTGCACCACTACCCTGCAGCTGCAAACGCTGCATCGAGTCGTGCATGTCAATCATAGCCCTCTGCGATGCTGCCATCCACTGGAAATTGTATTCACACGCAGCCCGCAGGTATGGATCGACCCTGGGAGTAGAAGCACTAGGACCATCAGAAACCCTAGTGCTACCTGAGGCTGCACTGCTGCCGGTGGCCTTAGCTCTGCAGTATTTTGCCACATACCGGTCATCAATAGGAGCCGGGATCCTAACCTGACCCCGAGACGGAAGTCGCACTCGTGCCTTAATGCACAGGCTCATAATCAAACAAGGGAATGCAAGGGGGCAATTCACCCGAGCCCCCGACTTCAGTCCGCTCTCTATTACCGTCTTTAGCTCATTGGCAATGATCCTCGCCACATCAATCTCAACATTGGCGAGGATGGAATGTACTAAATGTGCCACTGGGATCGGCACAGTAGATGTGTGGGATTTGGGTTGTATGTTGGTCAAAACCAGAAGAAGAATCAGCTGAGCCATGGGAGTCATGTCCTCCCGATGATATCTCATAGGAACCCCAGATGGGTTCGGCTCAACTGATTTCCCTGGTAAAAGCAGGGCGGCTGTAATTGCTGGGATATCCTTGTGCAGCCGGAGGTCAATATGGTACTGGTCTCTTTCATCAGCACCCAGCTGAAGCGGCTCCCCGAGGATTTGGTTGATCGTATCCCTGTCAAAAGGAACTGGCCGACCGGCCACTCTAGAGACCCAAGTGAAGGGCTCATCATCATCAGGCAATGCGTTAGCGTAGAACTCCCGCACTGTAGCGATGTCATAGTGTTCCAAGGGATTTATCAACCTATCCCATTTCTTTGTATCAATCAACCCGGCAAAACTCCGATACGTGCCCTGTGGGTTGATCAGAAACCGCTTCTCAGGCAAAATGTTTCGCTTCTCCAAAGCGATGTACCGTGCCGCTTGTTTCGGGCCCACAAACTTGTCGTGGTCGAATTGGATTGGCACGGTTCGTGAAGTAGTTGCCGCTCCCTTTCTTTTCTTGCCAGCACTTGATCTTGACTCCATTCTGCAAAACAAGAGATAAAGCAACAAACACGAAACAAACAGATTAGAAATTAAAACATAAATCAAAATTCTGCCATGTTCGCTGCCGCTTCGCCTAGCGAAGTTGCAGCGAACTCTCGCCCCAGGTCGCCTAGCGAGCTGCTAGCGAACCTTACGGGTTTTGGGGTTTTCTGCATTTTCAAAATTGTTTCCCCAAAACCTGTACATACAAGGTTTCCACAGCAAAACCCAATGATTCCTCATGACAATGAATTGTTCTATGCTATTGGGGATACCTAATTTCATGGAAAACCTAAGTAAGAGTAAATCCCCAATTTAAAAACCTAAATGCACAACATTGCAAACTCCCAAAATTGCATGCAACCTCAAGGTTCCTATCACACCTATCCTATTTACCATTCAAAGTTGGAAATAAATAATGCAACAAAAGAAACATGCAATAGGGCAAACCTTGAGGTAAACGGATTTGGAAAGGAGAAGTGGGAAGTGTTTGCAATTGACCGACACACAAATGTTGTTGATATGGATGCACGGTAGAGAATTTGAGAAGGGAAATCGCACACTTCAGCAGAGCAGTTCAGAAGAATTTTTAGGGTAAAGGCAAAACTGCCCTGCTGAACTGTTTAAATACAACAGTACTGGTGCGCTCGCTACTGCCTCGCCTAGCGAACAGGTAGCGAGCGCGCTCGCTGCAGACTCGCCTAGCGAGCTGCAAGCGAGCATGACAGCAAGTGCATTTGCAAATGCAGCACTTGCATGTCATCCAATACTTATACAACATCAAACATAAAACAGGAAATACTTACAATGTTGGGGTGCCTCCCAACTAGCGCTTGTTTAACGTCGGCTAAGCTCGACGGTGCGATGCTCACAGAGGAGCATCGAGCGGCTGAGCACAACTTTCGCGATCCACATGACCGCCGAGATACACTTTCAATCGTTGGCCGTTCACGGTCCAACTGTCTTTCTCGTCCATGTCTTCAATGATAACGGCCCCGTACTCTTTGACTTCTTTCACCCGAAATGGCCCGGACCATTTCGATTTCAACTTCCCGGGAAACAACTTCAACCGGGAGTTGAACAATAAGACCAATTGTCCGGGCACGAATTCTTTGGTTCGGATCTTTTTGTCATGATACTTCTTGGCTTTTTCCTTGTACAACCAACTTGAGTGGTATGCGGCATTGCGCATCTCCTCCAACTCAAGTAGTTGTACTTTCCTTTTGTTACCGGCCGACTCATTCTCAAAATTTAAAAATTTTAGGGCCCACAAGGCCTTGTGCTCCAATTCAACCGGCAAATGGCAAGTTTTACCAAATACCAATTGAAACGGAGTTAAGCCAATTGGAGCTTTAAAGGCCGTACGGTAGGCCCATAATGCTTCGTCCAATTTTTGGGACCACTCCTTTTTCGAGTTAGACACGGTTTTCTCGAGGATTCTCTTAATCTCACGATTAGAGACCTCGGCTTGCCCGTTAGCCTGAGGGTGGTACGGAGTTGTCACCCTATGCGACACACCATAATGTTTTAGAATTGTTTCCAAAGGTGCATTACAAAAGTGTGACCCTCCGTCACTTATCAACACTCGGGGTGTTCCAAAACGGGAAAAGATGTTTTTCTTTAAAAATTTTATCACCGTTTTGGCATCCGCCCGAGGTGAGGCAATCGCCTCAACCCACTTAGAGACATAATCAACAGCTACAAGCATGTACTCATTCCCGTAAGAGGGTGGGAAAGGTCCAACAAAATCTATGCCCCAACAATCGAACACTTCCACTTCTTGGATACTTTGGAGAGGCATCTCATCTCTCTTACCTATCCCACCACTTCTTTGGCAACTGTCACAACTTTGCGCATGGGTATGTGCGTCTTTAAAAATAGTTGGCCAATAAAATCCCGATTGAAGAATTTTAGTGGCCGTTCTAACCCCATTATAATGACCGCCATAAGGCGAGTTGTGACAATGCCAAAGGATGCTCTGGGCTTCATCACCAGTTACGCATCTCCTTAACAGGTTATCGCTACCCAACTTAAACAAGTATGGGTCGTCCCAAACATAATACTTCGCATCCGAAAGGAACTTCCTCTTTTGGTTCGAAGTTAGATCGGCCGGCACACATCCACTAGCCTTGTGGTTTGCAAAGTCTGCAAACCACGGCCTAACTTGAACCTTAAACAATTTTTCATCAGGAAATTCTTCCCGGATTTCCTTTTCAGATGCGGTAACCTCGACATTCACCAAGCGGGATAAATGATCCGCTACCAAGTTTTCCGACCCCTTCTTGTCTTTAATTTCGACATCGAATTCTTGTAACAAGAGGATCCAACGGATGAGCCTTTGCTTCGAATCCGGCTTGGTCAGCAGATATTTAATCGCCGCGTGGTCGGTGTACACCACGACTTTAGACCCTATAAGATAGGACCTAAACTTTTCTAGCGCATACACTATTGCGAGTAGTTCTTTTTCCGTTGTGGCATAATTTATTTGAGCCTCGTTAAGAACCTTACTCGCATAATGTATAGCATGAAAAGTTTTGTCCTTTCTTTGGCCAAGTACCGCTCCAACGGCATAGTCACTCGCGTCACACATTAGTTCAAAATTTTCATTCCAATCGGGAGCGACTATTATTGGAGCGGTAACCAATTTTTCTTTTAGAACCTCGAAAGCTTGCAAACAATCGTCGGTGAAGAGAAATACCTGATCTTTGGCGAGTAAATTGCTCAAAGGTTTAGCCACCTTTGAGAAGTCCTTGATGAAGCGCCGGTAGAACCCCGCGTGCCCCAAAAAACTACGGATGCCCTTCACATTGACCGGAGGGGGTAATTTTTCAATTACATCAACCTTAGTTCTATCCACCTCAAGCCCCCTTTTAGAGACTTTGTGGCCTAGCACAATCCCCTCGGTCACCATAAAGTGACACTTTTCCCAATTTAGCACCAAATTAGTCTTCACACACCTTTCCAACACCGTCTTCAAATTTGCCAAGCATAGACTAAACGTCCCACCAAACACCGAGAAGTCATCCATGAAGACTTCCATTGTTTTCTCTATTAGATCGGCAAAAATAGCTTGGACACATCGTTGGAATGTCGCCGGCGCATTGCAAAGCCCAAAAGGCATTTTTCTGTATGCGAACACTCCAAACGGACACGTGAAAGCCGTCTTCTCATGATCAACCGGGTCAACCGCAATTTGGTTGTACCCGGAGTAGCCGTCTAAAAAACAGTAGTATTGTTGGCCCGATAGTCTTTCAAGCATTTGATCCATAAATGGGAGTGGAAAATGGTCCTTACGAGTCGCGGTATTCAACCGTCTATAATCTATACACATTCTCCATCCCGTGGCAACTTTAGTCGGGATCAATTCGTCTTTGGCATTACGGATTACGGTCATTCCACCCTTCTTCGGAACCACGTGCACGGGACTAACCCACGGACTATCCGAGATCGGGTAAATCATTCCCGCATCCAAAAGCTTCACCACTTCCTTTCTTACAACCTCTTTCATCGTAGGATTTAAGCGGCGTTGTGGTTGAGCCACCGGCTTGAAATCCTCCTCCATCAAAATCTTGTGCATACAATAGGATGGACTAATTCCTTTAAGATCGGAAAGAGTCCAACCCATAGCTTCTTGATTGGTTTTGAGCACAATGATTAGACGGGCTTCTTCTTCAATTGTCAAAAGGTTGCTTATGATAACCGGCTTGTCCTCGGTATCATCAAGGAATACATATTTCAACGTCGAAGGTAACTCTTTTAATTCAATTGACGCTTTCTCGTCAATTACCTCCTTCTTCAAATTTTCTTCCTCTACTTCCCACGGTTGTAGGTCTTCCAAGCTATCAAGTTCCTTCAAGCATTCCTCAAGAGCTAGCTCCTCTTCAACAGTGAAAACCTCCAATGAGTCGTCGAGAGCTAACTCCATAGGAGATATCTCGTGAATATGCTTTGAAACTTCCATAATAGCGTCTTCGATCACATCGATTCGAAAGCTATCATGTCTATCCTTGGAATGCTTCATCGCCTCGAATAGATCAAAGGTGACCTCCTCATTTTGAACACGCACCTTCATTAAACCGTCATCAACATCAATCATCATTCTTGCGGTCTTCATGAATGGTCGGCCCAATATGAGCGGAGCATCATCATCTTCCTCCATATCAATTACAATGAAATCCACCGGGAAGAAGAATTTGTCGACCTTCACCAACACATCTTGGGCTACGCCATGAGGATGGGTCGTCGACTTATCCGCCAATTGTAATGTCATTCGGATGGACTTAATCTCGATGTTGCCAAGCCTCTTGATAATTGACAAAGGTATAAGATTTATGCTCGACCCCAAGTCAATAAGTCCCTTTCCGACATACACATCACCAATTTTAACCGGCAATGTAACTCTTCCCGGATCGACCTCTTTCTTAGGAAGCGTCCTTTGAATGATGGCACTACAGCTCGCATCAAGGACGATGGTCTCCGGTTCCGTATACCTCCGCTTTTTGGTTAGTATGTCCTTCATGAACTTGGCATACTTTGGCATTTGTTCCAAAGCTTCAGCAAACGGAATGTTTATTTGTAATTGCTTAAAAATATCCATGAACCGGGCGTAATGCCGTTCATTCTCCCTTTTGGAAGGGGCATGAGGGTAAGGAAGGTTTTGGACAGGAGTAGCGCTCACTACCTCCTTCCCTTTCGCTATTCTAGCGCTTTTCCATCTCGGCTTCTTCACAACCTCCCTTATTACCTCATCATTTTTATTCTCCTCAATCTCCACATTTTTTTCATTTTCAACTTCACCATTATTTTTATTCTTTTCAACTACTTCCTCATCACTCCACACTCCTACTTCACCATCAACATTTTCTTCCACTATTTCCTCCTCAATCTCCTTCTCTTTCTCTCTTTTTTCACTCGCCATTCTTTTTTCGTTTTCACTACCCAACTCCCTTCCACTTCTCGTCACAATCGCCTTACAATGCTCCTTCGGATTTGTTTGCGTATTGGCCGAGAAAGAAGGACCGGTTTGTTGTTCAGCTAGTTGCTTGGCAAGTTGCCCCACTTGAGTTTCAAGATTTTTTATGGCCGCGTCATTACTCTTTTGATTGGCCATTGACATTTGCATGAATTGCGTCAATGTCTCTTCCAATTTAGAATTGACTACCGGCGGTTGTTGAGATTGATACGGATTTTGGGGAGGATTTTGACGGCTAGAAGAACCACCTCCATAACCTTGGTTATGATAATAGTTGCTTCTAGGTTGGAACCCTTGGTTCCCTTGGAATTGTTGTTGTGGTTGTTGTTGTTGAGGGTGCGGTTGATAAGGTTGTTGTTGTCTTGGTTGATAGTCCCGTTGATTGGCCATATAGTTCACTTCGTCAAAGCCGGGAGGTGGACAGAATCCGGTGTCATGTTCACCTTTACAAAGTTCACAACAAGCTATTTGTTTAACTTTTGACGGTTCTCTTAACTCTTTGATTTGTTGCGTTAAAAGTTCCACTTGTTGTGAGATGAGCTTGTTTTGGGCAAGTATGGCATCATTCGTCCCTAACTCAAGCACTCCCGCCTTCTTCAAAGAATTTCCACGACTTTGACTTTGAAGATCATTCAAAGCCATACGGTTGATAATGTTGGTGGCTTCTTCGGCACTCTTTGACATCAACGAGCCACCCGAGGTGGCATCCAACAACGTCTTACAGTTTGGTTGAAGTCCATTTCTGAAGATATGGATTTGAGTTAATTCGTCAAATCCATGCCCTTTGCATTTCCTAAGCATGGACTTGAATCTCTCCCACGCTTCATTTAAAGATTCATTGGTTCCTTGAGAAAACACCGAGATGGCCGTCTTTGATTCCATGAATCGGTTATGAGAGAAAAATCTTTCAATGAATTTCTCCTCTAACACATTCCAATCTGTCATTACGGCAGGTGTTTGATCGAGATACCAATCCTTTGCTTTACCGAGCAAAGCGTGAGGAAATAAACGTCTGAACAACGGAAGCTCCTGAGCCTGATCCACTCCGGCAGCCAATGCTATCTCATAAAATTTTGTGAGAAAAGCAAATGGGTCTTCATGGTCCATTCCGGTGAATGGACTCCCATATAATAAATTCAGAGTTCCCGTCTTCATCTCAGCTTGCCTTCCAGTTTGGTTGGCAAACTGAGCGGTGTTCCTTGGACTGTTGATACATGGAGTAGAGATCGGTGGTGGTGGTTGTGGCTCCATGTTTGGTACAAATGTGTGTGGATTGGTGGTTGAAGAACTTTCTCCTTGCTCTTGATTTTGTTGAGCCTGTTGCCTCCTACGTCTTGTTTTGCTATTGAGCCTCCTTGCGGTTCTCTCGATCTCAGGATCAAAAAGAAGTTCGTCCACAGGGATTTTCCCTCGCATAAAACGTAAGCTGCACACTAAACCAAACGAATTACAAGCACAAGTCAAAAATTCACAAGCTAAAACTTACACAACCAATGCGATGCTCGCAATATCAATTTACAATCCCCGGCAACGGCGCCATTTTGTTGAAAGACAGTTTTTAGGTGTCGGGTTTTTGTTATCGTATCCACAGAGATTGTAAGATATCACTGCCGTTCAATGGTTGAATTAATCTTAACTTATAGTAACACTAGGGTTTTGGGTTTTAATCAAGTTATCTTGCATACAAAGTAATTAATTGCGGTAAAAGTTACGTTTTGATTAATATGAGAAATATTATCAAAGTTAGGTTTCAATGATTACATTTGCTTTGCATGTTTTTGCACGGTCAACAATATTATAAACTCCTTTGGATGATAAATAATTTCACAAAGTCCTCTCAATGCGTTTCTCTCGAACACCCATTGTGAGTTTTGTCATTTTGATCCATTGTTTCTCTCGAACACAATCTATCAAAAAGACAACGTTTTGGTTCAACCTTATGGTGAACAAAATCATTTGTTACTATCTCTAGCTAACAAACAAGTTTGGATGAAAACCTAGGTCAAGAATCGGTAAACATCTCTCGATCAAATACCAACACAAAGAGTTTTAAATAGAAACAAAGTTTTCATCATATATTTACCGTTAAAGAGTTTACATATGAGGATCCTTACATTTACATACAAAGCTTGGAAATCACCTACATCTAACCTTGACAAATGGAGACTTAGCTACTCATTTTCATGGTAGCTTGGTCGGCAAGTAAGAAAAGAGGGTTGATCAACATCCAAGTCGAATGATCGAAGTTGGATGGGAATCCACCTTCTTTTTGTGGAAGATGGTTGCTAGATGAAGAGAAATGAAATTAGGGCATAAAATCCCCCACAAAGCAATGCTGTAAAATATCTAAGAGAAAGTACAAAAAATGAAAAAGTTGGTAAAAAGTGGTATCTAGTGGTCCTCTTTGCACAAAAGGTGGCACCTGCTACTTATAGACAAGTGCAGAACTGTCACGTTCGCTAGGCGAGCAGAATGGCTCGCCTAGCGAAGGCCAAAAATGGGCACAAAATGCCCCTGCGCCCAGAGAAAACTGGGCCTGTGGAACTGTCATGTTCGCCTAGCGAACAGACCTTCGCCTAGCGAAGAACTCGCTTCAACCTTCGCCCCAGCGAGGTTGAAAGGTTTTGCTACTGGAATGCTCGCTGGGGACTCGCTAGAGCCTCGCCTAGCGAGCTAGTGCTGGCTGCTCTTTTCACCAAAACAGACTGAATTCGCTGCCACTTCGCCTTCAGTTCGCCTAGCGAATTAATTAACCAATTTACTGGAGCCTTTCGCCAGGAGCTCGCCTAGCGAAGGTTTTGCTTCGCCACATCCTCGCCTAGCGAGCTGGCAGATAGAATGCTTGTTTGCTTTGGTTCCTTTGCCAATTTTGTTGTGTCTTCATTATCAATTAATTCATGCCTTTCCTGCACAATAACACACACATCAAAGGCACCAAGCTTGTTTATCAATGTAATGCATTCCATGTAAAATGAATGTGGTTTTGACAATTTTAGCAAGGCAAAAGAGTGAAAGATGCCCACATATGATAGCTCAAATAAGCACTTTTGGGCATCTAACAAGTGTGTAAGCTGTTGTCAATAGTGCATGTCCCCAAAAGGAGTTTGGAAGATCAGCGTGACTCATCATGGATCGGACCATGTCTAACAGGGTTCGATTTCTTCTCTCAGATACACCATTCCATTGGGGTGTTCCAGGAGGAGTAAGTTGGGATAGGATCCCACACTCTTTCAGATGGTCATCAAACTCTAGGCTTAAATACTCACCACCTCGATCTGATCGAAGAGTTTTAATATTCTTACCCAGTTGGTTTTGTACTTCATTCTTGAATTCCTTGAACTTTTCAAAGGACTCTGATTCGTGTTTCATTAAATACACATAACCATATCTACTGAAATCATCAGTGAATGTGATGAAGTACTGAAAACCTCCTCTGGCTGGTATGTTCAGTGGTCCACATACATCAGTGTGTATGAGGGCCAAAAGATCATTAGCTCTTTCACATTTTCCTGTGAATGGAGACTTTGTCATCTTTCCATTTAAACAAGATTTGCATGTCTCATATGATTCATAATTAAAAGAGTCCAAGAGTCCATCTTTATGGAGTTTGGAAATGCGTTTCTCATTTATGTGGCCTAATCGACAATGCCAAAGGTAAGTTGGATTTAACTCATTAGGTTTCATCCTTTTCTTTCTTCCAGGTACTTTAGGCAGTTTCTCTTCCAGTGTCCGGTCTTACCGTAATGGAAGCAGGTGCCTGCCTTTGCTATGCCTCCACTAGGCTTCAAAGCAGTAACAGTGGGTCTGGTTTTGGCAACTTCCTTGCCTTTCCCTTTATCACCCTGCTTGGTGGGCCTTTCGTTCTGTCTCTTTCCATTTCCGATCATCAGAATGGAATTCCCTTTTGACTTCAGATTCTGCTCAACAGTTCTTAACATGGCTAGCAATTCAGAGAGAGATTTGTCCATATCATTCATATTGAAATTTATGACAAATTGACTGAATCTATCTGACAACGATTGCAAGATCAAATCAGTCGCAAGTTCCTTTCCGAGGGGAAAACCCAACCTTTCAAGGTTTTCCACATACCCAATCATCTTGAGCACATGGGGACCTACAGGGGCTCCCTCAGCTAACTTGCCTTGAAAAAGGGCTTTTGAAACTTCAAACCTTTCATGCCTTGCTTGCTCTTGATAGAGCATCTTCAGGTGTTCGATCATATCGAACGCTGCCATGTTCTCATGTTGCTTTTGCAACTCTGAGTTCATGGTAGCCAGCATGAGACAAGCAGTTTCATTGGCATCATCGACATGCTTCTTATAAGCATATCTTTCTGCCTTAGGTGCAGAACTAGGAGGTTCCTCTTCAGGAACAGGATTCTCCAAGACATACAGCTTTCTATCATGTTTAAGGACAATCCTCAGATTTCGGTGCCAATCCAGAAAATTTGTCCCAGACAATTTTTCTTTGTCAAGGATTGATTGCAAAATGTTTGTTAGAGGTGTTTGTTGAGATTAATGAAAATATAAGTATCAATAACATATTTAATTAGGCCTTCAATTAAATATGCTCCCACTATTTTACTCAAAATAAATGACCCTCATCATTTGATTCGGAAAATCCCGTTGGAAGATTTTCTAGTGGGTCGAGATCCATATTTCACTTTGTTCTAAGTCCGCGTAGGCGGATTATACAAAACTAGGTTATTTAGGTAGGAACTCATTCCAATTGTATCTAATACAACTCTCGAAAATTTCAGTTGGGTGAATAATTCCTTATTCCAATCCATCATATGGATCATTTCCAACTCTTGCTTCTAAACATATATAATCTTATTATAATTTGTTTAGTTAAGTTTGACCCATTGTTTTAGCAGTTGGATATTACAATTATCCCATCGCACCTTACTAATATAGAACATGCACCTCGCGTAGGCGAAACCTACATTATCTGATACCAGACTTGATGAGTGCTAAAACTTGGAAAGCATAAACTTAATATTCCTTTTGAGGGAATTGCAATTGTTCTGATCTCACCGGCTTATTTATCATATAAATCGTCTCTCACATGCATCAACATACATTCACATGCATCAACATACATTCACATGCATCAACATACATTCACATGCATCAACATACATAATGAAATAGTTATGGCCCCTAGCGCAATTGTTCTCCCAAGCCAATGAGAGAACCTAAGCTAACCTAATAACGTCTAAGCTTCTCCAAGCAAGATCTTCAAGGTTGTCCTCCTTTGATATTGAATTCTTTTCTTTCTTCATAACATTATCCTCCTTTGATATTGAATTATTCTCTTTCTTCATAACATTACATTACAGAAGAAACTCGTTTTACATACGAGGGATTGAGATGAGAAAAGAAGTTACATTAAGAGATTAAAAGGAGAGGCACGACACGCAGGTCGTATTTAAAAAAACCCAAAACAAAATAAAGGAAAACTAAGGCCATAACTGATCACCACAAGGCAATAATAATAAACACATTATTATTATTAATTTTAATTGTTTAATTAATTAAAACCAAATTAAATTTCGGCGATCAATCACACTACGCAGAGTTAGCCGGGGGTCTGCTGCCCGGTCAGCGGACGGTGGTTCCGCTAACCGATCAGCGGACGGGGGTCAAGGGGGCAGCGCCCCTGTCCGAAATTTTTAATGAACAATTCATTTGAAATCGACGTCGTTTTGCATCAACACAACTCTTGTGCAGTCACAAAACAGAAACCCCGAGAATTCCGACTCTATGAATGTGACAACCGTCACAAGCTTGTTACGACCGTCACGTCCAACTTGTTACGACCGTCAGAGGCCCATGACGAACGTCACGCGGCCAAAATAACAAAAATGCCTAAAATTCTGGATCTGTGAATGTGACGACCGTCACAAAGCATGTTACGACCGTCACGTCCAGCTTGTTACGATCGTCACAGGTCCATGACGATCGTCACGCGGCCAAAAAACCAGCGCTTTGAAATAGTCAACAGACGTGTTCCAACAAGCCCTTAATTCACAACTCCTTGATGGCACAACCCTTGTGCCGTCACTAACCCTAATGCACCAATTTCAAATCGTCAAACACACCTCAATTGTTGATTCAGTATGATTGATCAACAGGTCATTACTTCACCATACTAATGTCGAATTCCGAAGCAAATGACCATTGATCGCTCAAAGGAAAATAACCATTTAGTGTTTGAATGAACGAAACAGAAACAATATATCATATATAACATACTTTGCATTAGGATTACTTATATCATATATAAGTTGATCGGTCTCAATTGCGTAACCTATGGACGATCGATGTATCGCTGCTTCACCATACTAATGTTGGTTCCGAAGCATAGTCAACATCAATCATCCAAATCGTACACACATGATGCCAAATTTAATTACTCGTTTATTCTTTGATTCATTATGTCTTTTAATCATATTAATACAGAAAATAAACAGCTATCCGATGCATGGTTTCGTAAGTGGCTCTGATACCACTAAAGGAGAACGGCGATCCAAAATGCAGCGGAAATTAAAATTTTCTCCTTTAGTGATCCTTACGAATGGGCATGATCAGTGATATAATATTTACCTCTTGTGACAATTGAAACCTTTGATGCAGATCTACGGAGCGATCACGAACGTTGAACGACGACAACGCCTCTACTTAGTCCACACGAACGAATTCCTTCAATCTCAGTGCTAGCTGCTATGAATGAAGGCTTTGAGTGAGTGAGTGAGTGAGTGAGAGAGAGAGAGAGAGAGAGAGAGAGAGAAAGAGAAAGAGAAAATGAAAATGCAACCGCAATGAATGCTTCTGCACAAGGGTTCTATTTATAGAACCACTTGTGTGGGCTTCAAGCTAAAAAGCCCACTTAAGTGTAAGTGGCCCATATTTTATAATATGCCAAAATCACTTAAGCGTGTGGTACCTTACCATATTTCATATTCTACTTAAGTACACCGTACCTTATGATGTTCTACAATTCACTTAAGTACACCGTACCTTACGGTGTTCCTTAGTTACTCTATCTCTCATCAATCCGTCCTTTGTGTGTGACCTTGTAGGTTTTCGCGGCATTGGCAATTATATTAAATCATGTATTTAACATAATAAATAGTGAGCGGTATCTAGCAACACATCACTGCTACCCAAGACACGAAAATGTCATGTGATCTGACAAATCCTTCTATGATAATACTTATGCGTTTAATTACCCTTTTGCCCTTATTTCTATATTGAACATAAGGCATAGACCGTGTCATCCTTGTCCAGTTCAATATTGGGCCCATAGACATTTATCCTGTTATGCAGGATGGGCAAATTCCATCTAGGTCACTCATGTCCCTCAGCATGCTTCGTGGAGTACCCATCAACTGTCTTTATGGTTATCCAGTTACGGACAACGTTTGATCAGCAATAAAGCACTCGACACTACATCTAGGGTCCATAGTGGTTTCAGGTCGAAGGGTGGTATACACCATTATCACCATGAGAATAACTTATGACAGTTTTCATAACATTCTATATAGTATTCTCATAGCGGGTCAATCCAGTATAAATATTACTCTTAATATTCATACCTATGTTTAAGACTTGATAACTCCTTATCAATGATCCATGAGATGTGATCATCAGTCTATATACATAATAGTCTTAATGCTTTAATGTTATCCCACTTCACAATAAAGCTCGACTACGGATGCTTTAAGAATAGTGTCCTTATGTTTAATGTGTTCTCATGATCAAGTCACACTTGATACATTAAACAGACTGGCTATTCTAGGGACTTTATTAAACAAACGTAGTAAAGAAAAAGCCTTTTATTATTAATAAATAATTCGATACAAGTACCAAAAGTATTGGCCTCTAGGGCTTACACCAACATTTAAGACATGGTATCACTATATGGTTGGCCGAAAAAGAAGAATTAAATGTCTGGGGACAACCCAAACAACCCTTGGTGCAAACACAGACTTTTCACTAGGCGTCATAAAAGGATATATATGGGTATCCAAAGAAAGTGTGTTTGATTTCAAAGAAAACAATATGTCACTGGAGTGAACGATTTATGATTAAAGGTAGATAATGGATCGTGAAAGATATGAGTGGTGCCCTAAGACGGAAGGAGGAATAATAAGAAGTATGCTTGCCAAGGATTCACATCCTCGTGCCTACGTATTCTCACTATGCAATGAGAAAGTCAGAGCAACCGTAGTTCGTGGAACTATGAAAACAAAGAAAGAGATTGAGAGTAATGAAAATTATAACTCGTACCAACAGAATGTTAACATGGGAATCCATAAAGGAAAATTGGCTTTGAATCTAAGAGTAAACAGATAGACCGATAAGTGAGGGGCTCGAGGCATGGTATCACTGTCGTGGAATGACTGAAAACAAAGAGAATTAAATGTATGGTAATAAGCCAAATAGCTCTTAATTCACAAGGTGGGCTATTCATTAGGCGTCCTAAAAGGATGAGAATGGAATCCAAAAGGAAGTATTGGTTGGCACAAGGAAAAGGTATATCACTTGTCGGGGAACAAATAATTTGAGATCAAAGAGAAAAAGTATCTTGGATCCATGAAGGAATAAACTCTAAACTGAAGAGTAAAGGTAAACCAACAAGTAAGGAGCCCGAGATATGGTATCATTGTAGTTGAATAACCAAAACAAAGGAATTAAATGTCTGGCAATAAGTGAAACAACTCTTGGTTCACGAGGTGGACTATTCATTAGGTGTCCCAAAAGGATGTGCATGGAATCCAAGGAAGAATGGTGAGATTTGATCCCAACAGGATGGTATTGATTGATGGAAGAACGGTGGATCAATAAATGAGGTAGCTTGTGGAGAATCTGAATTCTCCCGCCTACGTATTCTCACTGTGCAATGACAAAGTCAGATCTTTCGTAGTTCAACCCATTAGGGCTGAAAGCAAAGTTGATTGGGGCAAAATAATATGATTGAATGATTGAGGATGGAATAGACTTGATAGTTATTGGATAAGAACCACCCTAAAGTCTATGAGTAAAGGTGGATATGATAAGTAACAGGACAAACGTCCACACCCATAGATATCCAGAATGAGTGTAGGAAAGCTCTAGTCTCATTCCTTCTTTACTACGTAAGGCTCGTGGCATATGATCTTCATCCTAACTTTCAAGTTGGTGAAGGAGAATCTTTGGTGTTGTTTCTTGTAGTGATGATGAAGATCTTATCAATCGTTCGATTTGAATTACACTAAAGTTTATGAATGAAGGTGAATACAATGAGCAACTAGGTCAAGCGTCCCGTACCCAAAGATACTCATAATGAGGGTAAGAATTCTCTAGTCCCATTCCTTCTCCATTGCTTAAGGATCATGTCGTACAACTTGAACCATGATTGATAAGTTATTGATGTAGTCCTTTGTTTGTTGCATGCTACCTTGTGAGGGGAGAGACTTGTTAATCGTATGATTTGAATTACGCTAAAGTCTATGAATATAGGTGAATACGATGAGCACTGGGTCATTCGTCCCATGCCCAAAGATATTCAGAATGAGGGTAGGAATTCTCCAGTCCCATTCCTTCTCTATCACTTAAGGCTCATGCCACACAATTCTAACTTTGATTTGACAAGCTCTTGAAGATGCCACCTTTGATGTGTTTTGTATTATCCACTGCTTGGTATGACTAAGGATTCCTTGATTGGGAATCTGACTTGAGGCTTCGAGCTCCACAACTTACAGAAAAAAAGTCTCATTAAGTGACCAAGGGTCTTTTGGTCACTCAAATTAGTCTGTGGGATTTTACAAGGTCAAAGGATTTAACTGATCAAAATTACTTTTGATCAATTTGAATCGTGGGTTAAGATTTAATTTGGAAACTGCGTTAGAACCTAATCTAATGGTTAGAATTAATCAAACTAATCTAAGGGATCATGTTATAGTTAGTCATGGTTTGATTAAAAATCTATGTCAAAAATTCCTAAGGGAACATGTTATTATGTGGTCAAAATACCAAAATAACCCATAGAGGATAATGGTCATTTTACAAAGATATTCAAATGAATCAATTTCTTTAGTTATGACAAAAATAATTAGAATCAAATATCTCTAACCTATCATAAAATTCTAATTATCTAGAAAATATCCAAATATCTAATTAGTTATAATTTATAAATCTAATTAAAACTATATAGAAAAAACTAATTAAATCCTAAATTCCAATTAAAAATCTAAATCCTAGTTAAAATCTAATTTTAATATCCCTAATTAGCTTAATTAATCCTAAAAGCTAAAAGACAATTAAAATGGCAAAACAAATATTAAAAGAAATTAATATGTAAAAAACTGCAAAAATAAAATGCAATAGGCCAAGGGGGTACAGACCCTAAATATAGAGTGAAAAATTCAGCAATAGGGGCTTTGGGCCCAACAAAATAAGCCCAAATACCAAGAAGTGTAGTTGGGTTCAGCAAGTATGTTGCTAAACAAAACAGGGGCGTAGAAAGCGAAATATTGGGCTTAATGGCTAAGCCCAACATAATTTGCAAAGGGACATGTGAAAAAATTCAGCAAGTCACTCTCTTCTCTACACATCATCTTCCAATTCTCGTATCAAAACAGAACCACCATTGGAGCTCCGACACCACCGCGCCGGAGGCGGCGGAGTTGGTCGGAATCAAGAAAAAGTATCATTTTCTTACTCCTCTCAACCTCTTGTATCCTAATCCCTCATCCATTCTAACTAGAAGTTAACCAATTCTGAAAAATTGAGCCATTAAAGTCAATAACCCTAAGTACAAAATATGAAATTAAATGGGGATGGAGGAGAATCAAACCACCAAATTTTGGGGTTTTGATTCTCCGCTACACAAGCTACATTATGGTATCAAAAATTCAGCAAACAAGCAAAGATGAAAATTCACCGACCTGCAAGACGGAGGATTGTCTTGGAACTTGTTGAAATTTGAAGGTGATGAAGATGAAGAAGATGAAGTGAAAACCAGAGGTATGCTACTTGGACTCTTTAATCTTCTACTTCTACTATGAACTCCCCATCTTCAAGAATCAACTCTGAAAAGTTCTGAATTTAGTTGTTGTTATTGATGTTGATTATATGAATATAGGGATGATTGTTGATTGCAAGAGGTTTAACTCAATTGATAACAAACTTCAATGTGAAGCTTGCTCCAATGGTGATTTGAGCTTTGGTGTATGGAGAGGAATTAGAGAAGATGAAGTGAGAGGAGAAAAGTTGATTTTGCAATGAGTAATTTGAGAGAATGATCAAGTCCTGAGTTTTTTTTTGGTGTAATGAGAGTGATGTGTTTATATAGGTTATAGGTTTGGATCAAATGGAGGTTTGGATTTAGTTGAAGTGGTTTTGAATTGGTTAAATGAGGCTTGGAATTAGTTGAAATGGTTTGGAATTAGTTTGAAGAGGTTTGGAGTTAGTTTGATGTGGCTTGGAATTAGTTTGAGACTGTTATGAGTAACTCACAAATGTTGAGAAGGTTAGTGAATTGAAGTGTTAAGAGCTTGGTTCAATGTATGCATGATATGGTTGGTTGTTGCATAATTGTGTAGAGATTTTAATGTGCATTGATACAAACATTGGAACGGGTTTGGAGTGCAAATGATGTTGCATTACTGCTAAAAAATGCAGTATTTTTGCTACTGTCCTGAGGGAAATCAATTTCCCAAAACATGGAAATCGATTTCCATCACCCAAAAATGAAACAAGAATGAAACAATTTGTTATTGTCTTCAGATAGATTTTTTCTATTGTCTTCAGATAGATTGTTAGAACAAGAATTTAGTTCTGCAATATATCTATAAGTTTTGATGATAACAAGAACGAAACAATTTGGTACCCTAATAATTTTCTCTAAGTATGCAGGGTTCTAAGGAAAAATGAATCTGAGGAAAATAATATTTGACATCTAACGAAGTTCATAAAAGTTGATCTAGAAATAAAGAAATCATATACGACTCCGAACAAGAACAGTTCTGAAAGAATCATATATAAAATCTGACATTCAAGTTCATATTCTACATCTGAAGACTCTACATCTGAATACTCAACAAGATAACATCAAAACAAACATCTATCTGAAGACTATTCAACAAACAACTATCTGAAGACTACAAGCTTTTGTTCAAAGACTCTGATTCTGCTTACTCTGATTCACGCTCAACAAATCATCTGACTCATCAAAGATCATAAACTTAATCAAGAAGTATTCTAAGTATGGTACAAATCTATATAAGGAAATTATGGATTATACTCCAAGACTGCTAAGGAAAGGACAAGAAAATTAATGTCATTAAGTCTCATAATTGGCAAGATATCTCCATTAATTTCCCTCCAACGGTATCATCTCAAAGTTCTATATAAATGCCCCATCATCATCATGCTAAAAAACAAAGCAATTACACAAGAATTCTATATACACTTCGATCTATATACTCAATACTTTTCATTGTAAAATTCAATAATCACACAAGAGTTATTGCTCATAACTTGATCATTGTTCTTAATCGTGTTCATACTGCTTACCTAGAAGCACTAAGACAAATACTTGTATTTCTTTAAAGTTGTTGACTTTCCTCAAGTGACTTGTTGAAGTCAGTTGACTTGAGAGGACTAAGAGATTGTTGTACTCTTAGACGTTTTTGTAATCTATTGGGATTATTGGATATTGAAGGAGAAATCACCTTGACCGGGTGGACTGAAGTAACTTTGATTTTCAAGTGAACCAGGATAAATTTCTTGTGTTGTTGACATTTACTTTCGTGTGTGTAGTGTTGCAAAAGTTTTTAATTATTGTGAAAATAATTCAAACCCCCCTTTTTTATTTTTCTCCACCTTCAATTTCTATCGGGACTGTTTAGTGATGATAAGGAGGACACTGAGTAGCCCTTAATTGTTTTCCTTGTTTGTTCCTTAGTTTCTTTTCTTGCCTTTTTAATCTTGCCATGTGTAGTCGTACTTGCATTAATAAATAATTGTTTTAGTTGATTATTAAATGCATCATTCTTTTATGATCTATGTGCTTGAATATGTCTTCCCATCTTTATCTATGGTTTCTTATTCCCGCCTTTTTAATAATGCCAAACCGGGGAGAAGTATACTCTTAAGGGAAGTAGGGTATACTCTCTATATTTGTGAGAGAGATTTTAACCACTCAAGTATTTTATCTATGTTTTTTGTTTGTTCAATCTCTTTGAGAGGTGTGTTGTTATCATAAAAAATTGGTATAATATGAATCTATGTGCTTGCAGATACAACTATCTGCAACCGTCAGAAATTCACCGTGGTTTTGATAATGACAACACTGTGATGTGAAATCTTTATCTGTCAAGAAGAACCATTAATCCAGATGTTCTACCAATTTGCCTATGTGAGATCAAAATGTCAAAGTCACTAAGGACAACACCTAATGTCAAGAGGCGTTAGGTGGAATCCCTGATGATCTCAGGTCAAGCAATCCCCGATAATAAGATCTGTCAAGAAGTTTTATCAAGACTCATCAATTAGAAGAATCAAGTCTCAAATGAAGTGTTGAAACAATGATGAATGAAGCAAGAAATCTTGAAACTTCAAAAATTATAAAAGAGAGAAAGTGTGAATGCTCATTTGATCTATGTCTGGATGATCAATGTATTGTAAAGGTATAATAGTAATTCCTAAATTACTAAAACAACATCCACGCACACACTCGTTGAGAAGATTTTTCATTTATATACTCCACTTAACGTAGACTTCCATAGTGTTCAATTCAATCTCATTTTAGATTGGTTCTGTTAGGCTCAAAGCATTACACACCAAAGAATATAAGTTAGTCAAAAAAATGTCGAGTCCTTCCAATGGAATCCTATAAGACTAAGAAGTACCAAGACGACACATTACTCAATAATACATGAAAGCATATTCCACAAACAATCAATAATAATAAAAGGCAAAACAAACACACACAAAACATTCCAAATCACTACGCATTTGATGAAAAAGAAAAGAAAGTAAAAGATGACTAGTTTCTTATCACTTGCCCCTATTAATGAATCCATGTATGTATATAGACTATAATCCCGTAAGTATTCCATTTCGTGGGTGCTTTCCACTAAACCAGCACTGATGCACTTAATTTGTGAAACATTGTAATCTCAGTATCTCACTAGAATCTCAATTGATAGAAAAATCAATGTTAATATCACATATTCACATACACGTGGATGGTCTAGATTTGTACCATTTAAAATAAGACCTTACTTTAAAGAGTCAATGCAATATAGACAAATGGTAGTAGTACGAGAAAAAATGAGATGGAACAAAAAGTGATAATGAAATTTTATCGTTAAGGAGAAAAGATAGATAATGCATATGTTACGTGTAACCAAAAAAGATTAGGATAGCAAGAAAAGATAGATAATGCATATGCCTAGCAAAGAAAGTGGATCACTCGTGGAAACTTCTCCTTTAGGCTTTAGAAAATAAATGACTAATAAATATACTTGTATAACCTTCTCCTCTTTGTTTACCTAAGCATGACCCATGACTTTTTAGATTTTTTATATAATTTTATTAAATTAATTTAATATTATAACATATTTTATGTAAATTATATTAATATAATATATTACTAATTTTGTAAATATTTTTTTTAACTTATTAAAATAAATTTAATAATACTATAAAGTTTTTATAACCTTCTTTTTAATTTTAAAGGATTTTTTATACTTTATATATAATTTTATTAAATTAATTTGATATTACAACATATTTTATGTAAATTATATTAATATAATATGATACTAATTTTGTAAAGGTTTATTTTGAAATTGTTAATAACTTATTAAAATAAATTTAATAATACAATAAACTTTTTGATACACTATATTAATATAATAATATTAGTAATTTACTATATTTTATCAATATTATTAATATAAAAGTGAGAACAACTATAATCAAATTATTATATTTTATAAATATTGTTGATATAATAATATTGTACAAATATAATTCTCATAAATATCAATCTATGTTAAACATGTGTGCCTTTTTTAGGATTGTTCAACAAACATAAATAAATATATAAAAAAATATACTTTATAATCCTATCTTTGTTTACCTAAGTATGACACATAACTTTTTTAAAGGATTTTTTAGATTTTTTATATAATTTTATTAAATTAATTTAATATTACAACATGCTTTATGTAAATTATATTATATATATTATTAATTTTGTAAAGGTTTTTTGGAATATTTTAAAAATTTATTAAAATAAATTTAATAATACTGTAAACTTTTTGATACACTATATTAATATAATAATACTATTAATTTACAATTTTTCAACCACTATAAATCCTTTAGACTTTAGAATAAAAATGGCTAACAAATATACTTTTATAACCTTCTCTTTATTTACCTAAGCATGACACATAACTTGTAAAGGGATTTTTAGACTTTTTATATAATATTATTAAATTAATTTAATATTACAGCATGCTTTATGTAAGTTATATTAATATAATATATTACTAATTATGTAAAGTTTTTTATTTTTTTTTATAATTTATTAAAATAAATCTAATAATAGAATAAACTTTTTAATACCCTATATTAATATAATAGTATTACTAATTTAATATTTTTAACCACTAAATAAGTAAATAATAATATTTATATAAAAGTGAGAGCAACTATAATCAAGTTATTATATTTTATAAATATTGTTATCTAAATAATTTGTACTTCTGAATGAATATTTATTTTCAATAATCTGTTTTAATATATAATATTTGTCTCATTTTCTAAGTAAATTTAGAAAAACAACTTACTATTAAAATTACAAAATAATCTTTATAAATATCAATCTATGTTAAACATATGTACTTTTTTTTTTAGGATTGTTCAACAAACATAAATAAATATATATTAAAATATTGTTTATGCTAAAAAAAGTTTTAATAATGAAAGGCTGACAGAAATAGCACTTTTATCTTTTTTTAATGTGCGTAAAGTTTGTAATCTTATTTAAGGATATTTTCTAGTCATTGAATTAAATGTATATTTATTATATATATTTAAAAATAAAATTAACAATAATTTAGTGAGTTTAATTAATATAAATACCATATATATATATATATATATATAGATAAATATTTGTGAGTTAAATAAATTTGGATCAATGAAGTTGACTCATTCATCAAAAAGTTGAATGTTAATCTTCTATTATAGATTTGACCACTTTATAATTAGAAGTGTATCTTAAATCTCTAGTAAGTCCTTAAAATTGATTCATTTAGGTTATGTTTGGATTAATGGAACATAACGAAGCGGAGCGGAGTGAACATGATGGAACGGAACGGGATGAAATGAAGAGATTTTACATCGTCGGTTAATTTTAGACGTTGAATATTAAAATAAGTTTGACTTTTATTTTAAAAATCTATAAAATAATGCAAACGGATGATGGTGATAAATCGACAGTATGAATCTTTTTATATTGACAGTGCATAGTAATTAATCTCTTAATTTAATATATTTAATTAATATAAATATCACATATAGACAAATATTTGTGATTATTTAATTAAACTTGGATCAATTTGTAACAAGTTTACCCATTCATAAAAAAGTTGTAGGTTGAATTTGACCACTTTATTAAAGATAATTAGAAATGTATTTTAAATCTATAGTAAATTCTTAAGACCGATTCATTTCAATTTTTTAGAATCAAATATTATCAAAATAAAATTATAAAAACGATTTTACGCTACAATCCAAAATTCAAATTTGAGTTCTCTAAAACAATCATTAAATAATTTATACTTCTGAATTAACATTTATATTAATAATCTATTTTAATATATAACACTTGTCTCGGTCTCTATATAAACTTAGGAAAACAATTTACTATCAAAATTAAAAAATAATTCTTATTAGTATCAATCTATGTTAAATATATGTATTTTTTTTTAGGATTGTTAACAAACATAAATAAATATATATTAAAATATTGTTTATGCTAAAAAAAATTAATATTGAAAGGTTTTGACAGAAGTAGCACTTTTTTTTTAATGTGTGTAAAGTTTGTAATTTTATTTGAGTCTTTTCTAATCAATGAATTAAATTTATATTTTTTATATATATTTAAAAATTAAAATAACAATAATTTAATATGTTGAATTAATATAAGTATCATATATAGACAAATATTTTTGATTAATTAATTAAATTTGAATCAATTACTTCATCAAGAAGTTGAATGTTAAACTTCTATTATGGTTTTGATCAATTTATTAAAATAATTAGAAATGTATCTTGAATCTGGCAAGTCATAGGATCAATTCACTTAAAAAATTTATAATCAAAATATTATTAAAATAAAATTATAAAAACATTGTATTGTAAGGATGTTTTAAGCTGCAATCCAAAATTTAAATTTGAGTTCTCTAAAACAATCATTAATTAATTTAAATACTACCATGTCAATTTACACACATAAATATCACTCGGTTTGTGTTTGGTTAATCAGCCGAGTAAGTTAAATTTTTTGACTAAATAAAACAGTGAAAAATATTTGTGACTAAGAAGTAAGTTAAAATTAATGTTTTTTTTTAATTTATAATTATCAACATAAAAATAAAAATATATTAATTATTAAACAATTTTAGTGTCCCACATTTTACATGGTCATATGTATTCTTGATATTTAGATCTAATTAAAGAAAAAGTGAAACACATGATATTGTAAAATTAAATCTATATATAAAATAATCATGATATGATATTTTCTTTTACACTTCAAAATTCTTAACTTTTTAAATTAAAAAAAAAGTCATTAAATCAGTCTTTGGCATATACACATCATTACGAGAAAAATGTTTATTTTTCACATGATAATTAGATAAATTTTTTATCACAAAATCATTTGAATCCATGATATTTTTTTCGGTTTGATTTGGTTCGCCCTTTTAGTGTTTTTTAAAAATGAAATCAAGCCAAATTAATCGATTTGAATCAGATTGGTTTGGTTAAGTTGATTTACAACATATTTTTTTTTCAAATACTATATTCAATTATATTCTTTACTATCATGTTTTACAATGTATTTTATACTATTATTTACTTTTAAAAAAAAATATTATATTGAGTTGTATTCTATGCTATTATTTTTTTAAATAATACCTTCCACATTATATATTTTATGCTCTACTTTTAAAACAACTTACAAATTGTTCTTAATAGATATGAAGTATTGACATATTTCCATTGCATCATGAAAACTTAAAACATCAAATACAACAATAAAAACAAAAGGTTTCAATACATATAAATTAACATGTTTTACACATAAAACACACATCAAAACTATTTTGTAACAAATCTTTAAAAAGAAATTCTTTGATGAAAAAGAAACAAAAATGTAAAAAAATTATAAAAAATAGATGAAAACTAACTAAGAGAACTTAACACGAATAATGCAAACATAATCTATAAAAATGACGGTGTCGAGAGAAACAATGGTAGCGGACAGTCAGAGCAGCAGTTTAGTGAGAACAAATTTTATTCTATTTTTTATGTTTGGAGTTTGATTTTGACACCATATTTTGTTCAAATGAAGGAAGTGAAAACAAAGAGAGAAGAGTTCGACTGATGCAAAATTTAGATTTAATAATAAGTTAAATAAAAGAATAAGTAGGTATTTATAGTCATCGATTCGGTTCATCGATTTGACGGTTCCTAAAGATTAAAATCGAAAATCGAACCAAATCATCTAGATTTTATTAGTTTGGTTCGGTTTTTGAGCCGAACAAAAAAAAATCGTCTTTTTTTTCTTCCGAATTGGTTTAATTTGAATTGTCGATTTAATTAATTTTTTCTGATTCACTTATCCTCTTTAATAAAATCATACATACTTGACAAAATATCTATAAATTTTTGCAAATGTATTTAAATAATAATGATAATAATTATAATTTTACAAACTAATTTTTTTTACACTTTAATTTTATTATTGACTCACCTATTTTTATCTGAATTATTTATTAATCAATTTAATTATATTAATGATAATTTACACGAGAAAAATATCATTTTTACATTCTATCCATAAAAATAAAATATACAATACATATAATTGTTATCATAGTCAACATATTTTTGACTAAATACATTTTAATCATTGTAAAAAAATCGTTAAAGAAAATATGAAATAAAAAACAAATATTTTTTATTGATACATAAAAAAATAAAAGACACTAATTAACATAAAATCACAGAATTATATTTATCACAAATAAAAAATATATGTACGAGCCAAATTTTGGTCACTAACAAATATATTAACAAATACAAAAATACTTATTTGTCATTCCATTCATAAAAAAAGATGTGAGATAAAATTATCACTAATAACTATAAATAAAGAATGAGATAAATTTTTTGTTTTTAATTTAAAAAAAAAATTGAACCACAAAATCAAATTCCTTTTAAAATTGCAAAATTTAATCAGAATAGTTTGACAAACATATTTAAAACAAAATCATATTGAATGTAATCATTCAGTTTAATTATATTGAAAGTACATCATCACTTGATAAAAAAAAAATTATTAATATTATTTTATTTAAAATTTATGAATTAAATTATATATTATATTTATTTAATTAATAAATATTACTATAAACTATACTAGTATATTACAAATGATTAACAACAATATTTATAATAAATTCTGCGAGACCACGGGTTTTGTGTAGTTCATAGTATAGATCTATTTGTTTGACAAGTTGTATGTATAGTGTTAACAAAAATTTGAGAAAGTATATTAAAAGGAGTGAATATAATTTCAAATAATTATATCTTTTCTTTCGGAAAAAGAGCTCGTGGATGAAGAAGTGGTTACCAATAGGGTGGCAATTTGATCTACAATTATTTGATTTAAGTCACTACAAAATTCATCCACATAATTGTTAATAAATTGGATTTAGTTTATCATATTAAAATTCAACGGGTCTCACATTTTCTTTAATTGAAATTCAATAAATTATATTTATTTATTTAGAGTAGACATTTTCCAAAAATATTTTATTAATTAAAAAATATTACTTAAAGTAACTTTAATACTATTTTTAAAAAAATATTTATTATTTATAAAGTCATTTCTTAAATAAAAATATTTCTTTCCTAGAATTATCAAGATTGTGCAGCCGCGTTTCTTTATAAAAGTAGTAATATGTTTTAAGGTACAACTTTTTTTTTTTTGACAGAAGACTAAATGCAAATTACTAGTTTTGTTGTATTTATACTTTTTTTTCCCACTTTGTTATAATAGTTAGTGTTCTGGATAAGACAAAGCCCAATACGGAAACTCAATTTTGTTTGGAGAAATTAATAGAGTCAACACATATGAGAGTTTCTAAACTCCACCTCTATCATACTCATCTTGTTCTATAATTGATTTGGATATTGGGGTACTAACCTTACAGGTCCACCGACCATCATACTGGAGATTAACATTATGGCTTTCAGGGTCCTACATTAACAATCAACATTAATTCAGGTTCTAATATTGAACAATGGTGCCTTCTTGATGAATTGATCTCCAATTCTCGCAAAATTTCACGATCTGATCATTCTCAGTCCAAAATCAAGATCTCTATCAGAATCACCACCCTAGGATGGAGAGAATAACCTCTTATAACACACTGAAGAGCTATGCCAAATCCTCTAAAGTTGCACCACCTCAATCCTTTATAATCGTTGAGATCGGCATGAAAACGATGTGTGAACGAGATTTACCACCGGAGAGCCTTATCCAAGCAACGACTAATACAAACCACAAAATAAAGACATATTAATGTTAAGATTTCGAGATCCCGAGAAGGTAGATGGAATCCCAAACGCGGAGTTGTCGTTGTTTATAACAGACTCTGTAGTGGGTCGTACAGTAGAAGGATTCCCTGTGGACGACATAAGTTGTGTAATGTCCTTTACACGACATGCTTGAGCGACTAGGACTACGCCAAATGGATACGAGTCTATGTGTTGCCGGAGGTCTTTTGGCCTTCAACGATTTTGAAACTCACCCTTGCGGAATGACAGATCTACCACTATCGTTTGGAGAAGGAGAAAGCGAAAAAGAGTTAACCCTAAATTTCTTGGTAGTTCCATGTAAGAATTCTTTTAGCAGCATCCTTGGCATATCCTTCTTGGAAAAACTAGATGTCGTGGCTTCCCCAATCCACCTTAAATTAGCATATCACAACAAAGATGGTAACCCGATCATACTTAACATCGACTTTAAAGAAGTATGGCATATCCACGAAGTTATACTTCAAAATCTACTCACCACCCTGGCGGTGTCAGAAGAAGGTTAGAGGAGAGTTAATATGGTCGCCCCTCCCGCCCCGATTTTTTGCGGGCACAAACATTAACAATTTTTTTTTGTATATTTAGGCTTAAAAGATGCAATGCCCCATGCTCCCCCTAACTATGTTTGCCCCACCCCATCCGTTTTTTGTGGGCTTTTATGGAGCGGGCCTTAACGGGGCGGGCATTGATCAAATGTCTCCGGGAAAATGAAAATCTTCACTACTACAAATAAGACATTTTATGACGAAACTTTCACCTCGAACATTTAAAAACTGAGGGTATATGTCCTGAGAGCGTCATGTTTTATTTTTCTAAAAACCTTTTCTCTTGATTTTGTTTAAGAGATTATATATATATATATATATATATATATATATATATATATATATATATATATATATATATATATATATATATATATATATATATATATATATATATATATATATATATATATATATATATATATATATATATATATATATATATATTATATATATATATATATATATATATATATATATATATATATATATAAAGAGACCTCACTTCGAATCTCAGTTACTGTATTTTATGTTACTTTTATATTCTATGATTTATTTATTATTTCTCACTTGGCACCTTTTCAGCTATCCTTTTTTTCTTTGTTAATATTTTATTTATTTTTATTTTTATTTGTATTTTCTTATGTTACATGTACCAACTGAGAGGTAATATATTGTGTCAATATTTATTAATTACTTTTTTCAAAAGCTTTTTTTATGAACTCATATACCTCGGATTTCCTTTAAAACCGACATGAAAGGTCTTTTAATTGATTTATCAGAATATGGTGTTATAATGCTTTTTATTTTTATTTTATTTTTAGTTAATGATTACACGTCGGTTCCCTAAAAACCGACATGAGAATATTTTGCATGAAATACTTCAAAAAAACTAGTCTCTAACTTTTTGTTTACCTATCAATGCTCTAACTTTATCGTCATTCTCTATGCACAAATCATAGGCTATTTTTTATCAAAACCCTTCCAATTGTTGGCAATTTTCATCGTCAATCTCATTAAAACACGAACATCATCTCTATTTCCAACCTTAACTGAATCTTCGTCATCACGTTTGAGGTACTTCTTTATCACGTTTTTGTTTATATTACTGAAATGGTTTTAGTTCATATCACTGAAATAGGTTTAGTTCAATCAACACGAACATCATCTATATTCTCATACAACATCACTGAAATGGTTTACTGAAATGGTTTTAGTCCATATCACTTAAGTGGTTTCTCTTGATCATTCTTTTTTTTATTTTGATTATATCTCATCAGTCATGGCCGAACTGTATTTGTTTTTCACTAAAATGGTGTCTCTGCATTTGTTACCCTTATATATAAAGAGACCTCACTTCGAATCCCAGTTACTGTATTTTATGTTACTTTTATATTCTATGCTTTATTTATTATTTCTCACTTGGCACCTTTTCAGCTATCCTTTTTTTCTTTATTAATATTTTATTTATTTTTATTTTTATTTGTATTTTTTTATGTTACATGTACCAACTGAGAGGTAATATATTGTGTCAATATTTATTAATTACTTTTTTCAAAATCTTTTTTTATGAACTCATATACCTCGGGTTTCCTTTAAAACCGACATGAAAGGTCTTTTAATTGATTTATCAGAATATGGCGTTATAACGCTTTTTATTTTTATTTTGTTTTTAGTTAATGATTACACGTTGGTTTTCCCTAAAAACTGATATGAGAATATTTTGCATGAAATACTTCAAAAAACTAGTCTCTAACTTTTTGTTTACCTATCAACGCTCTAACTTTATCGTCATTCTCTATGCATAAATCATAGGCTATTTTTATCAAAACTCTTCCAATTGTTGGCAATTTTCATCGTCAATCTCATTAAAACACGAACATCATCTCTATTTCCAACCTTAACTGAATCTTCGTCGTCACGTTTGAGGTACTTCTTTATCACGTTTTTGTTTATATTACTGAAATGGTTTTAGTTCATATTACTGAAATAGGTTTAGTTCAATCAACACGAACATCATCTATATTCCCATACAACATCACTGAAATGGTTTACTGAAATGGTTTTAGTCCATATCACTTAAATGGTTTCTCTTGATCATTCTTTTTTTTATTATATCTCATCAGTCATGGCCGAACTGTATTTGTTTTTCACTGAAATGGTGTCTCTCCATTTGTTACCCTTGCATTAGTTTTTCACTAGCATTATGTTAGTATCACTAAAATGGTGTCTTGGCTATTATTCTTTATTTAGATAGCCATGGATGATATGATAAACAACTCCCATACAACATCAACAACTCACCCGGAAGATGTTGGTGTCTCGATGAATTCAACCTCCATGACTGATACAACTACCTATACAAATACACAATGTAAAAGAAAATCTAGAGGTTCCATGATGTATACCATGGTGAAAAAAGCCCACGAAAATGGTATTCGCTTTCTGGTTAGAGTTGATGTTGCAACCGGCAAGTCTTATGGTGAACATGCTGAGGATTTTATGGGTTACGTTCCATTACAAGGTAGAAGTAAAATGAGTATTTTGTTGGATAGTTGGCACGATTTTGGTGATGATTTGAAAGACAGTTTATGGACCGATATTACGATATTTATATTGAATTTTATGATTTGCTTTACAAGTATGTATGATCATTTAATTTTTTGTTTAATAATGATAACAACTCTATTGTGCAAACATAGGAAGTGTTTAATGTTAGTCTGGATGGTAGTAAGGTGAAAAAGAAAGTGCTTACATATGCTGGTGAGCGCTTTAGGGGCTTTAAGACACAACTCACCTATGATTATATTACCATCTAACAACTAAAAGTAAAGAAAAACCTTCATATGTGATGTATTCATTTATTGATCAGGATTATTGGGAGGAATTTGTAAAGTCTCACACCACTCCCGACTTCTTGGATAAGAGCAAAAAAGGAAAGCTTAATAGATCTAGAAATGTCTATAAACATAGATTGTCTTGTGGAGGATATGACAAACTTGAAAATAAGATGATTGAAGAAAAAATAAAACAAAGGGAACAAGAGTTGGGTGATTATATAAGCCTTGATCACATTCCATAAGAAATGGAAGAGGGCACGTCAAAGAAAAGGCGGAGAGTTCACATCAGAGGCTACACACGAAGTGACAGAAAAGATTGTAAGTAGATTCTTTTTTCAACTATATTATTTATTTTGGTTAAATCAACTTGGTAAAGATGAAATTTTACATGTGTTGTAGGATGTATTGGTTGAACAATCTAAAGTCGGCCTCTTCGTTCCAAAAGATCATCATGACATCTTGGTTGAAGCGATTGGAATCGATGAGTATCATAGGCGTGTTCATGGTCTTGGAAGAAGCATTGGTTTCAAAACTTTCTATGGACGATCTCGATCAACTAGAGAAGTAAACAGTAAGGAAGAGATTGAAGAGATAGTTGCTATTAAGTTGGTGGAGGAAAGGGAGAATTGGAATCAGGAGGAACGTCAGAGGGTGAAGATAGAGGAGCGGTAGAAGGTGTTGTAGGAGGAAACTGAGAGGTTGTTGCAGCAGGTGCGGGAGCTGGTCCAGAAGGAGAAAGAGGAGAGAGAAAGGTTGGCTGACGTGGAGCGAAACAAGGAGAATGATGGTGAGTACGAGAGGATATCCATGAAATGTAACTGCGATGTGCTTGAGGTATAAGTACAGGTTAAAAAAAATCGTTATACGTTGTTGTTATTATTGTTTGTGTTTTAATTTTTGTATTGTATTCCTGTTGCTTTTATGATGCAGAGATTGACTTCAGTGGGTTTACTTAACCAAACAAATTCAAATTAGTTGGGCATTTAAGAGAAAGTAATGGGTGGTACAAGCACAAAAGAAAGTTGTTCTGTCCACCAGGACAATATTGACATCACACCATAACAAGTAGATAACATTCAGAGACTAAAAATGATAGTAGAGAGTCTTCTAGATATCTTCGAGAATATTCAATTAAGTCGTGTTCCAAATCAATATTACGTGCTTTCTAAGTCTATTATTAAGGAATTTTTGAAGGGGGATGAATGGCTAGACATTATCATATTACAATTGTGGTGCTGGTAAGTATAATTTTTACGTTGATCATTTCTATTTATATTCATACGTTCTCGTACTTTAACAATAAAGATTTGACTCTTGTAGGTACTTACATGAGATGTGTGTTGAAAGGGATTTAAATAAGTATTTTCTATACATCCAAATAACATTAGCCTTCATGGTGGTATAATAACAAACAATATCAAGGTTTACTTAAAAGACAAGTTGTTATGAGAAAACAAATAACGTTATTTAGGTCCGTTTTACCACGCGTAAGTATATATTAATTTTTGTTTTAATTTATAAATAAATTTTATACATATTATTAATTATTCTGAATATTTATGTAGTAACCATTGTCAACTAATTATTATATGCCCCATGAAAATATTGTAATTATGTTTTGCTTTATGCACAATCTCATTTATGTAGTTATGTTGAACACTTTGTCTGGGTAAGTGGTATAGTTTTAATTCAAACTAGATTGAGACTCTCACGATACGTGGCTGCTAATTAATTTTTATTTATTTTGTATTGAGTTTTATATATATATTAAGAATTTTAATTTTGTAAATATGAACAACAAATTTATATTATAATATTTTATTATAAATAAGTGAGACAATAATATGAATTAATTACAAATTTAAAAAAATGTATGTTTGTAACTTGAGAGTGACATACAAGATTTTATTTTACCAATTGGAATAATTTTTTGTGGAATATATACTTTAACATTAAAAGTATTTTTCAAGTGGTTCTTTTGTTGATATGATTTTAAGGAAACAAAAAATATTTTAAAGTGTGTGGATCTGAACATTTCTTTTATTTTATTTTTAAATATATTTAGTTGTAGTAATAATAAATTTATTGTGAGTAAATTAGTATGATATTTTTTGAAATAAATAAATTTAATAATCAAATATTAGGTAATTGTATTTTTGCATTTGTTTAGATTCGAACCCATGAGCTTTTATAGAGAGAAATAATATGTTTTGATCTTTTAAAAATTGAAGATGAATTTTGAGATGGCACATAGGAAAATAAATGACGTGGCATACATGAAGATGAAGTGTCGCAAGATAGTTTGATGCACTGGATTTAATATATATAAATAGATTTGACCTTTAGTTTTGAATAGTTTTTATGCATGTTTAATTTTTACCGACATATGTAGAACGATGGAGGGATACGAGGCAATCAAACGTAATTTAATTGATAAAAGGCCAAGGATCCTTTTCCCAAAAGTAACTATTCCTTGTGCTTTTTGATATTCTTTTATTTGTGTGTATTAATTAGTAACTATATGAACATTATTTGTAATCGAGAATACAACTCAATGACTATGTTGGTGGATACTATGTTATGAAACATATGCATGATATTATCATCGGAGGCATTACAAATGAATGGACCAAACATAAGGTATTAGCTTAATCCATATACATGTAATTTATGTATATTTATTAAGTTAATGTTGTTGTTATCATCTTACCATAATTTAAATTTTGTTATGATTATAGGAGTTTAGAGACAACACATCATTCTCATAAGAAGATATAGATGATAGTCGATCAATTTGGTCTGGTGTCTTCTTATTTTGTCATGAATTTTAACAAAAATATTTTTTCTTTTGTTATAAGCTGAATTTGTACATATAGAGGTTTTGACATTTTCATGTGCAAAACTCTAATTTTTGTATTATGTGTTGATGACAACAATGTAAATTTTTATATTTAGTTTCTCCACAATGTAAATTTGTAATTCTGTATAAAAAAGGAATACCAATTTTGTTATTTGTTTCTGATTTGGTATTTTGTGTTAATTTGGCATTCTGTAACAATTTTATAGTTTTTTCATGTGTACAAATAATACATGACTTCCAATAAAATGAGAATAAAAATAAATTTATATAGCAATGAAATGGATTAAGCCCCTCGGTTAAAGTTAAAAATCGACGTACAAAAATAGCTTATTATCTCGGTTATTGAATAAAACCGAGGGGTATGTTGCCCTCGCTAGTTAGTTTTGAAAATAAAAATATATTGTTGTTAGGGATCAAACCATTGACTTTTTTATTTAAACCTTGACTTTATAAAACCGAGGGGTAAAGTTCCCACTTTTCATGTCACCCTTTATTACATCGGCATTGTAATCGAGGTGAAATCCATTTCGCGACCGACATGATATGTGTTATTTGTAATAATGTTCTTTTCTATTTCTCCTCATGAAATGACTCGCACCAATCCCATCGTAGTCGGCCATCAGTTGAACGTCGATCCCATTGCCCAATATGTCTCTCAACAAAGAAGATTGTAGTCTATAAAGAAGACCAAAGCTACCGCTAGCACGATCCAATGGCTGTTAGATACCAACTTTATTTCTGAAGTGAAATACATATAATAGATCTCTAACATCATACTAGTTAAGAAATCCTCTAAGAAGTGGAAGATACATGTAGATTAACTGACCTTAATTGAGCATGTCTAAAAGACTCATATTTGCCACATAACATTAATAAGCTGGTAGACAACTCAGATGAATATAACCTGTTATTATTCATGGACGCCTACTCTATGTATAACCAGATATCTATGTTCTGGCCTGATAGGAGGAAAACAACATTCATGAATGAGTAAGAAAACTACCAGTACAATGTGATGCCCTTTGGATTGAAGAACGCGAGCGCAACTTACTAAAAGATGATGGACAAGATCTTTCATGAGAAAATAGGTGAGACGATGGAGGTATACTTGGACGACATGATTGTGAAGTCCATTCACGAGTAATTCCATGATCAACACATATGGCGGGTATTTAAAAGAATTTTACAATAAAAAATGAGGCTCAACCTAGGGAAATGTACGTTTACAGTGAGAGCTGGCAAGTTTTTAGGGTTTTACATTACCGAGAAGGGAATAAAACCCAACCTCGATAAGTGTGAAGTGACCGTGCAAATGAGTGCACCAACCTCGATGAAAGAAGTCAAAAAGTTGAACGAGATGCTCATTTCCTTAAACAGGTTCATTTCAAAGCCCGCCTAACATGCCTTTCCTTTCTTCAGATTGTTGAGGAAAGAAACTAAGTTTGAATGGACACCGAAATGTGAAAGGGTGTTTGAATCACAAAAGAAGGCTTTGGTCACATCATTGGTTCTCACCCGTCTGCTCCCTAGTGAAGCCCTATATCTATACCTCGCACTTTCTAAAGAAGTAGTAAGCATTATTCTGATCAGGGAGTTGAATTCCAACTAGACCTCAGTTTACTTCATATCGAAGGCTTTATCTAGACCGGGAAAATGCTATTGAAAGATTAGGAAGGCATATCTTCCATTGATGGTTGCATCAAGAAAGCTCCAAAGTTATTACACCGCACACTCTATAATAGTTCAGATTGACTTACCCTTGAAACATGTAATTTACTGACCATAATTGTTCGGGCGTCAGACAAAATGGTCCGTTGAACTATCGGAGTTTAAAGTATCCTTCGAAGCAAGAAAGACGTTTAAAGCCCATCTGTTCGTCGACTTTTTGCCGAAATTGACTCCCAATCCCCGTGAACAAGCTCATACTTAGATAACCTTTACTGATGGATCGTCCAACAGTCGGGAAAGTGGGGATGGAAGGATTTTATAAAACAGAGTCGGCCTTGTAGTTGAAGTCTCTTTGCGATTTAAGTTTTAGGGAACCAATAACCAGGCTAAGTATATGGGGTGAAAAATTTACCCATCCCCGATAGGTAACCTAAAAAATTACCCACAACGAGTCTCGTAAATACCATCAAAATAGGCACGGGAAATTACCCACTTATATAAGCGGGCATGGACGTGGGTATAAATACTTTATTATCCACCTGACCCCATACCTTTACAATATATATATATATATATATATATATATATATATATATATATATAGTCAGGATCAAATGACACCAATGTGTCAAACTTAGTAACATGACACCTTCGATAACTCTCAAACACATATTCTTTTAACAAAATTCATTGTTGGATTGAAAGTTATTATCATATAGATCATGTCTACAAAATTTAATATCAATCGGAAATAATTTAGCATGCTAACAAGATACATAAAAACAAACGTCTTACAAAATTTCATGAAAACCGTTAATTTTTATCATTCTCTTTAACATATCAGAGGATTTTTGATTGATGTGAAATTTTATAGGTGTGATTTATATAATAATAACTTTCAATCTAGCGGTGGATTTTGTTATACGAACATAGGATAAAGAGTTATCAGAGATGTCATGTTACTAAGTTTGACATCTTTGTGTCATTTGATCCAGACTCATATATATATATATATATATATATATATATATATATATATATATATATATATATATATATATATATATATATATATATATATATATATATATATATATATATAAGCAGGTATGGGCACGAGTACAAGTACTTTAGTACCCACCCCCGCTCCATATCCGCACAAGATATATTTATGTATTTTTATTTTTATTAGTACACACACATGTATCCTTATCAATTTTATTAAATAAATTATTATTAATTTTGTACGTATTTCAAGATAAATGTCTGTTTATATCTTAACTTAACAATAATGTCCTCGATTTTTTTTTATGTTGTTAAAAATTTAAAATGACATGATAATTTGTAAGTTGGTGCCCATAGGGTACGGGAACAGGTACAAACGTTGGTGCACACGTGGGTATGGACTCAGATATGGAGATTTTTTCAAACCGTGGGGATGGGGACGATTACTGCAGTACTTTGTCCAAACCTTGCCCATTTCCATCTAGGGAGTTCAACGGGGTATGGAATGTGCGGAGGATGCTTCCTCGCTCCCTACTCTGCCCCCAATGTTTTCCTTGTCCCCGATCCCTGCCACATAAGTGTTAGAACAAGATTTTGTTTCTGTAATATATCTCTAAGTTTTGATGATAACAAAGAATGAAACAATGTGGCACCCTAATATTTTTCTTAAGTATGAAGGTTTCTAAGTTAAAATGACTCCAAGGAAAACAAAGATCTGACATCTGCACCAGTCCAAAAATGATGAACAAGCATAAAGAGAAATTAGACCTGGCTCCAAACAAAATGCATCTGAGGAAAAATTACCTAAAGAATCCAACGGTGTAGTCCAACTCTGATCTATGAAGACTCACAAGAATATCTAAAGACTCTACATTTGAAAAATCTAATATCTGAAGAATATTCAAGAGAATATCTGAAGACTATTCTAGAAACCTTAAGAAGACTCTACAAGAGAACATATGAAGACTATTCAAGAAAATATATGAAGAATATCTTAAGATTACAAGTATATATGAACTCTACAAACGAATATATGAAGACTGCAAGATATCTAGACTCTAGCTCAAAGACTCTGATCATGCTTACTCTGATTCACGCTCAACACTCTATCTGACATCACTAGATCAAAAACTTACTCATGAAGCATTCTAAGTGTAGCACAAATCTTTTTAAGGAAACTATGGATTATGTCCCAATACTGCTATGGAAAGGACAAGAAATTTAATACCTTTAACTTCCATAGTTGGCAAGAAATCTCCATTGATTTCCCTCCAACGGTATCATCTCTAAAATCTATATATAAGCCTCATCACAAGCTGCTAAATAGCACATCTCAATACACGACAACATTTTCACATTATCATTATCATTGTTGTAAGAAATACTTTCATACAAGATTCGTTGCTCATATTGTGTGGTTGTGTTTCATAGTTCCTTAAGTGTGTTTATCCTGCTTATCTAGAAGTATCTAGTTAAACACTTGTATTCCTAAAAATCTTTGTAATTCCTCAAGTGACTTGTTTAGGTTTGTATACTTGAGAGGGCTAAGAGGTTGTTAAACTCTTACACGTTTTTGTAATCTGTTGAGATTATTGGATTAAGTCCTTATTGAAGGTGAAATCACCTTGGCCGGGTGGACTGGAGTAGCTATGAATTTCAAGCGAACCAGGATAAACTTTCTATGTTATTAGAATTTATTTTTGTGTTTGTGGTGTTGCAAAAAGTTTTTTAATACTGTGAAACAATTCAACCCCCCCCCCCCCCCTTTCTTGTTTTTCTCTACCTTCAATTGGTATTAGAGCTTAGGCTCTGTTATTGATTTTTGAATCAAACACTTAACCGTGTAGAGAGATCCAAAGTGAGAAAAAGTTCATGGCTAACACAAATGAAAGAGATAGCTACAATGCAAAACCTCCAGTTTTTTATGGAGAAAAATTTGACTACTGGAAGAACAAAATTTAAAGTTTCTTCCTAGGCCACGATGCCGATCTCTAGGATATGGTTACAAATAGTTATGAGATACCCAACTCTGAACTTGGTATTCCCATTCCAAGAAGCAAAATGAAGGATGATCAGAAGCGTGACTTCAAGAATCACCATAAAGCAAGAACCATTATGTTAAAATCCATCTCCTACAACGAGTACGAGAAGATAGCCAAGAGGGAAAATGACGCACGAAGGCAATAATCAAGTTAAAGAGACTAAGGCTCTGGCCTTAATCCAAATATATGAAACCTTCAGAATGGAAGATGATGAAGTTGTTGAAGTGATATTCTCCAGGTTCCAAACCTTGGTTGTAGGACTCAAGGTTCTGGACAAAGGATATACTATAGAAAATCATGTCAAGAAGATAATCAGAAGTCTTCCCAAGAAGTGGAGACCTATGGTTACTGCTCTGAAGTTATCCAAGGATCTGAATAACATAAGTCTCGAAGAACTTATCAGCTCTCTCAGAAGTCATGAAATAGAGCTAAAAGAAGATGAACCTTAGAAGAAAATAAAACATGTGGCTTTAAAGTGTAGATCAGAAAGAAGAAAGCTAGAAAGGAACAAAGCCTTTCAAGTTGAAGAGGAAGAAGATGATAACTCTAAGAATGAAGATTCTGATGATGAAGAAGAATGATCTCTTCTTTCCAGAAGAATCAAACATCTTTGGAGAAAAAGATAAAAAAAAACTTCAGAAGACCCAAACAGAAGGGAGAACGTCCAGATTCAACCTCCAGAGGCAGACTCAACAAGGAAATGACGTGTTATAGATGCAAAGAGCATAAACACTACAGAAATGAATGTCCAAAGCTAAAGAAGGATAGCTCCAGAAAGGAAAGCTTCAAGAAGCACTCTTTCAAAGAAAAGAAGAAAGGACTGTAAGACCCCAATTTTGTCCCTAAGATCCCTCATGGCCCATATCCTATCATATCATGGCCTCAAGGATCATTGCATACCCTAGCTTCCCTCTTAGTGGGTGGGTTACCTTGTGAGTGTGGTTCTTGATCACCAAGCATGTATTGCATTTGTATATCTTTGCTTTTCATATGTTTACTAACCAAATGTACAAAAATATTGTCATCTAACCATGTTGCTTGCAGATGAAGCTGACTAAGTCAACACAGTCAAATCATGCATTGAGCAATTGATGGTGACCATTCTGGAAGAATTTGAACACCATGATCATTCATAAAGAGTTCATATAACTTGGGATATCATTTGGAAGCAAGATCTCAAGAAAAAGAGGCTTGGGATTCATCAGAACATGGCCCAATCAAGAAAAGTCAACAAAAGTCAACTGTGGTCAACTGTGCATTTAATCAGGGATTTGAAGGTGTGAGATGGTTAGAAAGACCTCATTCATGTCCATACAAGTCTCATTTGGCATTTCAAAGATCAAGGTTGAAGGATTTGAAGTCAGACAAAAAGTTTCCCAAAATGGAAATGACCTGTAATTCTCACCTGCCCAAAATGGAAAGTTTTTCTCCCAAATATTACGTGTCCAAGAAAGCTTCAAATGAAATTTTGTCCAACATGAAATTTGAAGATCTTGTTCTTGCCATTCCAAAAAGTCCAAGAACACTCAATTCCCATGTGTGGTTGGCAAGATATGGTCCGATCAATTTCAGAAAATGCCCGAATTCAAAGTGGCATAACTTGCACATGGAATGTCCAAATTGGATGGTTCTTCTTTGAGAAAACCACATTTAACATGAACTATCCAAATCCATCATCACATTTTGCCAAAAACCTTCACATAAAAAGGTCATTTTTCAAGTGTACTAATTAAAGACTAAGGGCAAAATGGTCCAAAACTCAAAGTACAAAGAATTTGGACATGGGACCAATTCCAATAGCTTCTAAATGAAAATTATGACTTGTTCAAATTGAAAAATCACTATTCCATTGGTCATAGCTCTCCAAGGGCAAAAATGCCAAATTGCATTACAAGTGCATTTTTCACTAATTATCATTTTTGCTTAATTATGATTAAGGGTGGACTAATACCTCATATATAAGGTTAATTATAACAGAAACTCAAGGCCATAATCACTTTTTTCAGATCCAATTCCAAAAATTCTCCAAAAAACCTCAAATCCTCTCAAAAGTTCATCACACTTTTTTCAACTTTTCTTGGAATTGCTTGATCTTTGGTGCTTCCTTTGGTGATAATCACGATCAAGAAGATTGATCTCGCATCTGTTTCATCACAATCATGGCCGTGGCAACAAGAACTTGCAGCTGTTGAAGCAACTTCAATTTCCATGGCAGCTTGAAGAATCCATCACTAGAAGCACAATTGAGCTAAAGCATCGATTCTACTACACTTCTACATCAACATACTCCACCTGTTTCACACAATCACGCATTGAAAACGCCTAAATCCACAGCTGCACAATCATAAGGTGAATTTTCGAAGTCTTTAATTGTTGCAATTAATACATGGCTTAGATAGATCGTGGAACATAGAGTGTATTGGCGTTTGAACCATGCGATTTCATCCATCATGCATCAAGATTTTTGGATTCGAAGTTTGTGTAGTGAAACTTTTCTTGATTAAATCTTTGCGTGTGATAACTTATAGACTAAGCCATGGCCATATCCTTGATCCTCGTTGAAAGACGAGGAGATCCATATATGATTTTCTCATTTTCGTGCAAGAATAGCCGTAACCGAATTTGCCGGTGATGATGAACATGAATGCGAAGAACTTGCGAAAATCTGGAAAAAGCTTCGCGTTTAATCTTCTTTCTTCGCCTGGCATTTTAAAATTGTGTTTCCCTCCAAGATCATCCAATCACCACGCGCCAGCAAATTAATGAAGCATGTGCGTTTTGGACCGGCTGAGGAATATTACGGAAATGCCATTGCAGATTAATTAATTCATATAATCTTTAAATAATTATTCATAATATTAACAAATCTTTAAAAATTCACATAAAATTCAATATTAGTCCAAATTAGGTGGGATTTTTTTTTGATAGATTCCAATTTTAATCTACTTTTTTTTAGGCATAGTAGTGTGAGTTGTGCCTGGTAGAAATTTTAATTGGCATAGAGATGTTCATCATGTATGCTATTTTCATATGTTTTACCATTTTAATCACCAAATGCTCATACATTATCCAAAATTAGTGAAATTTCATATGATGATTCTTGACACATTTCTGGAGATTTTGGTGCATCATTTGTGATTTTTGGACCTCTGGTTTGGTAGATATGATTTATTCTTGTTGAGTGTGACAATTTGTGTCACACTATGCTATGCTGAGTTCACGAATTATTTTTCCATGCTTTCCTTAGGCCTATGGCCCTGATTTTTTGCATGAGATACAGTGTATATGTTAACTTTCAACATGAATTTTTGTGGATTTAATTGATCCATTTTCTAATTGATTTGGATTTTTGATTACTGTTCAGCATTTTTGGGTTGTCTCTTGTGTAACAAACTTCACATGTGTCATTAAATGCTCATCCCTAATCCTATGAATATGAAATTTGGTGGAGTTCTTCCTAACATATTAAGCTTCCATTTGGCTTTGGTCCCATCCATTTCCCATTTAATATCACTGTTTACCATTTGATTGAAGTTGGTGTACATTTTGTGACCTCATTTGGTTGTGTTTTTGCATGCCTTAACATGTTGATTTAATTGACATAGCTCCACTAGTCCAAATGGCATGAAAATTGATATGTAGCTTGTTGAATGTCCTCTGTTTAGGATATAACTTTTTTGGAATTTACTGTGCTGTTTTGATATTTTTTTTGATTGAAATCATTCTGGTTGTTCATATGTGATTCAACATTGCTTACTTTGCCTTAATTCGTGCATAAAATGAGATTAGTGCATAGTTTGGATGTGAGACCACTTGGGATCTCTTCTTATTGGAATCATCTTGACTTTGATCATGTTTTACTTGCTGTTTTAAGATTTTTCCCTCCTTTAGACCCTAGGCTTGGCCTAGTGGTCTTGTTACTTATGTTTGAGCTTGACTTTGACTTTTCAGGTTAAAAAGCTAATGCCTTAAGGAGGTTGATTCATAATTGAGTTGTTTACTTTGATCATTGTATACTAATTTGTTTGTGTTGTAGGGTGCTTGGTTCACATGGACTTGGTGCTATGCACATCATTGTTTGATTGTTGATTGATTCTTATTGTTGTTGTTTTGTTTATGCTGGGATGCTGATCATATTTGATTGATTTCAGGTACCCTTAGTTGCTCAGTTCTCTTAAGAACTTGCATTGCTTTGCTTAAATAGCAATTTGCATTGAGGTAGACTCTCTATTCTTCATGTAGTCTGGAGACCCGGCCTGTTATTTGGCCGGGCAAACTGTCTGAAGTCCTCCTTAAGAGGCAATGTTTGTGATTGTTTATGTTTGTCCCAAGCAGGAAAAGTCCTCATTTGAGGCAATTGGTGGATATAAGAGATATGTAGCCTATCTCCCACTATTCTGTGAGTCTTCTCCTTGCTCCCATTACATGGTTGTAGCATTGAGATCCAAACCCAAGATCTATAGAGTCTTCAATCGGGGAAAGAGTTCCATCTTTCTGAACTCCCCCACATTCTTATATTTACATGCTCTCTCGGACTTGAGATAGAAGCAATGAGGCACACCCCTCATATCCTTTCATCTGCTTCACCTTAGCCCCTCAATGGCAAGGTTAAGAGCGACACTTACCTCTTACAGTGGACTTTCATAGTCAAACCCTTTGATTGAGCCTCATTGGATGGTTATAGTGTGTGCTACTTGAATTTATGTGATTGATTACTTGATTCATTTATACATGATTACTTGATTGCCGTTGTGCATTTATCATCTTTGTTTGCCATCAGTGCATGATCAGTTCTTTTGTCCTTGTGACATTGATGTTTTCCCATTGAGGACAATTGTAAGTCCATATTGATTGGCTTTTGTTCCTATGACATGGAAGAGATAGAGTGTAAGACCTCACTGGTCACTCATATCTTCTTTGCTCTTTGTTTGAGCATTGTTGTTGTATGTGAGGATTCATTGTAAGTCCCTGTGATGTGGCATTTGTATTCCTAGGATCATACTGTGGAGGTTAACATAAGTCCAGATAGATTGGCAGTTGACTTCCTTGTTTTGTTTTTTTGTTTTATTCTGATGGAGATTAGTGTAAGTCCATAGAGTGGCTTCTGATATCCTTACTTGTTTTAGGAGACAGGTATAAGACCATTGAGTGGCATCCAGTATCCGCTTTTATTTACTTTCATCTGTTACCATGTTCATATTATTGCTCATTTGTAGCCTATTCCTAAGGACCCACTTGAATCATCTTCTATATGATTTCAAGAGGTGGACCCTCCTAAGAAGTTTTACATTCACTCTTCTATTCCATTCACCCCATTGTGTCCTAAACTTTTCACACATGTTTCAAAACTTGAAATAAGTGTTGTGCAAACATCCTCACCCTTTTTCAAATTAGAAACTTGGACCTTAAGTCCATGATTTTCCAAACTTCATTTTGTAAATACTTCATTTTGAATTGACTTTAATCATACTTTGACCATACTTTGTAGATAATCCAAATCAATTAACTTCACCCATTCAAATGATTTTGTGGCTTTGTCCATGTTTGTTAAGTTTTCATACATTAGCTATAGGTTTGATTTACCCTAGTTGATTGAGTTGTAAGTCTTCCTTGCTTATTATAGGGTTAACCCCTCTCTAGCAAGTTGAAGCTTTTCTCACATGGTGGACTTGTTGTTTCTTAAGGTGGAGTTTTCTCCCGTGGGTAACGTAAGACCTTTGAGCTTGTGTTTTAAAATTGAATCCACTAACTTTTGGAAGTTTTTAGCCGAACTACGGCGTTTTGATCCTTACCTTTGATGGAAGGTACGTAGGCAACGGGTTCATCCGTTCGAACACAAAAATAATTAACATGTACATTCTTTTCTCATCATCCCACTCATGTTTGCACAATATGTCAAAAACAAACAAATATTTTCTTATACAACAATTGTGAAAAAGGTTCCCTAGGAGTACCTAGGACGCATTGGGTGCCTAACACCTTCCCTTTGCGTAATTTACCCCTTACCCCGATCTCTGATCTTTTCATTGGTTTTCTACGAGTAAAACTTCTTAGGCTTTTGTTCGCTTTTTAGCCAGTCCTTAGGATAAATAAAAGTGCGGTGGCGACTCTATGTTCATTGTATGCTTTGCTTATGATTTAATCAATAGATCATATAGTAACGAATACACCGCTACAAGGACTCATGAAACATGGGACGACTCTGAATCTGAAGCTTCAAAATCTGATTCTGAAGAGGAGAAAGCAAACATAACATTCATGGCCACTACCTCTGGAAGTTCATCTGAAATAGAGTCTGACTCTAAAGAGGTATTCTCTGACTTTTCTCGTTCTGATCTACAAGCCTATTTGTCAGAATCTCTGAGTTTGTATCAGAAGTTTAGATAGAAATTCAAGAACCTGAAAAAGGTTCGTAAGAGACAGTTGAAGAATGTGATAAGCTTAAGAAAGAAGTTTCTGAACTCAAAGAAAATAATTTTATTCTTGAAAAAGAAAACGGATTTGTAACCAAGAAATATTCAAAACTTAAAGAAACTCTTTCTAAAGCTCCACCTACTTTTGGCACTATCATATACAAAGATGAAAAAGCTTTTTAGAAATTTCTGAACAACAGCCTAGAAAGATGCAAAATGGCTTCTATGATCTATGGTGTAAGTCATAATAGAAAAAGAGGAATTCGTTATGATTCTGATGACGATGATCAGAAACCTACAATAGAAAACAAACCAAAATCTCATATCTCTTACCATTATACACCTGCACAGACACAAAAGTTCTGTAACGCCGGAAAACCCAAAGTTTTCAGAAACTCTGGGATAACTAATCCTAAAGGACCCAAAAGATTCTGGGTACCAAAAGATAAAATAATTTATGTTGCAGATATCCTATTAACCCAAAGTTGTTAATTAGAAAAATGGAACAGTCCTTTTCACTAGAAATAGGAAAAACAATATTTATAAAATAAAAATTTCAGATTTGAAAAATCAAAACGTAAAATGCTTGATGTAAATGAAGAGCAATGGGTGTGACATAGACGCTTGGGTCACATTAGCTTGAGGAGGATTTCTCAACTAAATAAACTTGAGTTAGTCAGAGGCCTACCTAAGCTAAAGTTTTCTTCAGATGCTCTGTGTGAAGCATGTTAGAAAGGAAAATTTTCTAAAACCACTTTCAAAACCAAAAATGTTGTTTCCACCTCTAAACCGTCAGAACTTCTACACGTTGACCTTTTTGGACCTATTAAAATAACGTCAGTCAATGGTAAGAAGTGTAGACTTGTCATTGTTGATGATTATAGTCGTTGGACATGGGTAAAATCCTTAAGGCACAAGAATGAGTCATATTATGTGTTCACCAGGTTCTGTTCAAAAGTGAAAAATGAATTTGACTTTAAAATCATCAGAGTCAGAAGTGATCATGGTGGCGAATTTGAAAACAAACTTGTTGAAGAACTTTTTGACTCTAATGGAATATCCCATGATTTCTCCTGTCATATAACTCCATAATAAATGGAGTTGTAGAAAGGAAGAATAGGACTCTCCAAGAGATGGCCAAACCTTGATCAATGAAACTAATGTAGCTAAGCACTTATGGGAAGAAGTTGTGAATACAACATGTTACATTCAGAATAGAATCTTTATCAGACCTATTCTGAAAAAGTCTCCTTATGAACCATGCAAGGGAAGAAAACCTAGCATTTCTTATTTTCATCCTTTTGGATCCTCTTGTTTTATTCCAAACACTAAAGATAATCTGAACAAGTTTGACTCTAAGGCACAAAAGTGTATTATGTTGGAATACTCATAATGTTCTAAAGGATATAGGGTATTGATCGGGAAAATAGCAAGTGTACTATTTTGACTTTTATAGTAATAATGGGGAAATTCCCCGAATGTCGATCTCAAGGACTGCACGTTAATATTGAGTTTAAATTATCATTTAATTAAACAAAAAGTATTAATTTGGTTTTTGAGTGTAAAAATATAATAATAAAAGTAAAGGTAAAGAAATATGAAAATAAGGGTTTATAGAGAAAAAGGAACAATGCTAGGGAAGGTGTATGATTTATCCCTATAACAACTCTGAGTTACTATTGCATCAACAAATATCAATTACTACCATTTCTCAAGGATATTTTCTCCCAAGTCCTTGGTGAGAAAACCTTTAATCAATCTACCCTAATTCCATAGCCAATTAGGGTGAAGTTAAGCTGTATAATATCAAGAATGCTCTGGTTCATACAGGGTATCCCTAGTCCTAGGTGATATCTACTGTAGAGTAACCTGATGAAAACCTTATCAATGGCGGTCCAGCCTAATTGATAACCACAACTCAATCTCAATTGGTCCGAAAGAGAAAGCAATAAACACATCAAAAGGTTACCGTAAACAAAATATCATTAATGCAAATGTAAACTCAAATTCATTACAATTCTAAATCAGGGATATCCCCTAGCTTTGGGGGGTTTATTTACTCATATTGTTTAAAACAAATTCAAGATAAAAATTACACATTACAAGTAATTGGATGACTTTGATCTTCAATCGCTCCCGCTCATGAATCTCTTCAGCTCTCCAAATGCCTTGATCTCTGTAATACTTGATTGCTTCACAATACTATGGTTTGCCGTATTCCAAGATGATTTTTCCTTTGGCAGAAGACCTCTTTTTATAGTGAAAGTTCCCAGCAGCAGTTGGACAGGTCCAAGAATGTCCCTAAAAAGTCCGCAGAATGAAAAACTTGAGAAAACTGGAAATTTTGGGCTAGGGATGACACGGCCCGTGTCAGCCTACTGTTTCAGCTGACACGCCCATGGCAAGGATGACACGGTGGAGCTTTCTGCCTGACACGGCCCGTGTCAGCTGACACGGGTGGCCGTGTCAGGCTACTGTTTTCTTTTCTTGCTTCCATTTCCCTGACACGGGTGGCCGTGTCAGGCCTCCTATATCGGGGTTTTCTGCTCCTTTGCGTGCTGTAATCTCGCAACTGTCTTGTTCTGAATTCTCTGGTTCTTCTACCTGGATATGTCGGACAAAAACACAACTATCCCACGCATAAAATCAAGATAAAAAAAAGTAAAACATAACAAAGACTAAAAATTCATAAATAAAATAACAAAAGTGAAACTAACTCGAAATGTACCATAAATGCTTGCACAGTGTGTCAAATCTCTCTGTTTTGCGTCGGAACAGTAATGAAAACTTAATGTAAATGGTGACTGATCACAACCCCAAACTTAACTCATTGCTTGTCCCAAGTAATGTTTCATGATCACTCCCCAGATTTCTTCATGTTTTCCACCACTACTGAGATCATTCGCTAACGTCTTCCCTTTTCCTTCCACAAGTCCTGTCTATCCTCGTAAGTCATTATTCACACTTCCACTTCAAAGCACCGCTTCACCTACTAGCTTATATCACATTCTCACCACTTCTCTTGGGGTAAGCTGTTTACACTCATAATTCAAAGTATGCAATATCACTCACAAGTTTGAATAATCTCTCTTTTCTCATCACCTACACATAAAACACACACTTTTGAGGTCTTTAGGGTTGTAGCTTGGCTTGGGTTAGGGTATGGATTGAAAAAGGAAAACAAGGGGCTTTTTGTTCAGAGTCGATGTTACATCCTGTGGTTGTTTCTTGCATTTCCTCGGTTTTCTTTTCTTATTTCTTTTTCACCGACTGCCCTTTTCCGTGCTTCTTTATTTTGAATCTTCGAGTTGTCGAATTTTTCTTTTTCTTTCTTTTTCTCAATTCATTTTTTTCTTTTTCTCTTGTTTTTTCACTTTCTTGGGCTTTGAGAGCTTTTGGGGTTTTTACCCCAAATTTAGCTTTTCAACACAACTTTGAATGCATTATCATGACTCTCAACAGGGTGAGGAAGTGTTGTGGCCAATGGTTACATTCATGGTGTTTTAAACAAAAAAATGGATATAGGCTCAAAGGGGGTTAACGAGGGATATAATAATTCGGGATGGCTAGAAAGGCTCGGGGTTAATTACAAACAACGTGCCTCAGTGTGTGTATCATGCAGTGACAGTCTCAGAGAGTCTATGCAAATTTAGAGTGATAAAGACAAACCTGAATGACGCTCATGATGATTAATGTGTTTGGCTTTTCATGACTCACTTGGTTTGGTTAAGCATTGACAGGATCCGCAGTGCTCCTTAATTTGGTGTAATTGCTTTCTTACTTCGGAATGTGCAGGATACTCGTGTCGGTTAAGCTGTATACGTTGCATCCGATCTTTACTTTCAGTAGTGTCACTTTCTGGGGAGATCCTTCACAACAAGCCATGGTGAGTGGTGTGAGCTTTCATCCACTCTCAATTGTGATCATTACTTTTCCAACCTGGCAACACAGACTTGACACGCACACTTGCAGCATAATGTACTTTCAATAGACAAATTAAATCTAGACTACTAAAGTAAAAATAACACAATAATAAAATAATAATAAAAGACATAATATCTCCCCCCACACTTGAACTCAACATTGTCCACAATGTTTAGGAACAAGCACGGAGGAGGGAACTCATAGGGTCCTACTGAGGAGGTGGGTGCGGGAAACGCAACATCAACTGTCGCATCATGATGCTCATCTCATCCAACATCTATCCCTAACGGGCTTGCTCGATGCCTTGCCTTTGCTGTTCAGTCCTCAAGTCACCTATCTCGGTCTGTACCCAGCTCCATTGGTCAGTTGACCAAGATGATGAACCCGCGGCCTGCTGGGCGGGTTCCTGATGCTGTGGGACAAACTGCTCAGGAGGTTCTTGAGGATCTTCTTCTTCTATTTCCGTTCCTTCTGCCTGGTCATCCACAATTTGCTCACCTGCATTAAAATGATCAGTTTCGTGGCCTTCATCCGCATCAGGATCGGCGCTCACATACAACCAATTAGCACAGTCAGTAATAGCAACTCTGTCCGGATCCGGCAGAGCGATGATAAACCTTTTATGAATGAGTACGGAATAATAAGTAGGGGCAACCGCAATCATACCTTGGGAAATCAGAGCAGACATGTCAATTTTTGTGTTACCTGCAATTGGAGTGTCCTCGAGTAAAACAGTCTGATACCCGAAATGCAATGCAATTTGGGTGATCATTCCTCCCACGGATATGCCTTCGGAGTTTGCTCGGCCGACTCTGCCCAGGCAGTCTGCTGCAAAGGCAGCTATATTGATGGTCTTGGTTTGAGCCATCTACTATATGAAGAATAGCTCTCTCTGAGTAGTTACCCCAGTGTTATCGCCTCTTCCGAACAGGGTATAGGCTAAACCGTTTTAGGCGTACCTGAAACAGGGATTCTGGATGCCCAAGGCTTTTGCACCTTTGGAGGAGTAATCCGTCCTCCCAGTTATGGCGATCCAAAAATCCTTAGGAGAGAACCCGTCTGGGACCGCTCCGGGTCCGTTCAGAGGGAGTCGGAGTATGGCAGCTAACTCCTCAACAGACAATTCATGATAATTGTTAAACAACCGGAAAAGTAAGGTGCCGAAATAATACCTGGTTGTGTTAATCCACCGCTTTTCCAGCTGGAACTCTAAAGTGCTGAGGAACTCGAGAGTAATGCGCTCGTAGGTCGGCGCCTCCAAACTCATAAACTCGAGCATGCCCAAAACATGGAACATTCAGTCTACCTCAATTTTCAGCCCTAGAGCGTTCAGAGTATGCTCACACATATACCTGGTCGGCGTGAACTTGTGCTTCCGGTGAATTTGGTATCGTCGTTCTTGTTCCGGATTGTCAAACACAATGTTGTGTGGATTAGGATTCCTACTCGGGCGCTTCCGTGACTTCGCCATCTCTGCGAGTTGTTGCTTTCTGGTAAGGATTCTTCGCAGGGGCATTTTTGACCTGCAAAAAATAGAAATATTCCGAACTATCAAGTTAGGAAAATCTGAAACCGTGGTTATGACCGGGACGACGAGGTGAGTAATATTTTTGAAGGGTGTTTTAGCGATAGGTGAGTGGAACTTGGGTGTATGGAAGGTTTTGTGTGGTGAGGTGAGTGAGGTTTTAATGAAGTTTGTAAGAGAGTGAGAGAAGGAGATGAAGAATGATGAGAGAGAGTATTGATGTGTGGAGTAAAAATCTGATAATGATGAGCTGATAGGGGGAAATGTGTGGTTAAGAGTGGATTAAGTGGGTGGGCCCCACGAAAAATCAAAATTTTCAAAAAAAATTCAAAATTTCCGCCTTCCTGACACGACCGTGTCAGCTGACACGGATGGCCGTGTCAGACTACTATTTTACCACGTTCCAAAAATTCTTTTACAGTGCTCCTGACACGGCCGCCCGTGTCAGGCCACAGTTTACAAGTCCAAAAATTCCTTTTTCTTACAGTGCTCCTGAAACGGCCCGTGACAGCTGACATGGGTGGCCGTGTCAGGCCACTGTTTTCCAAAATCCTCCATTCATTTTTCCTCTCGTGACACGGCCCGTGTCAGTTGACACGAGTGGCCGTGTTAGGCTGTCCTTTTGGCCGTTTTTTTGTTTTCTTGTCAGGTCAACCGATGGTTCCTCTGGCTCCTCCTTGTAGAGCTCCTATATACCTACAGACACACACAACTGATTAGAAATAAAAAGCGCGGGTTGCCTCCCACGAAGCGCTTCGTTTAACGTCGCATGGCTCGACGGTTCTCCGTCTGCTTAGGTGAGACAGATTTTTTCTATAGGACCACCCTCCTGGTCTTGTATGTAAGGTTTCACTCTCTGCCCATTCACCTTGAACGTGTCTCCGTTCACTGGATTTCTTAGTTCAACGGCTCTATGTGATAATACCTTTTGTATCTCAAAGGGTCCCGACCATCGGGACCTCAGTTTCCCTGGGAAGAGTTTCAACCTTGAGTTGAATAATAACACCAATTGTCCTTCCTGAAGGTCTTTCTTCTGAATGCGCCTGTCATGCCAGGTTTTGGTTTGTTCTTTGTATATCTTGGCATTCTCATATGCTCGATTCCTGAACTCTTCCAGCTCTTGTAATTGGAGGATCCGAGATTTACCCGCTTTGGCCAGATCATAGTTGAGGAATTTGGTAGCCCAAAATGCCCTATGCTCAAGTTCGAGTGGTAGGTGACAAGCTTTACCATAGACTAACTGATAAGGGGACATACCTATTGGTGTTTTGAAAGCTGTTCGGTATGCCCAGAGTGCGTCATCGAGCTTGATTGACCAACCCTTTCTTGAGGCACTAACAGTTTTTTCTAGGATTTGCTTGATCTGCCGATTGGATACCTCAACCTGTCCACTGGTCTGGGGATGGTATGGTGTGGCGATTCTATGCTTGACATTATATTTTCGCAGTAGGTTTTCCATCAATTTATTTACGAAGTGGGTACCTTCGTCACTAATAAGTGCTCTTGGTACCCCAAACCGTGCGAAGATATAATTTTTGAGGAAGTTAATGACCACCTTTGCATCATTCGTGGGTAGTGCAACTGCTTTCACCCATTTTGACACATAGTCAACCGCAACCAGAATGTATTGCTTTCCAAAGGAAGGTGGGAAGGGTCCCATAAAATCGATCCCCCATACATCAAACAGTTCGACTTCTAACATGGCATTCTGAGGCATCTGATTTCTTTTGGATATGTTGCCTGTTCTCTGACATCTGTCGCATTCTTTTACCACTACTTGTGCATCTTTGAACAATGTGGGCCAGTACAATCCAGACTGGAGGACTTTGGCTGCGGTTCTGTCTCCGCTAAAATGTCCTCCATATTCTTAGTTATGACAGGCTTTTAGAATGTCCCTCTCCTCTTCCTATGGAACACATCTCTTGACTAGACCATCTAATCCCTTTTTGTAAAGGAATGGATCGTCCCATACATAGAACCTGCAATCATGCAAAAACTTTTTTCGTCTGTTAGAGTCAAAGTCATCAGGTATTAGTCCACCTACCACAAAGTTCGCGTAATCGGCGAACCATGGGATATGCGTAACGGCTAGAATACGTTCGTCCGTGAACTCATCTTTGATGGGGTGCGTTTCTTCTGTTTCTTGAATCGGAGTCATCCGAGATAACTGATCAACAACAATGTTTTCACTACCCTTTTTGTCTCTGATTTCCAGGTCGAATTCTTGTAGTAGAAGGATCCATCGAAGCAGCCTCGACTTGGATTCCTATTTTGCAAAAAGATATTTCAAAGCAGCATGGTCAATATATATAATTACCTTTGATCCCAGCAGATAGGATCTGAATTTGTCAAAAGCGTATACCACCGCCAGGAGTTCTTTTTTTGTGGTTGCATAGTTCATTTGAGCAGGGTTGAGTACATGGCTTGCATAATAGATCACATGCAAGAGCTTCTCCTTGCGTTGCCCTAGTACTGCCCCCACTGCGTTATCACTTGCATCACACATTATCTCAAAAGGAAGGGACCAATTTGGGGCATTAACTATGGGCGCTGACACCAGCTCCTTTTTCAAGGTCTCGAAGGCTTTCCTGCATTCTTTGTCAAATAAGAATGGGGTATCTTTTACCAGTAGACTAGTCAGTGGTTTGGCAATCTTGGAGAAATCTTTTATGAACCTGGGGTAGAAACCCGCATGTCCTAAGAAGCTTCAGATGCCTTTTTCATTCACCGGTGGTGGTAAATTTGCTATTACCTCCACTTTTGCTATGTCTACTTCGATACCTTTGTTAGAGATCTTTTGTCCCAAGACTATTCCTTCCCGGACCATGAAGTGACATTTTCCCAATTCAGGATCAAATTTTTTTGCTGGCATCTTTCTAACACAAGTGACAAGTTAGTCAAACAATTATCAAATGAAGAACCGAATACTGAAAAGTCATCCATAAATACTTCCATATGCTTTTCGAGCATGTTAGCAAAAATAGAAGTCATACACCTTTGAAATGTGGCCGGTGCGTTGCACAAGCCAAATGGCATTCTTCTATAAGCAAAAATACCATAGGGGCATGTGAATGCAGTCTTCTCTTGGTCTTCAGGGGCAACCGCAATCTTGTTGTATCCCGAATAACCGTCTAAGAAACAATAGTAATCGTGTCCTGCTAACCTTTCCAGCATTTGATCAATAAAGGGTAACGGGAAGTGATCCTTCCTTGTTGCCACGTTTAGCCTTCTGTAATCGATGCACACTCTCCAACCTGTAACAGTGTGGGTTGGGATCAACTCATTCTTTTCATTTTTTATTACCGTTGTGCCCCCTTTTTTTGGTACCACGTGGACTGGACTTACCCAAGAACTATCAGAGATAGGGTAGATTAGGCCCGCATCCAAGAGTTTTACAACCTCTTTGCGCACCACTTCTTTCATTGTTGGGTTAAGTCTTCGTTGTGGTTGTACTACCGGTTTGTGGTCATCCTCTATTAAGATCTTGTGCGTGCAAACAGTAGGGCTTATTCCTTTTAAGTCCTCAATTGCCCATCCGATTGCACCCTTGTATTTTTTTAGCACTTGAATGAGTTCTGCCTCTTTGACACTCTGTAGACTAGCATTAATGATGCCTGAACATTTTTCTTTAGAGTCTAGAAATACATACTTCAGATTTGTTGGCAACTGCTTCAGATTCACCCCTTTTTTGGGTTCTTCAGTGACATCGGATGGTGGTGGTCTTAGATCTTCCTACCGGTGTGGTCTAGATCTAATCCATTCAAGTTGTTTTTCCATCAGAGAAAGCACCTCAGATTCTTCTTCATCTTCATTACTTTCAAAAATGGACAAGCTTAAGACCCGGTTTAGTGGTTACCGGGGTTTATGCTGGTCATTTTTTTGAGCAATTACTTGGTCGATTATCTCTATAGTGTTGCTTGTGCCGATATCATCTTTGTATTGCATTATATTCCTCACATCTATCTTTAACTCTTCATCATAGACCTTGAGGGTCATAGTTCCTTACTCAATATCTATCATACACCGTCCTGTTTCCAAGAAAGGTCTTCCCAATATGAGAGAAATCTCTTCATCCTCCGGAATTTCCAGAATGACAAAGTCGACTGGAAAGAAAAACTTGTCAATTTTTACAAGAATATCTTCCACAATACCATAGGGTCGCCGAACCGAACGATCCGCAAATTGAAGGGTCATTCGAGTATCTTGAACAGAACCGATGCCTAATTTCTTATAGATGGATAGTGGCATCAAGCTTACACTTGCCCCTAAGTCAATCAGAGCCTTCTTGAATTTTCTATCACCAATAGTGCAAGGAATAGTAACTGATCCCCTGTCTTTCTTTTTCACTGGGATTTTCATGCCTTGGAGAATGGCACTGCATGTTTCAGTCAGGATGATCGGTTCCGTATCAGTGGAACGCTTCTTGGAAATTATGTCTTTCATGAACTTGGCATATATTGGCATTTGTTCCAATGCTTCAGAAAAAGGGATATTGATTTCGAGTTTTTTGAACATCTCCAGAAACTTCTCAAAATTCTTCTCATATTGATTTTTCTTCTTCTGTCGTGGAGGGTAAGGGAGTTTGATTACAGGTTTAGGAACCTTTTCTTTATCCTCGACAGGAGGTGGTATTGTTTCTTCATCTTGGACTTTTGTTTCCTTGATTTCTAAATCCACCTCTATTAATCCATCTTTTTCTATATCATTTTCCTCTGTTGACTTTCCACTTCGGGTTGTGACAGCGTTCACAGTGTTATGTTCCCGCGGATTTGTCACCGTACCACTAGGTAAGGTGCCCGGGGCTTGAGAGTTTGAAGCTAACTGTTGTGCTATCTGCCCCATTTGAACTTTAAGATTTTTGATGGAGGTTGTGGTGTTTTTCTGATTAGTCCTTGTTTCTTCTTGAAACTGTATGCTGTGGACTGCTAACTTTTCAATGGCAATCTCCCATTCAGCCTTTTTAGGTGCCTATTGTTGTTGCTGCTGTTGCTGATATTGAGTCTGATATTGCCATGTACCTTGTTGCGAAACATTCCCTCTCTGATCTTTCCAGGAGAAGTTTGGATGATTCTTCCAACCTGGGTTGTAAGTGTTAGAGTAGGGATTATTCTGCTTCAAGAATTTGATCTCTTCAATTTGTTGGGGAGTCGCAAAGCAATAGACCGTGTGATGAGGTCCATTGCAGATTTCACAAGTGCTCGCCTGAGCTGGCTGAACCTGTGTTATCTGTTGAGTACCTATATTAATAGCTTTCAGCTTTTTGTCTACTTCGGCAGCAACAGTGTCTTCCAGACGGATTTTATTTGTCTCTAATTTTAGATCAACTACCCCCTCTGGCTGATTGGTACACCTGTCATATAGCTCTAGATGCTCATTAGCAGTTATTGCTTCAATAATCCTCTTGATACCAATGGCTGTTGAGAAATTTGTTGAGCCACCGGCTACTGTATCAATAAACTATTTTATCTTTATTTTCAGCCCATTAACGAACATCTGCATCTGTTCTGTCTGATCCATATTATGAGTGGGACACGCGACTAAGATCCTTTTGAATCTTTTGTAAGTGTCTCCCAATGATTCACCATCCTTCTGTTTGAAATTCAGAATTTCATACCTTTTTCTCAGGAATACTAATGCTGGAAAATACTCATTTAAGAATGCAGTTTCCATCTCCTCCCAGGAAGTGATACTACCGGCAGGGAGAGAATAGAACCATTCTTCAGCGTCTTGAGCTAAAGTGAACAGGAACATTTTTAATTTTTTTGCTTCATCAGTGTGACCATCAATTTTCAGGGTGGTGCTCATGGTCAGGAATCTTTGCAGGTGTTTGTTGGCATCTTGATTAACCTTTCCGATGAAAGGTTTTCTTTCCAATTGATTGATCGTGCTAGGATGCAGTTGGAAATTTGTCACATTCACCGGTTGGTTAACAATGGTCAGTCGACCACCCGGTGCATTTGCACCTCCATAGTCACCTAGGAGTCTTTCCGGAGGTGGAGGAGGTGGAATTGGAGGAACTTCAGCCATTGGTTCCTTGACTTCTGGTCGATCCGAGGTACTTTCTTCTATAGAATCCACTCTTTGTTCTCCACGTCTTCTGTGAAGGGTTCTCTCGATCTCTGCGTCAAAAAGAAATTGAACTGAGGGTTTTCCTCACATACACAAATTAGTAAATTATAAATGACAGAAAAATAATTTTATTGCAGAGCAACAAAATTTCAATTGAAATAAAATTAAACTCTATATTTTTGGCAGTCCCCGGCAACGGCGCCAAAAACTTGATCGGGAAAATAACAAGTGTACTATTTTGCCTTTTATAGTAATAATGGGGAAATTCCCCGAATGTCGATCTCAAGGACTGCACGTTAATATTGACTTTAAATTATCATTCAATTAAACAAAAGTATTAATTTGGTTTTTGAGTGTAAAAATATAATAATAAAAGTAAAGGTAAAGAAATATGAAAATAAGGGTTTATAGAGAAAAAGGAACAATGCCAAGGAAGGTGTATGATTTATCCCTGTAACAACTCTGAGTTACTATTGCATCAACAAATATCAATTACTACCAGTTCTCAAGGGTATTTTCTCCCAAGTCCTTGGTGAGAAAACCTTTAATCAATCTACCCTAATTCATATGTTCATAGCCAATTAGGGTGAAGTTAAGCTGTATAATATCAAGAATGTTCTGGTTCATACAAGGTATCCCTAGTCCTAGGTGATATCTACTGTAGAGTAACCTGATGAAAACCTTATCAATGGCGGTCCAGCCTAATTGATAACCACAACTCAATCTCAATTGGCCCGAAAGAGAAAGCAATAAACACATCAAAAGGTTACCGTAAACAAAATATCATAAATGCAAATGTAAACTCAAATTCATTACAATTCTAAATCAGGGACACCCCCCTAGCATTGGGGGGTTTAGCTACTCATATTGTTTAAAACAGATTCAAGATAAAAATTACACATTATAAGTAATTGGATGACTTTGATCTTCAATCGCTCCCGCTCATGAATATCTTCAGCTCTCCAAATGCCTTGATCTCTGTAATACTTGATTGCTTCACAACACCGTGGTTTGCCGTATTCCAAGATGATTTTTCCTTTGGCAGAAGACCTCTTTTTATAGTGAAAGTTCCCAGCAGCAGTTGGACAGGTCCAAGAATGTCTCTAAAAAGCCCGCAGAATGAAAAACCTGAGAAAACTGGAAATTTTGGGCTCGCGAAGACACGGCCCGTGTCAGCTGACACGGGTGTCCGTGTCAGCCTACTGTTTCAGCTGACACGCCCATGGCAAGGATGACACGATTGAGCTTTCTGCCTGACACGGCCCGTGTCAGCTGACACGGGTGGCCGTGTCAGGCTACTGTTTTCTTTTCTTGCTTCCCTTGCCCTGACACGGCACGTGTCAAGTGACACGGGTGGCCGTGTCAGGCCTCTTGTATCGGGGTTTTCTGCTCCTTTGCGTGCCGGAATCTCGCACTGTCTTGTTCTGAATTCTCCGGTTCTTCTACCTGGATCTGTCCGACAAAAACACAGATATCCCACGCATAAAATCAAGATAAAAAAAGTAAAACATAACAAAGATTAAAAATGCATAAATAAAATAACGGAAGTGAAACTAACTCGAAATGTACCATAAATGCTTGCACAGTGTGTCAAATCTCTCTGTTTTGCGTCGGATCAGTAATGAAAACTCAATGTAAATGGTGACTGATCACAACCCCAAACTTAGCTCATTGCTTATCCCAAGTAATGTTTCATGATCACTCCCCAGAATTCTTCATGTTTTTCACCACTGCTGAGATCATTCGCTAACGTCTTCTCTTTTCCTTCCACAAGTCCTGCCTATCCTCGTAAGTCATTATTCACACTTCCACTTCAAAGCACCGCTTCACCTGTTAGCTTATATCACATTCTCACCACTTCTCTCGGGGTAAGCTGTTTACACTCATATTTCAAAGTATGCAATATCACTCACAAGTTTGAATAATCTCTCGTTTCTCATCACTTACTCATAACACACACAGTTTTGAGGTCTATAGGGTTGTAGCTTGGCTTGGGTTAGGGTATGGATTGAAAAAGGAAAACAAGGGGCTTTTGGTTCAGAGTCGATGATACATCCTGTGGTTGTTTCTTGTATTTCCTCGGTTTTCTTTTCTTATTTCTTTTTCACCGACTGCCCTTTTTCGTGCTTCTTTCTTTTGAATCTTCGAGTTGTCGAATTTTTATTTTTCTTTCTTTCTCTCAATTCATTTTTTCTTTTTCTCTTGTTTTTGCACTTTCTTGGGCTTTGAGAGCTTTTGGGGTTTTTACCCCAAACTTACCTTTGCTTTGAATGCATTATCATGACTCTAAATAGGGTGAGGAAGTGTTGTGGCCAATGTTTACATTCATGGTGTTTTAAACAAAAAAATGGATATAGGCTCAAAGGGGGTTAACGAGGGATATAATAATTCGGGATGGCTAGAAAGGCTCGGGGTTAATTACAAACAACGTGCCTCAGTGTGTGTATCATGCAGTGACAGTCCCAGAGAGTCTACACAAATTTAGAGTGATAAAGACAAACCTGAATGACGCTCATGATGATTAATGTGTTTGGCTTTTTATGACTCACTTGGTTTGGTTAAGCATTGACAGGATCCACAGTGCTCCTTAATTTGGTGCAGTTGCTTTCTTACTTCGAAATATGTAGGATACTCGTGTCGGTTAAGCTGTATACGTTGCGTTCGATCTTTACTTTCAGCAGTGTCACTTTCTGGGGAGATCCTTCACAACAAGCCATGGTGAGTGGTGTGAGCTTTCATCCACTCTCAATTGTGATCATTACTTTTCCAACCTGTCAACACAGGCTTAACACACACACTTGCAGCATAATGTACTTTCAACAGACAAATTAAATCTAGACCACTAAAGTAAAAATAACACAATAATCAAATACTAATAAAAGACATAAAATCTCCCCCACACTTGAACTCAACATTGTCCACAATGTTTGGGAACAAGCGCGGAGGAGGGAACTCATAGGATCCTACTGAGGAGGTGGGTGCGGGAAATGCAACATCAACTGTCGCATCATGATGCTCATCTCATCCAACATCGCTCCCTGACGGGCTTGCTCGATGCCTTGCCTTTGCTGTTCAGTCCTCAAGTCACCTATCTCGGTCTGTACCCAGCTCTATTGGTCAGTTGACCAAGATGATGAATCCGCCGCCTGCTGGGTGGGTTCCTGATGTTGTGGGACAAACTGCTCAGGAGGTGCTTGAGGATCTTCTTCTTCTATTTCCGTTCCTTCTGCCTGGTCATCCACAAATTGCTTACCTGCATTAAAATGGTCAGTTTCGTGGCCTTCATCCACATCGGGATCGGCGCTCACATACAACCAATTAGCACAGTCAGTAATAGCAACTCTGTCCGGATCCGGCAGAGCGATGATAAACCTTTTATGAATGAGTATGGAATAATAAGTAGGGGCAACCACAATCATACCTTGGGAAACCAGAGCAGACATGTCAATTTTTGTGTTACCTGCAATTGGCGTGTCCTCGAGTAAAACAGCCTGATACCCGAAATGCAATGCAATTTGGGTGATCATTCCTCCCGCGGATATGCCTTCGGAGTTTGCTCGGCCGACTCTGCCCAGGTAGTCTGCTGCAAAGGCAACTACATTAATGGTCTTGGTTTGAGCCATCGAGTACATGAAGAGTAGCTCTCTCTGAGTAGCTACCCTAGTGTTATCGCCTCTTCCGAACAGGGTATAGGCTAAACCTTTTTGGGCGTACCTGAAACAGGGATTCTGGATGCCCAAGGCTTTCGCACCTTTGGAGGAGTAATCAGTCCTCCCAGTTATGGCGATCCATAAATCCTTAGGAGAGAACCTGTTTGGGACCGCTCTGCGTCTGTTCAGAGGGAGTTGGAGTATGGCAGCTAACTCCTCAACAGACAATTCATGATAATTGTTAAACAACCGGAAATGTAAGGTGCCGAAATAATACCTGGTTGTGTTAATCCCCCGCTTTTCCAACTGGAACTCTAAAGTGATGAGGAACTCGAGAGTAATGCGCTCGTAGGTCGGCGCCTCCAAACTCATAAACTCGAGCATGCCCAAAACATGGAACATTCGGTCTACCTCAATTTTCAGCCCTAGAGCGTTTAGAGTATGCCCAAAACATGCAAAAAATAGAAATATTCTGAACTATCGAGTTAGGAAAATCTGAAACCGTGGTTATGACCGAGACGACGAGGTGAGTGATATTTGTGAAGGGTGTTTTAGCGATAGGTGAGTGGAACTTGGGTGTATGGAAGGTTTTGTGTGGTGAGGTGAGTGAGGTTTTAATGAAGTTTGTAAGAGAGTGGGAGAAGGAGATGAAGAATGATGAGAGAGAGTAATGATGTGTGGAGTAAAAATCTGATAATGATGAAGTGATAGGGGAAAATGTGTGGTTAAGAGTGGATTAAGTGGGTGGGCCCCACGAAAAATCAAAATTTTCAAAAAAAAAATCAAAAATTTCGCCTGCCTGACACGGCCGTGTCAGCTGACACGGGTGGCCGTGTCAGGCCACTATTTTACCAAGTTCCAAAAATTCTTTTACAATGCTCCTGACACGGGCTGTGTCAGCTGACACGGTCGCCCGTGTCAGGCCACTGTTTACAAGTCCAAAAATTCCTTTTTCTTACAGTGCTCCTGACACGGCCCGTGTCAGCTGACACGGGTGGCCGTGTCAGGCCACTGTTTTCCAAAATCCTCCATTCATTTTTCCTCTCGTGACACGGGTGGTCGTGTCAGGCTGTCCTTTTGGCCGTTTTTTTTGTTTTCTTGTTAGGTCAACTGCTGGTTCCTCTGGCTCCTCCTTGTAGAGCTGTTGTATACCTACAAACACACACAACTGATTAGAAATAAAAAACATGGGTTTCCTCCCACGAAGCGCTTCGTTTAACGTCGCATGGCTCGACGGTTCTCCGTCTGCTTAGGTGAGACGGATTTTTTCTATAGGACCACCCTCCTGGTCTTGTATGTAAGGTTTCACTCTCTGCCCATTCACCTTGAACGCGTCTCTGTTCGCTGGATTTCTTAGTTCAACGACTCCATGTGAAAATACCTTTTGTATCTCAAAGGGTCCCGACCATCGGGACCTCAGTTTCCCTGGGAAGAGTTTCAACCTTGAGTTGAATAATAACACCAGTTGTTCTTCCTGAAGGTCTTTCTTCTCAATGTGCCTATCATGCCAGGTTTTGGTTTGTTCTTAGTATATCTTGGCATTCTCATACGCTCAATTCTTGAACTCTTCCAGCTCTTGTAATTGGAGGATCTGAGATTTACCCGCTTTGGCCAGATCATAGTTGAGGAATTTGGTAGCCCAAAATGCCCTATGCTCAAGTTCGAGTGGTAGGTGACAAGCTTTACCATAGACTAACTGATAAGGGGACATACCTATTGGTGTTTTGAACGTTGTTTGGTATGCCCAGAGTGCATCATCGAGCTTGATTGACCAATCCTTTCTTGAGGCACTGACAGTTTTTTCTAGGATTTGCTTGATCTGCCGATTGGATACCTCAACCTGTCCACTGGTTTGGGGATGGTATGGTGTGGTGATTCTATGCTTGACATTATATTTTCGCAGTAGGTTTTCCATCAATTTATTTAGGAAGTGGGTACCTTCGTCACTAATTAGTGCTCTTGGTACCCGAAACCGTGCGAAGATACAATTTTTGAGGAAGTTGATGACCACCTTTGCATCATTCGTGGGCAGTGCAACTGCTTTCACCCATTTTGACACATAGTCAACCGCAACCAGAATGTATTGCTTTCCAAAGGAAGGTGGGAAGGGTCCCATAAAATCGATCCCCCATACATCGAACAGTTCGACTTCTAACATGGCATTTTGAGGCATATGATTTCTTTTGGATATGTTGCCTGTTCTCTGACATCTGTCGCACTCTTTTACCACTGGTTGTGCATCTTTAAACAGTGTGGGCCAGTACAATCCAGACTGTAGGACTTTGGCTGCGGTTCTGTCTCCGCTAAAATGTCCTCCATATTCTGAGTTATGACAGGCTTTTAGAATGTCCCTCTGCTCTTCCTCTGGAACACATCTCCTGACTAGGCCATCTAATCCCTTTTTGTAAAGGAATGGATCGTCCCATACATAGAACCTGCAATCATGCAAAAACTTTTTTCGTCTGTTAGAGTCAAAGTCATCAGGTATTAGTCCATGCTTGCAGGTTCTTATGAAAAGACAAATGATTATGAAGAAACTGATAGAGGAACTTCAGAAGCACCTGAGAGCATAATCAATCAGAAAACACAAAGAATTAGGCAAAATGTTTCTGAAGAACTGATTCTGGGAAACAAGGATGAACCTGTCAGAACAAGATCAACATTCAAAGTTTCTGAAGAAACACTCATGGGACTAGTATCTCTGATAGAGCCAACATCCTGTGAAAAAGCTCTTCAAGATAAAGAATGGATTCTAGCAATGAAAGAAGAAGTTGACTAGTTTTCCAAAAATTACGTTTAGGATCTTGTACCGAAACCCAAGGGAACCCATGTGATTGGAACTAAATGGGTATATAGAAACAAACTAAATGAAAAGGGTGAAGTTGTCAGAAATAAAGCATGGATAGTGGCACAAGGTTATAGTCAACAAGAAGGTATTGACTACAATGAAACCTTTGCTCCAGTCACGAGGTTACAATCTATTTGTCTCCTTGTATCTTTTGCCATAAATTATTCCATTAAATTAAATCAGATGGATGTCAAAAGCGCGTTTTTGAATGGTTACATTTTTGAAGAAGTGTATGTCTACCAACCTCTTGGCTTTAAAAATTCAAAATTTCCAGAACATGTTTTCAAACTTAAGAAATCTCTTTATGGTTTGAAACAAGCTCCCAGAGCTTGCTATGAAAGACTTAGCTCATTTCTTCTGGAAAATGACTTTATTAGAGGCAAAGTCGACTCGACTCTCATTTGCAAAAACATCAGAAACAATCTGATGATTTGTCATATTTATATTGATGACATAATATTTAGTTCTGCTAACCCTTCTGTTTGTCAAGAATTTTCTGAGTTAATGCAGGCAGAATTTGAGATAAGCCTAATGCAAGAACTGAAGTTCTTTTTGGGAATTCAAAGCAATCAAACATCAGAAACCACACATGTTTATCAAAGAAAATACATAAAAGATCTTCTGAAGAAATTTGACATGTCAGAAAGCAAGCCAGCCAAGACTCCCATTCATCCTACCTGCATTCTGGAGAAGGAAGAGGTAAGTCAAAAGGTTTGTCAGAAACTCCATCATGGTATATGATAGGTTCTCTCCTTTCGCCGACTCTGCATCATTAAACTTTTCAAAGTTATCTGCATCAACACATTGATGGATTATAAAGAGAGCTTTATAATCTTTCTTCTTCAATTCTTTATGTGCAACCTTTTCTTGATCCGTCGCGGCTTCTGCAAGCGTTGCTACTCCTTCCTTCACAAGATCCCAAAGATCTTGATAACAGAACACAACCTTTATCTGCTTGCACTAATTCTCATAATTGGTGTTCTTGAAAATAGGAATATTTGATGGAAAATGCCCGTTTGGATGATTCGTTGCCATAGTGATTTTCTTCCCACGAATCGATTAAATCAGAGCTCTTGATACCAGATGTTGGAAATCCCCCAAAACCTATGGAGAATTTCAATCAATCTTGATGAACAAGATTGTTATTACCCACACAATGGCAATGAAAAGAAAGGAACAATGGAGAAAGAGAGAGTGTATAGAACGATGAAGGAGAAGAGTAATATAATTCTGCAGAGTTTTTCTCTGCCCACAAACTGTGGAAAACTTCTTATTCACTTTGCAACTGCAAAATATTATGAATACAATGTTATGAATGCTCTATTCACCTCCTTTACAAAATAAGGGTTACTCCCTCTATTTATAGATTTAGGTTAACTTGGACCTAAAGCCAAAGCCCAAAACTATAAAAGCCCAAAATTATAAAGGCCCAAAATAGCTAACACTACTCAACACACTGGGTGGTTCGACACTTCCTTGCTTCTGTCGAGCAACCTGCTTCGACACAAGGAATTACAATTCAACAGCGATTTGGAGAGGGATGAACATCAAGACCTTGAAAGCTCAATCGATAAGGTAATATGGGAGATAGCTTAATATATGGTGTGTTTTAAGCAACAGAATAATAAGGGTTCTCTTACCCTCTCATCAGCGCCAGATTATTGTTATTTTTATCTCTGTGAAATGTATCAAATCAAAATACAAGTATTTTATTAGGGTGATTCGTTATGACCATATGGGGTTTGACCCAACCCCTTTGGAAACATTATGTATGATATTGTATGAATAATATGTTTTATATTGAAATTTTGATTTTTAGGAGTCGATCGTTGTTACCAGCTGTGCCCAAATGGGATAATCCTATTTGGGCACTTTTGGTGATCGATGATTTTTGGATGGATAAAATTATTTTTGGTGATTGGTTAATAAAATTGAATTTTGATGTTAAATTACAAGATAATATGAAATTTCATGTTGGTGATAAACCATTTGTTCACTCTTTGTCTTTTTTTTATCGTTCTCTTAACCATAACCCCTTTTGGGGAAAATCTAAAAACTCTAAAATTAATCTTTTGGAGAAAATCATAATTTTTGGAAATTTGTCATTGGGAATTGTGTGCGGTAAAAATTCGATATTGGGAGGCGGAAACTTGGAAAAAGTCGTGTTTCAGAGTGATTCGGCAGAATTTTGTGCAAGTTTGATGTCCGATGTGAGAATAAGTCTTATTATATCTTTTCGGAAAGAGAATCGTCCCAGAAATCAAACTCACCGTAAACAGTGAATATTCCATTTTTAAGCCGTTTAAGCTCGTTTAAATTCCGAAAACAACATTTTACTATTTTCTGAATTTTTAGCAATTTATGTTTTATTTATTTATTTTGTTTATGATTAAAAACTCATAAGACTCGTTAGAGTTTCTTTGTTTTATATATTTAAAGACCTTTGGTAGTGCCATAAGGATTAACCTTTTGATTATAATAAATTTCAAAGCTTTGTTTAATCTTTCTGGTGAATAATAATATTTTTTTTATAAATAAAGCAAAAACTAACAAAATATTTATTCTTAGTTGATATTGTGATAAAACAACCCTAAAATAATTAAATATACCTTTTATAAAATATTATAAAAATATTAGTATATTTAACTCACTTTTATAAATATGATTAACTAAATAATTTTGGGTGTAAGAAAAGTGAATATATTGTTTAATAAACAGAATTTTAGGTGATCCTTATTGGATAATTTGTGGTTCGTGAATGGAACCTATTTTGGTGATATCCTTTGGGATAATTTTGGTGTTTATGAGTATTATTATACATAATTTTGGTGAATTATGATGTTTGCTATGAAATGCATATTCGTGATTCATATTATCATGCATTCATGTATTTTGGAGTTTAGGTGAGACTTCAGTCCATTTTGGTAGCCCCAAATCCATTGGCGGGGATTGTTGGTCTTGGTGGAAAAGACCAGGGGCAAGTCTCGGATCCATTATTGGTCTAGGTGGGAAGGACCAGGGACTAGTGGAATAAAATCAATAATATTCCTCTGATTCCACAATATATTTTTGGTACCACATGCATATAGGTGATGGAGTTGGTGGATCATAACATTGCATTTTGTTGTGATGTGTGTTTGTGATTGTAATTGATTGATATATAGATCATTTATGTATGATTGTTGTGTTTCTTTAATGTTATTTTGTTGCTGAAATCACACTGCTACTATATGTAAGTATATTCTCACCCTTTTCTTATTTGCTTGGTTTTGGGGTGTGCTTTGCACAAGTGATTAGCAGGATTGAGGTTCGTTGTTGTAGTGAAATGGTTGTTGCCTCTCAACAGACTTTTATCTTCTGTATATTCTAGTTTTCAAATAAGAATGCTTTGATCTGTAATACTAGGGATAAAGGTGTTCATTTGCATTACTTTGATTTGTTTGCAATCAACTATAATGAGATTTTGATTATGATGTATTGACCCAGTTCTATTCAGACATGTGTATGGTGTTTCTAAATAAATTTCCGTTGTGTAACATATGTTGTTTTATGATTTATGAAGTATTTATGATGGAGTAACATCATTTTCCTGTTATTTTCATCTAAAATCTACAACGTTAGATCTTCTAAAGAAATTTGACATGTCAAAAAGCAACCCAGCCAAGACTCACATGCATCCTACCTGCATTTTGGAGAAGGAAGAGGTAAGTCAAAATATTTTTTAGAAACTCTATCGTGGTATGAGAGGTTCTCTCCTTTATTTGATAGCTTCGTGTCCAGATATATTATTTAGCACATGTCTATGTGCTAGATTTCAGTCAGATCCAAGGGAAACTCACTTAACTATTGTTAAGAGAATCCTTAGGTATCTGAAAGGAACACCTAACATTGGGTTGATGTATAAGAAAACATCAGAGTACCGGCTTTTTGGATACTGTGATGCATATTACGCTGGAGACAGGTTAAAACATAAAAACACATCTAGGAACTGTCAGTTTCTGGGAGGAAACCTCGTCTCATGGGCAAGCAAAACACAATCAACCATTGCACTACAGAAGCAGAATACATTTCAGCTTCACTGTGCAGCACTCAGATGCTCTGGATGAAGAATCAGCTTGAGGACTTTCAGATTTATGAGAGTAACATCCCTATCTTTTGTGATAAAATGTTGCTATTTGTTTAAGTAAGAATCCAATTTTACCTTCCAAAGCGAAGCACATAGAAATTAAACACCATATTATTAGAGACTATGTTCAGAAAGGGATAATTATTTTAAAATATATAGACACAAACCATCAATGGGATGATATCTTTACAAAAACCTTAGCTGAAGATATATTTCTTTTCATTCTGAAAACTTTAAATATGGAAGATTGCCCAGAATGATTCTAAACATGTGTGTTGATTCTGAGTGTTGGCAGCAATTTTGGTAAAACAAAGAGTGTTCACAAGATGTTATATGTGATGTCTTAACATGAGATATCCTATGTACCTGCTGGAGTTCAAGAACATGTTCATGCAGGATTGTTTCAGAATGCCACATACAATGCCATGGCTTCTGATATTGGATGTACCTGCTGGAGCTTAAATGAAAGACATGTTCATACAGGATTGTTTCAGATGACATACACAAGGTCATGGCATCTGATATGGTTGTACCTGCTAGAAGTTATAAAAGGAATTATTGGATTATGTAGGATTTTTCCAGGATGTCAGACCCGATGTCATGACATCCTGTACACAGAACATTCAGTATGAATGTTTGGTGTTTTGTGATTGCACAATTAATGGCAATCTTTGTATGATTGAAGATATGATTAGCTGGCGCATTCAATCATGGATTACAACCAGATTTACTTATTTTCCAAGGAGATCTAACCAGCTGTTATAAAAAGATTTGATTGGAAAATAGATTTAGGGTTTTCAAGATGTCCAAACCCAGCTGAAAGCTTCTATAAAAAGGGACTTAGAAAACCTGTTTGAACACACAACCAATACTGAGCGAAATATAGAGAGAGAGCTAGGGTTTGTGTCTGTTTAGTCGTGAGACTTGTAGGTCATTCAAGTCATCCATTGATGATTGAATTGGACTGATTTGTGGTTGTAATTTGTCACTCTAAAGCTGTTAAGCAAGAGTGTGTGTCTTCTTGATCAAAGTTGTGAAGCAAGATCAAGAGTGTGTCTTCTTGATCAAAGCTATGAAGCAAGATCAAGAGTGTGTCTTCTTGATTGAAACTGTGAAGTAAAATCAAGAGTGTGTAATTGAAAAGTATTTTCTTTTCACAAGGGATTGTTGTTTAAAATCACGTGCGTGTGATTGTAGGGAAGTGAGTGGGTTCTCATATCTAAGAGTGCTTAGGTAGAAATTGCACGGGTAGAGATTAAGTGAGAAAGACTGTAACTTGTTGAAGTGTACGGAGAGTCTTTGAACTAATTCTATTTTAGTGAATTTCCTTCCTGGCTTGGTAGCCCCCAAACGTAAGTGAGTTGCACCGAATTGGGTTAACAATTGCTTGTGTTATTCGCTTTACGATTATGTATTTTTTTATCCATTGTGTGTTAACAGATATTAGTGTCGTGACATTACCTTCGACATCTTATATCTGATACCAGAATTTAAATTGCTATTAGAGCAGGCATCCTGCTCTGGTTTTGGGTGAGATCTAGGGGCAATACTTTCTGGTACAATGGAGAGAGATGGAGGATTTGTTCATAGGCCACCAATTTTGGATGGTTCTAACTATGACTATTGGAAACCTCGAATGGTAGCCTTTCTGAAATCCCTTGATAACAAGGCTTGGAAAGCTGTGTTAACAGGTTGGGTGCATCCTGTCGTTGCTAAAGAAGGAGAAGCCACCACTGAGAAGAAGCCTGAAGAACAATGATCCAAGGAGGAGGATGATCTTGCTCTTGGAAACTCTAAAGCCTTGAATGCAATATTCAATGGGGTAGACTAGAATATTTTCAGGCTGGTAAACAACTGTGAAGTGGCCAAAGATGCTTGGGACATTCTCAAGACCACTCATGAAGGCACCTCTAGGGTAAAGATGTCTAGACTTCAGCTGCTCACCTCCAAGTTTGAAAACTTAAGGATGAAGGAAGATGAAAACATTCATGAATTTCACATGAGTATCCTTGAAATTGATAATGCTTCAGGAGCCCTGGGAGAGAAGATGACAGATGAAAAGCTGGTAAGAAAAATACTCAGGTCACTCCCTAAGAGATTTGCAATGAAGGTGACTGCCATAGAAGAGTCTCAAGACATTTCCAACATGAGGGTAGATGAGCTAATTGGTTCCCTCCAAACCTTTGAGATGGGATTGAATGATGGAACTGAAAACAAAACCAAAAGCATTGCCTTCATATCAAACACAGAAGAGGAAAACAATCAAGATGTGGATAAAGAATGGGCCAATGAAGTTGCAATGTTGGGGAGACAATTCAACAGATTGTTAAAGAAAATGAATGTAAGATCCAAGGCAAATGTCAAGAACATTTCATCTGACATCAGCAATGGAAGAAGAGTAAGGTCATAGGAGAAGCCCAAAGAAGGAAAAGAAGTAAAGTGCTATGAATGTGATGGGTATGGACACATTAGAACAGAATGTGGAACCTACCTCAAGAAGCAGAAGATGAGTCTTGCTGCCACCTGGTCAGATGAGAGTGATACAGAGGAGGCTGCAAATCTTGTGATTGCTTTGACAGGAAGATGGGGATCTGATGAAGACTTAAGTGATGGTGAAGTAACCTTTGAGGAATTGGACTCTACCTACAGAGAGTTGTGTCATAAAAGTGTAGAGCTGAGCAAGCAGGTTTTAAACCAGAAGAAAGAAATAACTCAACTTGAGAATGAGAGGGTAGAAAACTTGGAAACCATCTCCAAATTGAAAACAGAAGTTGTGGCTCTGAAGGTCAAGCTAGATGGGAGTCAACAAGTTGAGAGCCAGAAGATAGTACAACTGGAGAATGAAAAGGCAGAACATGTGGAAACCATCTCGAAGCTAAAAACTGAAGTTATGCTCTTAAACTCAAAACTAGAAGAGACAACCAAGTATGTAAGGATGCTAAACAATGGATCTGACTCCTTAGACAAGATTCTCCAAACTGGACTAATCACAGGAGCCAAATCTGGATTAGGGTACCATAAACCTAAGGCTGAAAGCAGTTACACTGGTTGCAAACCTCAAGCTAAACCTAAATGCAGCAATAGTAAGAGCAGTCCTAAGATGTCACATCATATGTCACATCATCAGAAGAAAAAATAGTAGAAAGGCAAACACCAAAGATGGAGATGTCACTATTGTGGGAAATTTGGACACTCAAGGCCCTTCTGCAATAAGTTGTATGGTTACCCTACCCCTGTTCATCAACAGACTCACTATCAACTCAGACCCAAACAGCACAAGCCTATCAACAAGAAGCTATGGGTTCCTAAGACTAATGTTACAAGTCTGATAGCTCACAAAGAAGAGTGGTATTTTGATAGTGGATGTTCTAGACAAATGACTGGAAACTCAGACTTGATAATTGATCTTCACCCTCATGACATAAGCTATGTAACCTTTGGTGATGGAGCAAAAGGTGAAATAAAGGGGATAGGCAAGCTTGAGTGTCCTGGAGCTCCTAAACTTGACAATATTCTACTGGTCAAGGGCTTAACTTCAAATCTAATAAGCATCAGTCAGCTAGGGGATCAAGGTCTGAATATCATCTTCACTAAAACTGAATGTATGATTATTAACAAAGACAGTGAAGTAATTATGAAAGGAATCAGGACCAAAAACAACTGTTACATGTGGAGCTCTCAAATGGATGACCCCTCTAAGATGAGTACGGTTGCTAGAAGAACCTTCAAGGGAAATGAAAAATGTCAGACAAGGATGTTACACCAGAAGCTAAGACCTAAATCCAAGGAAGAGAAGGTCATGAAGGCCCAAACATTTTAAAAAAGGGAACATGTGACTGGTTGTATGCAGTCTGAAGATAGTGAGAGCTTTGTTGGAACTAGGACACAAGGGGCTATTGAGATAGAAAGTATATCAGATGAAAGCAACAATTCTCAACCAGGTTGGATGAAACTACTGATAATTATATACAATGTCACACTCGATGTCATGACATTGTATTATGACAACCTGTATGGTACAACTATGTCCAAAGATCATATTCAGCACAGCTGGACCAAGTACATTATTTGCTGCCATCACTCATTTAGAAAATATATGGAAAACAAACTCATAGTTCTACAACATGAAATGCAACTAACTAACAAGGCTGCAAGGGATTTGTATGATGTCCAACTAAAATATGAAAGGGGGAAATTAGGTGCTTGGTTTCTTGAGAAAATATGGCAATTAATGTGGAGTGGAAAAGGTAACAAATATATTGTCTGCCCAATGAAAAGAAAAAGCCACATTAATAATGAATCATCACCTAGTATTGGAAATAGTATCTATTTCATTTGCACGCTCTTCCTGAACACCATTCCTTCCATCTTCATCAAACTACTCAGAGAACCTCTGCTAGGGCAAAGAAATTTTCCTCAAAATTTCAATAAAATGTCTCAACATCCATCATCATCTAGCTCAAAACCCCTTCATACAAGAACTCCCTCCATGGAGTTTCTAGATGAAGACTTGATGGACGTGACTCCTCTGCGTATGATACCAGGTGACGTCCCAGGCTCCTCTTCCATGGCTGGAGCTAAGCAAGGTAACACTCCTGAAAAATCTTCTGATAAAGAGAACATGCACTTTACTGATCGCACCATAAGAAACCTAGTTACTAGGATACTGAATGAAGAACATGGAGTCAAGGATATGTTTACCCCTCTGTCTAGAAGGGATCCCTCTCCTGAGGTGGAAACCCAAGCTGAGAAAGATGATGACTCATCTAAGACTGAAAAGGAAGTAGCTGCTGAGGGACTATGTTCTCTTGGAAAAAACTTACCTAGCAGGTCTCCTGGTACTGCTCAGGATATTGAGGAAGAAAGGTTTGAGGAAGAAGATGACACTTTGGTCAATCTTGTGAAAACAAGTGTAGCTAATAAATTGAGAAAAAGGAAGAGTATGGCTGAAATAAGAACAACTAGAAGAGATAAAAAGGTTGTTGGTATAGGTCCCTCCAAGTCTTGGAGTAAAGTAGAGGTCAGGAAGAGGAAAGAAAGTGAAAGCTCTGAATCTGATGAGGATGTCGAAGACGATGTCCCATACATCTCCTCTGTTAAAAGGAAGGCTGTAAAGAAGTCTCCAAACAAAGTGGTTGTTGTTCATCTAGACAATATCTCTTTTCACGTAGAAGATGGTGTTGCCAAATGGAAGTTTGTGACTCAAAGAAGGGTAGCAGTTGAAAGAGAATTGGGAAAAGAGGCAGTGGAAGTAAAGGAAGTAATGGAGTTAATTAAGGCAACTGGTCTTATGAAAACTGTAACTGCTCTGCCTCAGTGCTATGAGGGGTTAGTAAAAGAATTCATTGTGAACATCCCTGAGGAGATTTGTGAAAGGAGCAGCAGGGAGGTCTGCAAAGTTTTTGTGAGAGGTAAGTGTGTGAAACTTTCACCAACCATCATCAACAAGTTCCTAGGGAGAGGAACGGATGGAGGAGTAAACCTAGAGACCACAGACAATGAGGTCTGTAGGATTATTACAGCTGGCCAAGTTAAGGAATGGCCTAGTAGGAAACACCTATCAGCTAGTAAACTAACTGTCAAATATGCCATCCTGCACAAGATTGGTTCAACAAATTGGGTACCTACTAATCATGTCTCTACCATCTCCATTGTTCTTGGAAGGATCATTCATGCAATTGGAACCAAGATAAACTATGATTTTGGAAACTTTTTGTTTGACCAAACCATCAGACATGCCTCCACAAATGCTGTGAAGTTACCCATTGCCTTCCCATCCATTATTTGTGGTATTATCTTAAGTCAATAACCAGGCATACTCAATACAAATGACATGCCAAGCAGAAGAAAAACTCCTCTATCCATTCATTATAAGTTGTTTGAGGGAAGTCATGTAAATGATGTTGTCATGACATCTGCCAGAAGAGAGCCTGCATCTCAAGGAAGCTTAATTGATCAACTGAAAGAGACCTGCAAGGAATTGGAAAATGGAATAAGAGTAGCCAAGGCAAGAAAAGAAGCTTTGGAAGTTCTTATCTGCAACATGGAAAAGGAAGAAATGGAGAAGGCTGCTAGAAATTCAGTTGCAAAAACCCAATCCAGTGGCATATCTGAAAGTTCTGAAGGCTCTGAAGGTGAAAGTGAAGGTGAAGGTGATACTTCTTCTTCTGATTAATGGTTCATGACTGTGTTGAAGACTGGTAAGGTGAAGACTACGAGGAGTGCTGGAAAGAGTGATGGAAGTTGGTCTGCTGTTTGGAAGGCTTATGTTTTTACTGTTTTTTTTAAAATGTAATGTGTGGCAGTCCTCTTTAATGCATGTTTTGTAATATTTAGGGCTCTTAAAGAGTTCCTTGGATTTGTTCATTATCTCAGCTATCACAGCTGTGTATAATGATGGTTTGTACTTACTGAATACTATGTTTTAACATGCTTAATGTTATAACATCTGATCTAACACTCTCTACTAGGCTAATAGACATTTATTTTGTCTGATTGGTCACCTTTGGTCAATTTTGACTAAAAAGGGGGAGAAATGGATATATGGAAGCTGTTGTGGAAGTTGTGATATGTATGTGGCTGGACAAAAGGACAACTATTGTTAGTGCAAAGGAGGTGTTAAAACAGAATGCTATTCTGTTTACAGATGTCAAAGAGGATGTCTGATATGATGCACAGGTGTTGTTGTTAAAGCAGATGTCAGAATGACATTCTGGCTGGTACAGGTGCTGGAGTTATAGTAGCTGTTATGTTCATGAAGACTGTTTCTTGTGTGCACAAATTTAGGGGGAGAAGGAGTACCCTTGTGCATTTGTGTGTCTTACTAGTTGCATCCATAACTAGTAATTCTGTCTCTGTTGCACAGATTTAGGGGGAGGAGAAGTACCCTTATGCATGTGTGCATTACTAGTAGCCATAGTTAGTAATTCTTTTGCTTCTGCTGCTGATTAAACTACTGTTATGTTGTTTAACTGCCGATAGTTTACCTTGTGAACAAAAAGGACAGATATATGTTTTATCCAAAATTTGCCAAAGGGGGAGTTTGTTGATTCTTAGTGTTGGCAACAATTTTGGTAAAACAAAGAGTGTTCACAAGATGTTATGTGTGATGTCTTAACATGAGATATCCTATGTACCTGCTGGAGTTCAAGAACATGTTCATGCAGGATTGTTTCAGAATGCCACATACAATGCCATGGCTTCTGATATTGGATGTACCTGCTGGAGCTTAAATGAAAGACATGTTCATGCAGGATTGTTTCAGATGACATACACAAGGTCATGGCATCTGATATGCTTGTACCTGCTAGAAGTTATAAAAGGAATTATTGGATTATGCAGGATTTTTCCAGGATGTCAGACCCGATGTCATGACATCATGTACACAGAACATCCAGTATGAATGTTTGGTGTTTTATGATTACACAATTAATGGCAATCTTTGTATGATTGAAGATATGATTAGCCAGCGCATTCAATCATGGATTACAACCAGATTTCCGGCTATTATAAAAATATTTGATTGGAAAATAGATTTAGGGTTTTCAAGATGTCCAAGCCCAGCTGAAAGCTTCTATAAAAAGGGACTTAGAAAACCTGTTTGAACACACAACCAATACTGAGCGAAATATAGAGAGAGAGCTAGGGTTTGTGTCTGTTTAGTCGTGAGACTTGAAGGTCATTCAAGTCATCCATTGATGATTGAATTGGACTGATTTGTGGTTGTAATTTGTCACTCTAAAGCTGTTAAGCAAGAGTGTGTGTCTTCTTGATCAAAGTTGTGAAGCAAGATCAAAAGTGTGTCTTCTTGATCAAAGCTATGAAGCAAGATCAAGAGTGTGTCTTCTTGATTGAAACTGTGAAGTAAAATCAAGAGTGTGTAATTGAAAAGTATTTTCTTTTCACAAGGGATTGTTGTTTAAAATCACGGGTGTGTGATTGTAGGGAAGTGAGTGGGTTCTCATATCTAAGAGTGCTTAGGTAGAAATTGCACGGGTAGAGATTAGGTGAGAAAGACTGTAACTTGTTGAAGTGTACGGAGAGTCTTTGAACTAATTCTATTTTAGTGAATTTCCTTCCTGGCTTGGTAGCCCCCAGACGTAGGTGAGTTGCACCGAACTGGGTTAACAATTGCTTGTGTTATTCGCTTTACCATTATGTATTTTTTATCCATTGTGTGTTAACAGATATTAGTGTCGTGACATTACCTTCGACATCTTATATTTGATACCAGAATTTCAATGTGTTTTTCATCTCTGATGTTAATTTAGACTCTGACTCAAGCATATGATGTTTATCTGATTCTGGTTCTGATACTTCTACAAGTTAGAAGATATCTGGATCAGAAATCTTTTGAGTTAGAAACCTTTTGGTATTCTTGATTCTAGAAACACCAACACATGGTCTCTCAAACATGTGGCTCTGGATCTTCTAGACACCTATCTAGATCAATACTCAAAGGCCAAACTGTTGAGATCCCCTCGAGCAGTGTGCACATATTGAGATTAGACACCCATCATTAGCTGCATTTAATTCTCCCCACGCTTGTCAACTCAGATTTTAGCAATCATAATTGTTCTTGTTCCCTCTCAAACTAGCATTTTTGTTTTGCATGTTTTTGAACTTGTGTATATATACTTCCAAATTTCACACATTCACACTTTTACCACTCATAAATTACACAAACCCTTTAACTCACTTCTCTCAACTTTATCTGCAATCAATCTTCATCTTCTTCAACAACATCGTGAATCCTCAACAACAACAAGTGTTTTAGTACTCCCTAGAGATGAACGCCAATAAACAAGTTTCTCCTTCACAACAAGTTGTTATCCCTATTGCTTCTACCTCAACAACCTCATATCAAGAACTTCATGTTTTTGATCATCCTGCTCATATCAATCTTTCAACGCCTTTTGCGAAGCTTGAAGTGCTTTGTGAGTTGTTGATTGATTTTGACAACCTCAAAGAAAATGGAATAGATTTAACTCAAGAACTGGAAAATCAAGGGTGGGATAACTACTTAAATCGTCTATATGGCCCCATTTACACCTTCTTGGTCAAGGAGTTCTAGATATTTTCAGATTGTGATGACCACTACATTGTGTCTCACGTTTTGGGAATAAAGATGGTGATTACGGAGAAGTCAATAGCAGCGCTCCTGAACATGGAAAAGGTTGGGGGGAAAGGATCTACAACATTAACCCCAAGTCTAAGTATATGTCCCAGGATGTTATCCCCACAATCTTCTCTAAGAACCCAGAAAGTAAAACCTCCAAGAACAAAGATCTTCACCAGAAACTGAGGGTGTGGCTCAAGATCATTCTAGGAACCATCCATCATTGTCCCTCTTCCAGCTCCTTTGACTACATCAACACTAATCAGAAGTGAATTTTATATTGTCTGCACAAATGGATGAAGCTGAATCTTCCCTCCCTCCTCTTCAAGATCTGATTGATTCTATCAGAGACACAAGAGACAACATGAAGCCCATAAATTACATCCTTCTGGGAAGGTTAATTTCTGACGTTATGGTAGAGAGTGATATGGGGGACCATCTCATCTCCTTAAATCTGATGGAAGACGTCACAGTGGACATGGGGTAGCCTCTAAACAAGAGGAATCTAAAGAGCATGGGTCTGATAGACAAGGTCAGAGTTAAACACTCTAAGGACACCTCCTGGGAAGCTCTGAAGGATCAAAGGGTGACATCAAATGGGATGTATATGTTCTCCAAGATTGATCCTTCTGAAGTCATTATGTGCTATCTGCAGGATTTGGAAGCCCAAGGATACGACATCTCTAGCTTCAGCTTGGACTGACTCCCAGATAAACCCTTGAACTTCATGAAGATAAAGAAGGAACCATCTAAGAAGAAGAAGAAGAAGAAGAATCTCAAGCTGGGAGAATCTTTAGCGACTCAAAAGCAGCTTATGCCTCTGAGCTCTTCAGCACCTGGTAAGTCCCCTATCTCAGAAGCTCATAATGTTTCTGGTTCTAGGAAAATCACCTCATCATTACCTCAACCACCCCCCACACTTTCCACCTATGTCACCACTTTCCCCACTTCTCCTTCCACGTAATCCAAATCTTAACAAAATCCTTATGAACCAAACATATCTATACCTATCTTTTATGAACCAAATACCTCTGAACCCATTACCTTTGACCCTATCACATCTTCACCTCTACTACCTCAATTCAACCTCACAACAACATCCATCCCCATATCTGAAGCCATAATTCTCAAAGAACCTACATCACCCTCTTCCTCTAACCCTAGTTCCCCTCCCTACTATGACCTAACATCCAACTCTGAACACTCAGATATCTCTGACCCAACCTCCCCAAACCATGAAGACCTTCAGGCCACAACTGACTCTGAAAAGACTCAGCCTGTACCAAAACCTTCTGAAACCATTCCAGCTCCCTCTGAACCCATTTCTGAACCATCTGAACCCATACACAAACCTTTTGAACCCACTCCTCAACCCTCTGAACCTGACCTCACTCTTCCTACCCTTGATGAGGCATTTGCTAAGTTCTCAAAGAACTTTGCTTCAAGACTCAGGCAATTATCTGACGAATCCAGGGTCAGTGAAAATCCTTTTGAAGTAAGGACTCACTAGAACAGGTTCATCAGGTGGATGACTTCTAAAGTCTTCAAGCTGAAGGGACTTCCTGAACAAGTCATAAATGACTATATCAGAAGTGCTAAGGAGAAGCTGGAGGCTCGTTTGGCTCAGGAGGCAACTGAAAGGGCAAAGAGAGAAGCTGAAGAAAAAGTTGTTGCTGAAGCTGCTACCAGGGAGGCAGCTGAGAAAGATACTGCAGAGGTTGTAGCTAAGGAAAAAGTTGAAGTTGAAGTTGCTCAAAAAGTTACAGAAGTCGCTAAGAAGACAACTAAGGTTGCTCTGACTCGAGGTGAGTCATTAACATCTGAGCTAGTTCATCTAGTCCTCAAGACTCTAGAAGAGTTGCAAAAATAATAGCAACTAGTCAGAGTCAGACTCGACCAGCAGGATCAAGTAAACTCCAGCATCCAGAATCTTCTAGCTCAACTTCTTCAGAGGATGCCTCCTCCTTCAAACCTTTAGGCACTCTAGGATTATTTATTTGTAATTTTATTTTTAAGAGTTTTTTCCTATGAGGCCTTTTCTTCTGATTCCCTCTAATTTATAACTCTCTGTTTTATCAATGAAATTTTGTTCTTTCTGTGAAGTTATTCCTTGAGTATTTTTTTAAACTTTTTGAGTATGACAAAAAAGGGGAGAAATAAATAAAAGTCTTTTTGATGAAATAACGTATCTAACTCTCAGAATGCACTGCTTACATTCTGACATTAAATTGTTGCGCAATCTAAGTCTTTCTACAGGATTTATCTAAACAAAGAAAATATAAATATCTATCTGAGAAACAAATAAATCAAGGCAAGCAACCTAAGAAGATCTGGTAAGAAATTCTCTACCCCATAAACCCTTTTCTGATACTAATGTCTTTAAAAAATTTCTAAGTATCAGACCTAGGGGAAGATTGCTAATCTTAGGGGGAGTCATTCTTTATCTGATTCTGATTTATTTAAATCTGTATCTCTGAAAGTACTTATTCTTTCATCAAAATTCTGAGTTTTTGTCATTATCAAAAAGGGGGAGATTGTTAGAACAAGATTTTGTTTATGCAATATATCTCTAAGTTTTTATGATAACAAAGAATGAAACACTTTGGTACCCTAATATTTTTCTTAAGTGTGCAGGTTTCTAAGTTAAAATGACTCTGAGGAAAACAAAGATATGACATCCGCACCAGTCCAAAAATGTTGAACAAGCACAAAGAGAAATCAGATCTAGCTCCAAACAGAATGCATTTGAGGAGAAATTACCTAAAGAATCTAACGTTGTAGTCCAACTCTAATCTCTAGAGACTCACAAAAATATCTAAATACTCTACATATAAAAAATCTGATATCTGAAGACTATTCAAGAAACCTTCTGAAGACTCTGCAAGAGAACATCTAAAGACTATTCAAGAAAATATCTGAAAAATATTTTAAGATTACAAGAATATATGAACTCTATAAAAGAATATCTGAAGACTGCAAGATATCTGGACTCTAGCTCAAAGAATCTGATCATGCTTACTCTGATTCACGCTCAACACTCTATCTGACATCACCAGATCAGAAACTTACTCAGGAAGCATTCTAAGTGTAGCACAAATATTTTTAAGGAAACTATGGATTATTTCCCAAGACTGCTATGAAAATGAAAAGAAATTTAATACCTTTAACTCCCATAGTTGGCAAGAAATCTCCATTGATTTCACTCCAACGGTATCATCTCTAAAAGCTATATAAAAGCCTCATCATAAGCTGCTAAATAGCACATCTCAATACACGACAACATTTTCACATTCTCATTATCATTTTTGTAAGAAATACTTTCATACAAGAGTTGTTGATCATATTGTGTGGTTGTGTTTCATAGTTCCTTAACTGTGTTTATCCTGCTTATCTAGAAGCATCTAGTCAAACACTTGTATTCCTAAAACTCTTTCTAATTCCTCAAGTGACTTATTTAGGTTTGTATACTTGAGAGGGCTAATAGGTTGTTAAACTCTTAGATGTTTTTGAAATCTATTGAGATTATTGGATTAAGTCCTTATTGACGGAAAAATCACCTTGGCCGGATGGACTGGAGTAGCTTTGAATTTCAAGTGAACCAGGATAAACTCTCTTTGTTGTTGTAGCGGGGTATTCGTTACCATTAGAGATATTGACTAAATCTAAGGTAAACCATACAAGTCGAGTCGCCACCGCACTTCTATTACAAAGATTTATCAAATCAAAAACTAGTAAAAATGTCAGAGATCTGGGTAAGGGGGTTGGTTATGCAATGGGAAGGTTTTAAGCACCCAAAACATCCTAGGTACTCCAAGGGAGCCCTTTTCATATTGGTTGTAAGGTTGGTATTTTGTGAAAATTTATTTGTGCAAACATGATTGAAGAGAGAAGGAAAGAATATACAAGTTTATTTACATTTTTGTGTTTGGATGGATGAACCCATTGCCTACGTACCATCTTAAAAAAAGATTAGGATCAAAACCTCGTAGTTCGGGGTAAAAATCTCAAAAATGAGTTGGTGAATTGATTGGTCCAAAAGCCTTAAGGTCTTTTGTTATCCAAGGGAGAAACTCAACCTAAAACCACAAATCCACCATGTGAGGATAGCTTCAACATGCTAGTGAGGGGTTAACCCTATAATAAGCATGGAAGACTCATTGTCCATCACTAAGGATATAGGTGAGTATTACATCTACCTCAAGGATAACTCAAACCTAATAGCTAAAGGTTATGAAAAAATTGATTAAAGAAGTGGCCATTGAAACCACAAAAAGACATTTGAGTGGGTTATATTTACCAATGAAAAGTATGTACAAAATATGGTCAAAGTTGACTTAGAAGTTCAATTCAAAATAAGTGTTATGAAAAGAAAGTTTGAAAATCAAAAGCATAAGGCTTGGGTTTCTAATGTTTGAAAACAAGTGTTAAATGTTTGCACAAAAGTTTTGGCTTGGGTTAGAGTGGAGGGAAGAAGAAGAATGACTAAAGTCCTAATCATACAAGAGATAAGGGATAAGAAACAAGACCACAAATGGAGTTCCTCTCTTGAGATCATATTGATGATCCAAGTAGCTCCCGTCCTTTGGAATATGCAAGCAAAGTAATAGTAAGCTCAAGCAACAATCAAACAAGTCTCTTAAGAGATCCTCAATGCATCTTGTATCTTTCACTTTGGGTGAACGTGTCAATGGTTCTCCAATTTGAGCTCTCATAGAATTCCCTAGCACAAAAGAACACACATCAAAAGTTCCATGAAGTAAATCAAGGATGGACAAGAGTGAGTTTAGAGGTTTGGTCCTTCTAATCCATCTTCACATTAAGGTCCTTTTACTCCAATTTGCATAGGGAGAGTTCTAGATACTAAGTCCATTTGTCCATTTCTTTGCATTTGGTCCACAACAATCAAAACAAAACACAAGCACAAATAATATATACACAAATATGTGCTCAATTGAGCAAAAGGCAAATTGCATTAACATAAACATGTGCTCAAATGAGCAAAGGGAAAAGCAAATGAATAATATGTACAAGAATAGTAAATTGCATAAAAGTAAAGTGCGAAAAGTAAATGTTAATGGTTAATGGTTAGTGTTAGTAGTTAGTGTGCCATAAGGAAAATTTAGCACTATGTTAAGCAATCGTAATTGGACTTATATAGAAGTCACAACTGTCTGAGGCCGGTCAATAATAATGTAGGCAACAACACAAGTTAGAAGTTTTGATTAGTGAACCAAGTTCCAACAACTTGCCATGCCAAAAAGAAGAAGAGAAATGATCTTGTATTGGTTTAAGTCCTTTGCATGATTTAAGAAGCAATCTATCCTTAATGCAAAGCCATTCACTTGATCATTTGATCAAGATGAATTAGATTTGAATCAAGGAAGATTAAACCTCCCTAATCAATGCTAACTTATCAACCTTTAACTCATGGATCAAAAAAGAAAAGAAGAAGAAGAAGAAGAAGAAGAAGAAGATAATGGAAATGAAGAAAATAAAGTGCATTAGATGAAATGGAATGTACCAATCTAACAATGTTGACCAAAGATAGGGAAGATCAAGGTCAAACCATAAAAAACAGAAGTGAGATGAAGATTGGGAGTCAAGAAATAAACAAGATATTTTTGGCATTTTTAATATTTGAAAATAAACTTGAATTAAAATATTAAAGAAAGGTCAAACTTCAAATTCACTTCAAATCAACTTTGAAAAGTTCAAGTGAATTATCCCAAGTTCAACAAGGTCAAACAAAGTTTGACAAAAAATTTCAGCATTTTTAAAAGTCAGAAACTATTTTTAATCAATTAAAAATGAAGAAAAATAACCTAATTGAACTAAAATCTCAAAAAAACTCAAATCAATTAATAAATTGATGAGAATATTTTTCATAGATCTATCATCATTCAAATAGGTTGAGAAAATATTTTTGTATTTTTTGAATATCAAAAACTATTTAAAATGAATTAAAAATGACCAGAAAAGAGAAAATTATTAAAAAATAGCAAATGATAAAATAAAAAATATTAAAAATCATTTTTAGAAACTAGAAATTAAAAGAGAAATAATGCAATTGGTCCCATATTTTTTGGACCAATAATAAAAGAGATATGGATTTTTGAAAATGAGATGTAAATAAAAAAAGAAATAGAAAATAAAATCAGAATTTAAAAATGGAAAAAACACGAGCCCTTGGATCTGAGCTTATTATTTGAGCTGGCAGATCCAAGGATCCACAAGCGTGCGCCTAATATAGTCCACAGTCAATGCAACCACATGGATATTAAATGAAAGTCATAACAATGGAGCGCTAGGATTAGATCTGGAAAATGCATCGTGTGGCTCACAATTGATCTGGCAAACAGATGGTGGCCAGCGCCACCGTCTTCTCCGGTGAGCTCCGGTGGAGACCAAAAAATGTAGAGTTTTAAATGCTAACTAAAATGAACGATCCAGGCATCATTCAAAAGGTGAAGTGATGTACATCACTCCTATGCCACTCACTTCCACTCTAGATTCCTATTAAGAGAGAAATCAGAGATGGAAGTTTGGTGGTGTTCAACTGAACTTGCTCGATTCCAACAATTAAGCACACAATAATGATGCCTCTATAGAGAGGACTTCAGACAACACAATATCAAGGCAGATGGAGCAAAGAATAATGAGATTCGAAGCAAAAATCAGTTGACAAAAACCTTTGGATTGTGAAGAATTGAGTCACTCTCTTTGATTCCTTTTGCAAACAGAAACTTCAATGGATCAAATGATGAAGGTCTAGGAACTTTAGATCTGAAAATTCAACCAAATGCAATTGAATTTCAGATCTGAATTTTTGGAGAAAAATGAACTTGTTCCTTTAGGTATGGTTAGGGATTCAATCTTGCAGCATCTCAGGCACCTTTAGGTTGGAGAATTGAAGAGCTACGGCAAGGTATTTATAGATGGAGAGTGCTGAATGCATGAGCTAACTCGTGTGCATGGCAAATGGATTTTGCATTGCATGGGCTTGTGTGATCATGTGGAAGGCCCAATGAAGGCTGAAATAACTTGTTGAGTTCATGTGAAAGGCAAATGGACGTGTACATTAAGTGTAATCAGCTCATGCATGGCAATTGAATTGGATTTCACAAAATGCACCTAATTCTTCATGTCTTCGAAAATGGTGCTTCCAAACTCCAAATGCTACCTCATGAGTAATGGTTAGAAAGCTTGTTGCATAAGGAACAAATTCTATGTTGATCAAAACTCCAATTGAGCCTTGGAAATTAAAGAAATTTGAGCTTGAAGTGTAGGGTGTAAAACATGCATATGTGAAGTTTCCAAATTTGGCCAATGTTCAAGCCCTTATGTTTTAATGATGCAAGCTCCAAATGATAAAATATTCAACATCAAAGTTTTATATATTTTCAAGACAATCAATTTGGACTTAAAGTTTGCATCATTTGGATTTTTAATGAAGAAGTTATGGGCACTTGAAGCTGGACTTTTTCACATTTCAATGCATTTGGCCCAAAGTGACCTATAATGTTTTGCATTATCACATGTATTTCTTTTGAGATTTTGAAATTTTTCTCAACATAACATTTGAAGTAGATACGATAAGCTTTCCAATTCATTTTTCCCACCTCAAAATCATGAAAAATGAATGAGTTAGGTGCTTGGGAAGTTAACCCAAAATTAGGGTTTCAGTCAAAATGACCTATAATGTCTTGGAATGGATGATGATCTTAAAAGCTTCAAATAAAATTTTGATGAACATGAAAGTTGTTTATATTGTCCTTAAGAACATTTTTTCTCTTGGGATCATCTCCATTTGACCAACACATAAAAAGTTAGGTCTCAGTGTATTTCAAGATAGCTAGATGAATTGACTGATCAACTTCTCAAGTCCACAACTCATACCTTGATGAATAGATGATTGAGGGCACTAAAATAAGTTCAAATATGAATGGAATGATGACTTAAATAACTTCCCTTTATTGTATTTGACCATGGGTTGAGGTTGCTTCAAGAGCAAGGCACAATTGATGATCAGATGAATTAGGGTTTCCTTGGGAAACAAACCTCAAGCCCTTTGACTTGCTTTGATCAAAAATGATGAATTGAGATACTTGGGAGACATATTTGATGGATGGGAGCTTTGGGAACCATTACCATGCTTTCTTTCATCTTCTCTTGACCATATCATTGCACAAAGGATCTCCTAGAAGCTTTTAGACCTTGTGATTGCTCAAGCTACAAACAAAAGAGGTTAGTGACATATTTTTGTGCTTTTGAGTTAATAAAAAAAATGAGAAAAGCAATGATATACAATTCAAGCATGCTTGGTGATCTCAAACCACTCACAAGAGGTCTCACCCACAGGCAAAGGGAACCAAGATACTCATGATCCTTGAGGCTTTGCAAATGCAATGTTATGATGCCATGAGGGATCTTAGGGCCAAAATTGGGGTCTTACAGTTGTTAGTATTTATTTGTGTGTGTGTGGTGTTGCAAAAAGTTTTTGATTACTGTGAAACAATTCAAACCCCCCTTTGTTGTTTTTCTCTACCTTCAATAAGAATATTTTTCCCAATCCCCACAGATCCCCATGAAGAATTAGAGATCCACTGATATTGAATCTTAAAAAAATTATATTTTTCGATCAAAAATATGACACTAATATTTTGTTATTATTATTTTTAAAAAACATATATTTTTCATATTTCTATTTTTAAAAAATAAAAATACATCTTGGAATTACGAAAACGTAATAACTTATTTACTAATTAAATGAAAAACATGTTACTAATTGAAGTATATGGAAGTTAAAGAGTAATTACCATACGCACAATGAACAAAATAGGGTGATTGTTGTGATGATGATGAGAATAGATGAGATGAGGAATGGATGAGACAAAGAGAATTGAGAAAAAAAGAAGAGGATACGATGTATATAGTGTATGTAATGTGTGCACTTTTTTTTGAGTTGGGCAATAAAACTAAAAAATTAAAGATTATACTAACGACTCTTTATTTCCTAATATATTAATTATGTTAATTATTATACTAACGACTCTTTATTTCCTAATATATTAATTATGTTTTATAAAAAATTCACGATTATATAATTATATATTATATAATATATTACATTTAAAAGTTATATAATATGGTCAGAGTAGTGGAATCCACGGGACAGAGGGTACTTCCTGATCCCCGCCCTAAAGTGTCATAAGAGGAATTTTTCCATCCATCCTCGTCCCCACAGGGGAAAAATTCCCGACTTCGGAGCACTTAATAGATAATTCCCATTAACATATGCAAATTGACATTCCTATTTCCATCTTTAACTGAGTATGAAGCAGTTATTATCGAGATAACATTGGTCGGAGAGATAGGAGCGGAAATATTAAGCTAAGGGCAGATTCTTAGGTGGTCATCTTTCAGATTAGGGGAAACACATAAGCTAAGGACCCGTTACTACAAAGATAACTGAAGTTAGCCAGATCGCAAAGTTCAAGACATCCAAAGTCGCACATCTTCCCCGAGAAGAAAATACTCGGGAAGACGTACTCCCTAGACTAGAAAGTACAAGAAGTTTTTGTGTGAACCATTATTTTGTCCAAGAAACTATGAAGTACCCAAGTATCAAAACCCTGAAAGATATAATGATGGTCATAACAATTCCAGTCAACCCTCATGGATATCTTCAATCATGGCATATATAGAATAAGGAATTGTCTCATTCAATCTATGTGATGAATTTTGCAACAAAATGTGTGTTTCTTTTATCTATCAATTTGCTAACCTTTTCATAAAATTACAACAAAGTCACTTGAAAGAAAAAAAAATCAAAGTGTATATTACCTTCTACAATAGTTTTGATCTGAAATGCTTTGATCTCGGCCTCCACAGACACATAAGAAGACTTGGATACCATATTCATATGTCTCATTGTTGTGTTCTTTCATATTTGTAGCTAAAATCAAAATGTAGATTTTACTGGAATCTGTAAAAAGGTCAAGATATTCATAATACTCGACGCACTTGTGAGGTAAGGAAGTTGTTACGGTAAAAAGAAGATCAAGTTTGTATACCGTGATCAAAGGAAATTTATGTAGAAGAGTCCTATATACCCCTTTGTTGAGGTGCCTAGAGAAGGAAGAAGCTATCTACATGCTCTTTGAGGTAGATGAGAGGATAGTCGGACAACATCTAGGAGCCCGGGCATTAGTTAAAAAGGTTTTGAGAGCAAGGTACTATTGGTCATCCATGGTTCAAGATCCAAAGGAGTGTGTGAAGAAGTGCAACCAATGTCAGCAACATGGAAACATCTTTAATGCTCCATGGATAGATTTGCACGTGTTAACATCACCCTGGTCTTTCTCACATTGGGGTTTAGACATCCTTAGTCTGTTTGTTTTGGCCCCAGGTCAACTCAAGTATTTTATTATAGAGGTAGACTACTTCACCAAATGGGTCGAAGGGGAAGCATTGGCAAATATCATGGTGGATAATGTCTTAAAGTTCTTCAAACACAACATCCTGACTAGATTTGGAGTTCCTCAGGATATTGTGACAGGCAATGGGGCACAATTTATAAAGAGAAAGTTAAAAATCTTGTTAATGGAGTTGAAGCTTAAGCAACACTTCACCTCGGTAGAACACCCCTAGACAAATGGGCAAGCATAAAAAGCTAATCGAGTGTTACTAAGAGGTCTAAAGCATAGGATCAAAGAAGCCAAAGAAAATTGGGCCAATGAACCCTAAACATCTTATAGGCATACAAGCTGACTCCTTATTCAACAATATACGAAACTCCTTTCCATATTACCTATGACATTGAGACTATTATCCTAGTAAAGGCTGAAAAGCTGAGTTGGAAGACATCTCATCCTTTCCAGAAAAAGAAAACAATTGTGCAATCAAAGAGGAAATTGACCTCTTGGAAGAAAAAAGAAAATTTTTCCTTCACCAGTTTCGTCATCAAGCAAACCACTAATTCCAAATACAATCAGCGTGTCTGACCTAGAGAACTCCAAATAGAGGACTTAGTGCTGCAGAAGGCTAATGTATGGGGAAGGAATGCCCATGATAGTAAGTTAGTCGTAAACTAGGAATGGTTGTATATAGTCCAAATCAACATCGGAAATGGGGCTTACACACTATAAACTCTAGCTGGGGAACAAATACCATGTTATTGGAACATCGCCAAGCTAAAGAAATACTTCAGCTGGAAGGGGAATAAAACACCCTTCGAAATTGATACAAATCCTTTTAATCATATGGATTGGGGAAATAAACCAATAGGAAGATGATCCCATCTCAAAGGTGGCTTTCGATTAAATGTCACCCTAAATGTAGGAAGAAAATATCCCTAGTTATGTGGGATCTACCCACGAGTATTGATCTACATCAGTTGGTTGCAGAAAATCCTCAGGTCGAGCCATACTCATTTTTGCATCATAAGATGACTCATTTTGATTAACGACACTAGATCAATTTTGAAAGAAGGACAAATCCCATAACATCTATGGAGGGGATCTTTCTCGATAGACTGGATAAAGAAATCAATCTCTTATTTTTCCATCCTAGATAAAATAATACCTAAATTAATTTTGGCTTGAGAAAGAGAGGTTACACGAACGATGATTTCACCCATCAACGAATCATCCTTGTTACCCGAAGAGTCCATTCCCAAACCAGAGATATTGCTGGGAGCATTCTAAGTTGCAATGGGAGAATCCACCCCATAGAAAATGTCCACAAGTTCCAGATTCTCCACTCCAACTGAAGATGATGACCCATCACTATCATGTCTAATGTCCATGTTTATAGGTGGATTCCCTATGTTGGCCATAATAGTACACGAAAAGAAGATAAAGATGTACCTTGGGAAAATAAGACACGAGGAAAAGGACAACCCAATGTAAGGAGACTTCAAATGGTTAGATTTTCTAGAACTCATGAACAGTAGATGAAACACGAGAACGGAAAACGAAGCAAAGAAATAAGTTTGAAAAAGGGTTTCAGGCATTTATAATGAAGTAAATAATAAAGAAACATGTAATTATAAATCAACGACCACATTTCACCTTAGATATAAAAATGACCTCAAGTACACTCGAATTCCCTAGAGGAAAGCGTCATGCCCTAACCTACAAGCATAAAGTCACATGCCCGAAAAATCGATGAGACGTTTCAATGGTGGGAAAGACATTTAATATGCTTGTTCTCTATTATTTCTATAACTGCTCCATGACCTTCCTAAATCTCAATTTGGCCGAACACAATAGCTAGATGTCAGTCACGACTTTCAAAGACTTCCTGACAACAAATTCCTGACAAATTACAATATGGAAGCCCAACCTTGAATGTCCAATCAAAATTATCCAACATGTTTAGTCAACATACATGAGAATTCAAGGGACATTTTTTTGATATTCACCTCTATTATACTCATCTTGGAATCTGTAACTGACTTGAGCGTTGGAGTGTTAACCTTGCAGATTCATCCTGCACCAGCGTATTAGAGATCAACATTATAGCTTTCAGGGTCCTACATCAACAATCAACACCAATCCAGGTTAGCACGGAACAAGCAGAAATCAAAATAATCAAAATCAGACCAAACATTGAATCAATATGGAAAAAGGTTTAAAATTTAAAGGTTTGACTGATATCAGGCATAATTTAGACTGTTATTGTAAATGTTATATGATTTAGCACTAGTTCTTTATCACAAATATTGATGATTTTAATTGCCTCTAGTTTTTTTATGAGAATCAATTTGAAAAAGGTTAAAGAATGCTAAGATCTTGTGGTTGATGTAAAAAAAATTGTATTAGTGAGGCGATTGTTTTAGACAAACGAATATTGGAAGAAAATATGTTTTTGTTTTAGTATTGCAACTTTGTGAAAAGATAATCCAAATACTATTAAAGAATTAAGTTCGACACTGAAAATATTAAAAAATAAAGAGGAGAGTGTTAGTTATGAAATAAAGTCTCTATCTAATAATACCAAATTAATATTTCATTTTCATAATGTTTTGTTGTTAAATAAATTTAAAAAAAAAAGCTAAAATTAGAAGTCTCTACCTAATTACTAATAAAATTAAAATTTTAACTGGGTTAGAATAAGAACCTCAATTTTGATATTTATCTGATTCAATAGTACAAAATTAATATTTTATTTTTTTGCTTTTATAATAATTTTTGTTAAATAAATTTAAAAAAGAAAGCTTAAAAAAAGTTAAAAATAGAAGTGTTTACCTAATTACTAATAAAATCAAATTTCTAAATGGGTTAGAATGAGACCCTAAATTTTGAAGGTCATCAGATTCAATATTACCAAGTTGATATTTCATTTTTCAGCTTTTATAATATTTTATTGTTAAATAAATTTTAAAAAAGTAAAAGAAAAACATTAAAAATCCAGTTCAACCTATGTGGTTGGATGAACCACTGATTTTAATTGGTTTTTATCAAATTTCATTCGATTTTTTTTATTTTTACCCCAATTTTGTGACGAGTTTATACGTGTTTATTAAACCGCACATAGACCCGATTTCTGATCTAATCAATTAAACTATTCGGGGTCCAATTTTCATAACCTTTGTAATAATACATGCACTTATAATAATAATAGTAATCTATATATAATAATAGTAATATGTTCTATGATACCGTTTTTCCTTAACACATAGTTCAATACAAATTATTAATTATCTTGTATTATTTATATTTACTTTTATAATATTTTCATAATAATTATAGTATTTTTGTATTTTTGTTTCTCCTTTTTTTATTGACAAACTTTGATAAATCCCCTCTCCATATCAAATCTTTTATCGCATCTTTTAATTGGAAAGACTCTTTTTATATAATGGTTGTTTCTCTTATGAAAATGAGTACCTGGATTTTTCTAAATGATGAGGATCTCGAATCTATTCGGGGATTTCCACCTCTTATTTATAGAATTTTGTGTTGATACATTCTTGTAGAATGCCCTATCTGGATGCACTCAAGGGTGTGTAATCCCTGTATTTGTAGGTGTAATCCACCTCCTTTGTTCCCTAGCCTGAATTGGCGGTCCTTTTTCCTTTCACCCTCGGTTCTCCTTTTAGTGTCTCTATGTTTTCAAGATTGGATTTTTTCTTACTTTGATCCTTTTAGTAACTTCTTCATAAACGAATTTGTTAGCTAACTTTTCTTCATATTGAATATATTTTTTGTCCTTTCCTAACAAACTATTAAAAGTCCTTGGAACTCTCATCCCAATTCTTTTTGCAAACATGGACCCGGATTGGTGTCCAAGACTTAGAAAGTATTTCATGATCTCATCATCGATGCTCTACACTAATATAATATATATGTTAAAACTCTTGATATATGACTGTAGGAGTTCATATTTTGTGTGCCTTGTCGATCTTATGTTCTCGAGTGATTATAGCTAGTTTCTTGAAGCCCTAAAATGGATGGTGAACCACCTATGTGATTCTCCCTATGAGTCGATGGATCCAATTTTCAATTGTCATGACTAGACCTTGGCTTCCACCTTTAAGGTGAGGACGAACAACTTTCATTTATCTCAATCTTTTTATTTAGAGCAACACCTTTGTGAGAGACACACCATATATTCACCCAAAATCTTAAGGTGATAGGTGTGTGGATTCTCTCACTTATAAATGCTAAAGTCTCCAGATTTCCAATAAATGTGAGACTATTACCCATACTACCCACACTTGCTACATTCTCAACACTCTTTCTCAAGCGTGAGTCCACAATTCTCCCCCTCAAGTTGAAACTCTTTTGTCCATATACATTTGTACCGCAGTTGACTCCTCTTCCTGCGCATTTTGATACACCTTTTCCCAGGCATTTCGATTTCAACAGGACACCTCTTTCTGGATATTTCGATACAAGTAAGCCGGTCCCTTTATTCGAACCAAATGCTCATGATACCATTTTGTTGGATCATGAGGAAGGACATCAATATTGGAATAAGAGCAACACACAAGTGAGAGAAATACCACATATTTATATAAAATCTTAAGGTGATAGATGAGAAGGTTCTCTCACTTATAAATATTCAAGTCTCCATATTTTCAACCAATATAAAATTATTATTTACACTACTCACACTTGTTATATTCTCAATACTATGTATCTTCATCAATTCATTAAGATTCACCATTTCATCGTATGTCCCCATCCCATTGATTTTTGAAACACTACATGGAAATAGGAAAAAAGTTTTTTAAATTTAGTAATTGTATACCTTATTTTTGGACCTTCGCTAGGCTTTATAATTGGATTATGGAGTTTCGAAACCTAGAACCTTCTATTTTCATACTCCCTTCGTTCCTTTATAAGTGTCATTTTCTTAAAAACAAATTGTTTCTTTTTAATTGTCATTTGTAAAGTTGAATGTAGTATTAATTACACTTTTGTCAAAATTACTCTTAGGTAATAATTACAAAGAGAAAAAAAATAAAATGAATGTAATAAGTAATTAAGGATATTATAGGTGAAAAATAATTATTATTTGAAAAGTAACAATAATAATTAGTTTTCTTGGTATGTGTAAAAAAATCAAAAAATGACACTAAAAAAGATACAGAAAGAGTAATGTTGTTAAAAAAGAAGAAAAATATGTCAGAAAATCTTGTCGTCGTCTCATATAATGCTCGTGCTTCAAATGATTTGTTCTGAGGTGTCCTCTGAATGAAGGTCCACTGTATGTTCTCATAGAGCCTTCATGTTAATAGTTACTACTATTTTAAAAAGAATTGTCGTTGGCCTGGAGTTATCATGAGTGATGGTATAATGTGATTGGTCGTATGTGTTTTATATCGCTGCTTCTGGAAAGTTTCGTTTTTGAAATGGATCATATTTATTTAGGCCTTGAGGCTGAGTTTTTATTTTTATTTTTAAATAGGAAATAGAATTAACAAAAAGAGAAGGGTTTTTTTTTTAAATAATCTTTATTTTTTAAAAATTCTAAAATAATAATTTTTTCAAAAAAATTTCCAAAATAACCACCTTTCAAAATGGATGCGCCAGATGAACTGGCGCATCCATTCCCCTAAAGAGGAGGTGCCAGCTTGAGTGACGCATGCATTCGCTGCCTCATGAAGAGGCACCAATGCCTCTCGCGCATGGCTTTGCATGTGGTGTATGCGCCAATTCATCTGGCGCATACACCCTTGTATTATTTATTTTTCTAATTTTTAATTTAATTTTTAAAAAAATTATTAAATAATAAAATATAATGTAAAAAGAAGTTTTATTCATGATATAATAAATGTTACATGGGATTGACAAAAATTTAATGTCTGACCCAATCGAAACGTCCCCCTATTCCACATCCAGGTGTGTTAGTTTGTCTTTATGGTCTCCCACGATTTTCCTGAGGTGTTTGGGGTCTTTGTGTGCTGACCTGATTGAATGATGGCTGGTGTGAAGTTCTGGCGGAAGTTCCAGCGGTATTTGATAGATGTGTATTCATTTATTCCCAATATTCGGGGGGCTCTGGCCAACGGCGCTTCCGTAATGGAGTTCGGTGTCCATGTCATCGCAGTTAGGTCGATGAGGTTGGATGGATTGTGGACGGTATAGTTGCCCAAATTGGGACATTGAATCGTTTTGGAAACCTATTATACATCTTAGGTTTTTCTTTCTGGGCGTATCAACCATGCATCTTAGGTTTTTCATATTAAATTCACATGTAGCTCTGTTGCAATATATGAAAAACTAAATTTATTTTATATTATAATTTTGTGAGGAAAATACCATTACATAAACAACAACACAAATAATTAAAACAATTACAACGTCCTAAGCGATTACAACCATCAAAATAATTTTGAACATATAACGCATCATCCTATGAACGTCTCGGTCGGTTTTAATATCCATCCATTCACGCACTTCTTCATTTTGGTTGAACGTGGACACAAGTGATTGGATCCTTCTAATCCTCTCACCATCTCCAATTTATCCATCTAACCAATTCTTCAATATCCGATTAAGACGTTCAAACGAATCTATATTCGCTTGTGAATGTATTCAGACATGGTTAAATCTCAAAAACTTGAAGGAGAATGAAGTTGAATGAAAGAAAATATGATTGTAGGGTAAGATTTGAGTGAAAAATATCACATACAGGGCAAAATATTTATACAGAGAAAGTGGAAAATGCATGCGCCAAAGGGTTAGGCGCCTTACATGTCAAGACATGTAGGCGCCAGAGACATTGGTGCCTCTTCATGAACCAAAAGCCATGCATCAGAGGCATTGACGCCTCTTCCCACTACGCCAAAAATGACTTTTAACAGCGCATCTTAGACAACGCTTTTAAAAGAAAGCGCTGTCTAAGGTTAAAATTAAAATAAAACACGGAAAATGTTCCAAAAAAATAATGAAAGCGCTGTCTAAGGGGGGGTCTTAGACAGCGCTTTCTAAAAGCGCTGTCTAAGACCCCCCCTTAGACAGCGCTTTTAAATATAGACCTTAGTCAGCGCTTTTGATAAAGCGCTGTCTAAAGTCTTTAAATTAAAAAAAAATTAAAACCAAAAGCGCTGTCTAAGGGGGGGTTTAGAAAGCGCTTTTGGAAAGCGCTGTCTAAGGCATACCTTAGAAAGCGCTTTCCACAAAAGCGCTGTCTAAGGTCTAATTAAAATAAAATTTCAGACTCCATTTCAATTTTCGTTCTCTGTTCTTTTGTTTTCCCTCCTGCGAACGTTGAAACCCTATCAGCGAAAACCATAACAGCGAACACGAATACACTTCCATTTTTCGGTTTCAATCATTGAACGTGTTTGAAGAATCGTACGTGTCTCGACATTTGGGTGTTTACTTCGTTTTTCGTTTCTACTGTTCTTCATTTCTTGCGGTATGTTCTTCAATATTTCTTCATTTCTTCGTTTCTACTGTATAATCTTGTTGAGAATGTTGAGAATGTTTATAATCTTGTTGAGAATGTTTATAATCTTGCGGTAGTTTACTAATGTTGAGAATGTGCATAATCTTGTTGACTGAGTTTAGTGTATTATTCTTGTTGAAGTTGTTTTGATTCATAAAAACTGAGTTTAGAAGTTGACAATAGAAAAATGTTGATGTTTGTAAGGAAAACAATAAGGTACATTGTTGTTGTTATGTTTGATTAGAAAACTGAGTTTGTAAAAACTGAGTTCATAAGGTACATTGTTGTTGTTATGTTTGATAAGTAATAATGTTGATAATAGAAAAATGTTGATAATAGAATAATGTTGATAAGAGAAAAGTAATGGAAGAAAAAGTTTGATTCTTGTAATAGAAAAAATGAAAGTGATGAGGTAATTAAAGTTGTTATGTTTGATAAGTAATAATGTTGTAATAGAAAATTAAAGTTAGTTATAGAAAAATTAACGTGTTATAGGTATAGTTATAGGTATACTGTAATAGAAAAAGTTTGATTCTTGTAATATAAAAAATGAAAGTGATGAGGTAATTAAAGTTGGTATATTGGCGTATCGGATACGTTATTGAAGTTTATATTAACATTGGTTATGTATAGGTTTTTGAAGTTTAAAATGAATTGAACTTTATAATTGTTAGGATATTCAAAGATACTACCTTAGTTATGTATTTTCGTCTGGATTAATTGTTTACTTTAATAAGTAGGAAAACCATGGATAAAACATGGATCTGTGCCGATCGAATGACCAAAGAGTACGAGAGTGGGGTTGCGGAATTCGTTAAGTATGTTGTTCAACACGCTGAAAACCCCAGACGAATGCATTGTCCTTGCTTGCGTTGTTGTTATATTGGTAAGGTTGACGCACATGGATTGAAATCGCATTTGCTGAGGCATGGAATTGATCAAAGTTATCAGTGTTGGATATTTCATGGTGAGAAAATTAACGAGAATGTTGAATCGAGTGGAAAAGTAATACGACCTATGCTTCATACGACAAAGACACGGAAACATACGATTGTGATCGAGTTGAAGAGATTGTAGAAGCACTGGAAGAAGATCTTCATGATTGTCCTGAAATGTTTGAGAGGATGGTAAGCGATGCAGAGAAACCGTTGTACAAAGGTTGCACTAAATTCTCAAGACTTTCTGCGGTATTAAAGTTGTACAACTTAAAGGCGGGCAATGGATGGTCGGATAAAAGTTACACAGAGTTGTTGGCCCTTATGAGAGAAATGCTACCGGATGATAATGTTCTTCCTAATCGAACCTATGAGGCAAAAAAAATGTTGTGCTCTATTGGCATGAGCTATGATAAGATACATGCTTGTCCTAACGATTGCATTTTGTTTCGTAACGAATATGCAATGTTAACTGAGTGCCCTAAATGCGGTTTGTCTCGATATAAGAAAAGATTATCTCCCGCAAAAGTCTTATGGTATTTTCCGATAATTCCGAGATTTAGGCGCATGTTTCGTAGTGAAACCGATGCAAGACATCTTACTTGGCATGCAGATGAAAGAATTATTGATGGAAAGTATCGGCATCCGGCTGATTCACCACAGTGGTCGAAGATTGATAATGATTATCCTGAGTTTGGATCAGAAGCAAGAAACCTTCGATTGGCATTATCTACTGATGGAATGAACCCACATGGTCTTCAAAGTATCTCACATACCACATGGCCTGTGATTCTTATGATTTATAACCTACCTCCGTGGCTATGTATGAAGCGTAAGTACATGATGTTATCTATGTTAATCTCTGGGCCTAAACAACCAGGGAATGACATAGACGTATACTTGACACCTCTGATCGAAGATTTAAAGATTTTGTGGGAGAACGGTGTTGAGGTTTATGATGGATATAGGAAAGAAAGTTTCAATTTAAGGGCGATGTTGTTTGGCACAATTAATGATTTTCCAGCATACGGGAATCTATCTGGGTATAGCATTAAAGGTCAACGTGCGTGTCCTGTTTGTGAAGACGGAACCGATACGATTCGATTGGAACTTTGCCAGAAGAATGTGTTTCTCGGTCATCGTAGATTATTACATTCTAAACATCACTACCGTGGGTGGAGAAAAGCATTCAATGGAGACACCGAACATCGTAGAGCTCCACCCGCATTGTCAGGTAAACAAGTTTTTGAAAAGGTGAAAGATGTGCGTACTGAGTTTGGCAAGCCTTTTGCACATAAGATTGTGAAAGGTGGGTGGAAGAAAAGGTCGATATTTTTTGAATTGCCATATTGGAAGTCTTTGTACGTGAGACATTTTCTCGATGTTATGCATATTGAAAAAAACGTATTTGAAAGTGTTATCGGTACATTACTCAATATAAAAGGCAAGTCTAAGGATGGCCTTAAAGCAAGGGAGGACATGTTAAAAATGGGAATGAGAACTGAATTAGCACCCGTGAAGAAAGGAAGACGAACATATCTACCACCTGCTGCTTTTACTTTATCTAGAAAGGAGAAAAGAAAATTGTGTAAGTCTCTGAGTGAAGTTAAGGTTCCAGAAGGATACTCATCTGATATCAGAAGACTTGTTTCTATGAAAGACCTCAAGTTGAAGAATTTGAAGACACATGATTGCCATGTTATAATGGAACATTTTCTACCGATAGGTATACGTTCTATTTTGCCAGAAAAAGTAAGAAGTGCCATAACTAAATTGTGTTTTTTCTTTAGGTCAATTTGTAGTAAGGTGATCGATCCCGAGATCTTACCAACACTACAAAAAGAGATTGTAATTACCTTGTGTGAGCTTGAAATGTATTTTCCTCCGTCTTTTTTTGACATAATGGTTCATTTAGTTGTTCATCTTGTGAAAGAGACACAGTTGTGTGGACCAGCTTATATGAGATGGATGTACCCTGCTGAACGGTATATGAAAATATTAAAAGGGTACGTGAAATCCCGAAGTCGACCAGAGGGTTGTATTGTTGAACGATACATTGTTGAAGAAGCTGTTGAGTTTTGTACTGAATATTTGTCTAACGTTCAATCGATTGGACTCCCCAGAGCTCAGATTTTCGACAAAATGGAAGGTAAAAAATTAATTGGGAATAAAATTGTGACAATATCAAGGGATGAACGGGATCAAGTTCATTTGTATGTTCTGCACAATAATAATGAGGTTGAGCCATATGTTGAAATGCACAAGGATGTACTCCGAAGGTTAAATCCGAACATAAATGAAAATTGGATAGTTATAGAGCACAATCAAAGTTTCATACAATGGTTGAAGGATCATATTTATTTGAAGCGCTCTTCAGATCCTTCTTCGGTAACAGAAAGGTTGAGATGTTTGGCATATGGTCCAAGTTTGCATGTGTTTTCTCATAGCGCATATTCAATTAATGGATACACATTTTATACCAAAGAACAAGATGATAAGAGTACTATGCAAAATAGTGGTGTCACCGTGCTAGCTGAAGCAATGCATATATCAAGTATGAAGGACTTAAACCCCAAATATGCAAATTTGTCATATTTTGGAGTTATTGAGCACATTTGGGTGTTTGATTACGAGAAGTTTCAGATTCCCATCTTTGGTTGCAAGTGGGTGAATAGTAGTGGCATACGAATAGATAAGTCTGGATTTTTGCAAGTTGATCTTACTAGGGTGTACAAAGATGAACCTTTTATTCTAGCATCTCAAGCTAAACAAGTGTTCTATGTGAATGACCCGAAGAGTACAAAATGGTCTATAGTGCTTTTCTCTAACAAAGTGACTGATGATAGCGGTGTCGATCAATGTGATATTGATGTTGAGAATGAGTCATGCATTAGACGAAATGAGTTGAATAGAAATGATGAAGTTGAGGATCTTATACCAGATGAGTCATATATAAGAAACGATCATAATGAGGGAATTTGGATCAGTTCATCCGTACGCATTGCTAAGAAACAAGTGATTAATATTCCAACAAAGAAAAGAAAGAGATGTTAGTGACTTAGGTAAATTATCCATGGTTTCTTTATTTTATTTTTCAATTGTTTTGATTATAAGTTATATGTGATAATGCATGATTTCATTATATTTTTGTTTTCAATTGCTTTGATTATAAGTTATATCTGATAATGCATGATTTCTTTATTTTTTTTGTTTTCAATTGCTTTGATTATAAGTTATATTTGATATTTGATGGTTTCCTTGGTTTATTACAGGTTAGACATGGCTGATGACCAACATGAGGAAGTTAGTAAAAAAGTATCCGCGGAAGAAGAAATTCGAAGAGGCATCACAGTAATGAGAAGGGTGGTCCAAGGAAGATCTCGAGGCATCATACTAGATGTCTATTGGAACAACCAGGGACAGCTTATAGAACCTAATGGGCATACCTTAACTAGTTTTATCGGTGCACTAGTAAGGAATGAAATTCCCATTACATGTGATGATTGGAGAAACAAAGAGCTGAATGAGTCCAAACAAAAAATTTGGAGTGAGATAAAGGTACAATCATTTGGCCCTTAATTATACGGTATCAATTATGTTTTTTCAATTACCGATACTAACTATCAATCTGTATGTTTTTCTTAGCAATGTTTTAACATCGAAGAAGAAAGAAGAGGTTTTTGTATGAAATTGGCCGGAAAGCTTCTAAGAGGGTTTCGGACATTTTTATCATCCAAGTTCCTTAAGGATGCGGATGGTAATTTTGTGGATGCGGAGCTTCCTAAAAAATATGAAAGTTTGATATCGGCTGAAGAATGGGAAGCTTTCAAATCCAAAAGACAAGACCCGGTTTTTCAAAGAATAAGTGCTACAAATCGGGAAAGAGCATCAAGTCCCGCATATCCGTACCGAAAAGGACGTGTCGGATATGGACGCTTAGAACAATCCATGGTAAGTATTTATAAATTGCGATAACAAATTTGTTCATCATATATTAGTTTTATCTGATCAAATTGTATGACTTAATGTGTAGCTGCAGAAGGAGGAAAGTTCATAAACATCTCTTCCTGCACATGTTTTGTGGAAGGAAGCCCGTGTGGGCAAATCTGGAGTTCCTCAAGAAGAAGTTTTACACGTATACCAGAAATGTGTAAGTATAACATTTTTTCATTAATTGAATAACATTTTTATACACAAATATTTGACAAGTATACGGTATTCATCTGATTTTTCAGGAGGAGCTATCTCAGTCTTTATCTCCCGATGATACTAAGGGCATACTTAATCGGGCATTAGATGTCCCTGAGTATTCTGGTCGGGTGAGGGGTAAGGGATTTGGAGTCACTCCGACCTCCCTGAGTATTAAAAAAGGAAAGGCTCCTAGTAATCGGGAGCTTCATGCAAGATTGGAAGCCATGCAAGCTGAGCTTGATGCATTGAGGAGAGAAAGAGAGGCTAGCGCCTCAACAGTATACAGAGACGCTTCGGACAAAGACAGTATCAACTGTACCTTTCAGCCGAACATTCCAGAGGTAAATACATATAATTGTCTTAAATTGAACTATTTGCTTAAATTATGTATTTGACATATATACACATTAACGATTTCTTGTTATTATTGGTTTTAGGGCATTTCCCATTGTCAGCTGTATTTGTCGTCACCATACTATCGGATGGTTGGCAAGGGAAAAGTGCATAACGTTAGCGGAGTATTACTCCACACTAGAGAGCTCCCTGCTGGATGTTTGAAGGTATCAGTTGATATTGCAGTTGAGCCGAATGCAGCATTACCATATCCTAGCGATGATTCGGATGCAACAACGGTGCACGAAGCAGTAGGTTCGTTTGTTGCATGGCCGACAAACCTCATATGCGTAGGATATGAGGTATGCTTAAAACTTATGTTAAATTTAATGTGTATATTCAAAGTTTAAAATTTATGCTTAAAATTTTACTTACATATTTTCCTTGGTTATGTTAAATAGACTCCCACAAAATCCAAATCAAAAGATAATGCGATTCCACGGCATACCGAGTCCACGGTTTCAAGAAAAGAGGTAATATACAATTATATGACATATATTCATGGAAGTTGTTACATTCTTAATTTGATCTAACTATTTATATGACATGTAGCTTCAAGAAAATGAGGTTAGCAATGCCTCCGCACAACAAAAAAAGGAGGTTAGCAACGCCTCCGCACGGGTAAAAAGTTCTGGTGCTAAGAAGACCGTAGCTAGGAAAAAACCTACCACCAAGTATAGGTCGTGCCTCAGGACATTTCTAGAGATGACCGATATACCGACCGGAGGTGTTCGGACTGTACATATGGAGGTAGGGATTTTCGGCTTTGATTACGACCAAATGATTGGTAATGAAGACTTCATGCAAGTTTTTAGTCATGAAGAAATCGGCGTCACCGTTGTCAATACATATATTAGGTAAATCCGGTCTACTTTGTTTTATTAATTAAACAACTTATGTTAATGATGTTTACTTTATGTTAATCCGGTTTACTTTATGTTTCAAAAGAGGTGTTAATGATGTTTTTATATTAGGTTTTTGTATGACAAATTGATGCGCCCCAATGGTTTGGACGTGTCATTCGGATTCTTAGCACCCGCGACCGTCAACTTAGGTTTAATCTTAAGTAGACCGGATACCGTGACGGAGTACGTTCTTCGGATCCTCATGGACAATAAAGATGCGGAGAAGTTGTTTTTTATACCGTTTAATACCGGGTTAGCATTTCATTCTAAATTCATCTATTATAATTATTTTCCAAGTTACCATCTAACATTTGCCTAATCATTACAGTGGACATTGGTTGTTGCTCGCAATCAATCCTAGCCGAGAAATTGTGTATTATCTTGACTCGTTAGGAAATGATTGGACAACATACCCGGATATGAAGGTCCTAATTGACACGTAAGTGAGAATGTTCAAAATTTTTCTTAGTTTATGTGAATTGTTCTAATTGCTTCATTTTTATTTTATTAGCGTCCTACAAGCTTTTCGGGCCCAACGAGATATCCAAACCTCAAGGAGGGGCGCCAACTCCATTACATGGATTAAAGTGGCGGTATATTTTTAATTACCACATTTTTTATTATATTAGTGATGACACTTGATAAAACTTAGGATTTATAATCCATATTTTTTTTTTCATATGTAGTGTCCTCAACAACGTAATCAAATAGATTGCGGGTATTTCATGTTGAGGTTTATGCGAGATACTCTTACTTTGGGCCGATTAAAGATTCCCACCGATGTATGTATTTCTAACTTATGAGTTATTTTTATATTTACACATATCTCATATAATTAAATAGTTGGAATTAATTCAAAATATGTTATATTATTATGTAGTACTTTGATGAATTCAAGTGTGCATTTTATACAAAGGATCAAGTGGACGAAATCAAAGAGGAGTGGTGTCAATTCATGATAAAGCTCAATGTTTGTTCATAAATTTGTGTAATTAATGTGTACATTTGTAGTATATGTTATGACTTGTAAATGTGTACATAAATTTGTATATATTTTGATACATTTAAGGCAAAATTGGTTTGAATTGGTATATATATATATATTTGTTAGCCAAAAATTGGTAGAAAAAAGGCCAAAATGGCATATATAAAATGTGATAATTGTCTGTCAAAATCTGGTTGAAAACAGGTAGAAATTCTGGTTTATAAACCTGGAAAAAATGTGGTTTAAAACAAAAGCTTCAAAAATTTTCGTATACCTTAGACAGCGCTTTTGTAAAAAGCGCTGTCTAAGGGGGGATTAGAAAGCGCTTTAGGCAAAAGCGCTGTCTAAGGGGGGGCTTAGACAGCGCTTTTTGAAAAGCGCTGTCTAAGATATACCTAAAAAAATTAAAATAGGAAGGTCTTAGAAAGCGCTTTTGGCCAAAGCGCTGTCTAAGGGGGTGGGGCTTAGACAGCGCTTTTCAAAAGCGCTGTCTAAGGTATACCTAAAAAATTTAAAATAAGAGGGTCTTATAAAGCGCTTTTGGCCAAAGCGCTGTCTAAGGGGGGGGGGGGCTTAGACAGCGCTTTTAAGATTTAAAAAAGCGCTGTCTAAACCTTTAGCAGCGGAGGTTTAGACAGCGCTTTAAAGCGCTGTCTAAGGCTAAAAAAAGCGATGTCTAAGGTCTTGTTTGTTGTAGTGTCCTGAGGCAGTAAATGCATGCACCACTCAAGTTGGCGCCTCCTCTTTAGGGGAAATGGATGCGCCAGTTCATCTGGCGCATCCATTTTGAAAGGTGGTGAGTTTGGAAATTTTTTAGAAAAAATTGTTATTTTAGATTTTTTTTATAAAAAAATAATGGTTATTTTAAAAAAAATCGAGTAAAGGGGTACTCTAGCCCATAAAAACGGAAAAGTCTGGAAATACATCCGCTTAAGACAGCTCACGGAAGAAGTAAACCAATCAAAAATAAATACCAGGAAAAGGAGAACCATATTCAAAGTACAATCATCTCCAACAAAGAAAAATGACAGATTTAATCAAATCATCTACTTTGAAGTCCTTACTGAGTAAAAACTAGTTGTAAAACAATACTATCTTGTAATAATAATAATAGGTTGTATGGTATAACTATTTTTTAGGGTCAATGCAAATTATTAGTTCTCTTATATATTTTCTATAGGCTTAATCCATTATTTTCATTCTTTCACAAAATTGTTCCTTTCGTTTTAAAATCATCTAGTTTTGGTCCATGTCTCATTTTTTAGAACTCAAAAATAGTGAGATGACATGTTTTATGTTATGTGACATATAACATAATGATGTAAACTTATTTAAATAGATTAGTTATCTACATATTATTAATCAAATTGCAAAAATAAATAATTGATGAAAAAAATTTAGAGGATATTTTTTGCAATTTCTTTGATATTGATAATTTAATTTTATTAGATCATATGTCACACTATTTGAAACACGCCTAATTACTATTTCTGAGTTGAAAAATATGAAGGAAGAAGCAAAATTAAGACATATTAAAATGAGAGAATAGATTGAATTTTCTTTTTTAAATAATCATGTTTTTAAATTTTTTTACAAAATATACCAAAGTAATTAGGTTTCAAACAAAAAAAATTCATCCATAAGAGGAGGCACCACAACAACACATACATTCATATTTTGAACTAAGGCATCATAGGGTATGTCGCATGCATTCATGTGATGTCACTGCTGTAACACCCCTTTTTCTATCCCAAGTGATTTAGCATATAATCAGAGTAAATAAGCACGCATATAAAGAAAAGGGCGTCACATCGACGTTTTCGAAACTTAAAACTTTCAAAAACCAACAATACACCTGGTCATTCAAAATAACACATTTCACTCATCATGAATATTCAAGCAATATGCGTTCGCAGCGGAAAGTAAAGAATACTCATGTATTTCATAAAATGATCCATGTCCCATACCATGATCATCTCTCAATAATCACTTCAAATAAAATAAAACAATTAATGACATAAAGAATATCCAAATAAGTCACGAGTTCAATCACTACAACAAACAAGACCTTAGACAGCGCTTTTTTTAGCCTTAGACAGCGCTTTAAAGCGCTGTCTAAACCTCCGCTACTAAAGGTTTAGACAGCGCTTTTTTAAATCTTAAAAGCGCTGTCTAAGCCCCCCCCCCCCTTAGACAGCGCTTTGGCCAAAAGCGCTTTATAAGACCCTCTTATTTTAAAATTTGTAGGTATACCTTAGACAGCGCTTTTGAAAAGCGCTGTCTAAGCCCCACCCCCTTAGACAGCGCTTTGGCCAAAAGCGCTTTCTAAGACCCTCCTATTTTAATTTTTTTAGGTATACCTTAGACAGCGCTTTTCAAAAAGCGTTGTCTAAGCCCCCCCCCTTAGACAGCGTTTTTGCCTAAAGCGCTTTCTAATCCCCCCCTTAGACAGCGCTTTTTACAAAAGCGCTGTCTAAGGTATACGAAAATTTTTGAAGCTTTTGTTTTAAACCACATTTTTTCCAGGTTTATAAACCAGAATTTCTACCTGTTTTCAACCAGATTTTGACAGACAATTATCACATTTTATATATGCCATTTTGGCCTTTTTTCTACCAATTTTTGGCTAACAAATATATATATATACCAATTCAAACCAATTTTGCCTTAAATGTATCAAAATATATACAAATTTATGTACACATTTACAAGTCATAACATATACTACAAATGTACACATTAATTACACAAATTTATGAACAAACATTGAGCTTTATCATGAATTGACACCACTCCTCTTTGATTTCGTCCACTTGATCCTTTGTATAAAATGCACACTTGAATTCATCAAAGTACTACATAATAATATAACATATTTTGAATTAATTCCAACTATTTAATTATATGAGATATGTGTAAATATAAAAATAACTCATAAGTTAGAAATACATACATCGGTGGGAATCTTTAATCGGCCCAAAGCAAGAGTATCTCGCATAAACCTCAACATGAAATACCCGTAATCTATTTGATTACGTTGTTGAGGACACTACATATGAAAAAAAAATATGGATTATAAATCCTAAGTTTTATCAAGTGTCATCACTAATATAATAAAAAATGTGGTAATTAAAAATATACCGCCACTTTAATCCATGTAATGGAGTTGGCGCCCCTCCTTGAGGTTTGGATATCTCGTTGGGCCCGAAAAGCTTGTAGGACGCTAATAAAATAAAAATGAAGCAATTAGAACAATTCACATAAACTAAGAAAAATTTTGAACATTCTCACTTACGTGTCAATTAGGACCTTCATATCCGGGTATGTTGTCCAATCATTTCCTAACGAGTCAAGATAATACACAATTTCTCGGCTAGGATTGATTGCGAGCAACAACCAATGTCCACTGTAATGATTAGGCAAATGTTAGATGGTAACTTGGAAAATAATTATAATAGATGAATTTAGAATGAAATGCTAACCCGGTATTAAACGGTATAAAAAACAACTTCTCCGCATCTTTATTGTCCATGAGGATCCGAAGAACGTACTCCGTCACGGTATCCGGTCTACTTAAGATTAAACCTAAGTTGACGGTCGCGGGTGCTAAGAATCCGAATGACACGTCCAAACCATTGGGGCGCATCAATTTGTCATACAAAAACCTAATATAAAAACATCATTAACACCTCTTTTGAAACATAAAGTAAACCGGATTAACATAAAGTAAACATCATTAACATAAGTTGTTTAATTAATAAAACAAAGTAGACCGGATTTACCTAATATATGTATTGACAACGGTGACGCCGATTTCTTCATGACTAAAAACTTGCATGAAGTCTTCATTACCAATCATTTGGTCGTAATCAAAGCCGAAAATCCCTACCTCCATATGTACAGTCCGAACACCTCCGGTCGGTATATCGGTCATCTCTAGAAATGTCCTGAGGCACGACCTATACTTGGTGGTAGGTTTTTTCCTAGCTACGGTCTTCTTAGCACCAGAACTTTTTACCCGTGCGGAGGCGTTGCTAACCTCCTTTTTTGTTGTGCGGAGGCATTGCTAACCTCATTTTCTTGAAGCTACATGTCATATAAATAGTTAGATCAAATTAAGAATGTAACAACTTCCATGAATATATGTCATATAATTGTATATTACCTCTTTTCTTGAAACCGTGGACTCGGTATGCCGTGGAATCGCATTATCTTTTGATTCGGATTTTGTGGGAGTCTATTTAACATAACCAAGAAAAATATGTAAGTAAAATTTTAAGCATAAATTTTAAACTTTGAATATACACATTAAATTTAACATAAGTTTTAAGCATACCTCATATCCTACGCATATGAGGTTTGTCGGCCATGCAACAAACGAACCTACTGCTTCGTGCACCGTTGTTGCATCCGAATCATCGCTAGGATATGGTAATGCTGCATTCGGCTCAACTGCAATATCAACTGATACCTTCAAACATCCAGCAGGGAGCTCTCTAGTGTGGAGTAATACTCCGCTAACGTTATGCACTTTTCCCTTGCCAACCATCCGATAGTATGGTGACGACAAATACAGCTGACAATGGGAAATGCCCTAAAACCAATAATAACAAGAAATCGTTAATGTGTATATATGTCAAATACATAATTTAAGCAAATAGTTCAATTTAAGACAATTATATGTAATTACCTCTGGAATGTTCGGCTGAAAGGTACAGTTGATACTGTCTTTGTCCGAAGCGTCTCTGTATACTGTTGAGGCGCTAGCCTCTCTTTCTCTCCTCAATGCATCAAGCTCAGCTTGCATGGCTTCCAATCTTGCATGAAGCTCCCGATTACTAGGAGCCTTTCCTTTTTTAATACTCAGGGAGGTCGGAGTGACTCCAAATCCCTTACCCCTCACCCGACCAGAATACTCAGGGACATCTAATGCCCGACTAAGTATGCCCTTAGTATCATCGGGAGATAAAGACTGAGATAGCTCCTCCTGAAAAATCAGATGAATACCGTATACTTGTCAAATATTTGTGTATAAAAATGTTATTCAATTAATGAAAAAATGTTATACTTACACATTTCTGGTATACGTGTAAAACTTCTTCTTGAGGAACTCCAGATTTGCTCACACGGGCTTCCTTCCACAAAACATGTGCAGGAAGAGATGTTTCTGAACTTTCCTCCTTCTGCAGCTACACATTAAGTCATACAATTTGATCAGATAAAACTAATATATGATGAACAAATTTGTTATCGCAATTTATAAATACTTACCATGGATTGTTCTAAGCGTCCATATCCGACACGTCCTTTTCGGTACGGATATGCGGGACTTGATGCTCTTTCCCGATTTGTAGCACTTATTCTTTGAAAAACCGGGTCTTGTCTTTTGGATTTGAAAGCTTCCCATTCTTCAGCCGATATCAAACTTTCATATTTTTTAGGAAGCTCCGCATCCACAAAATTACCATCCGCATCCTTAAGGAACTTGGATGATAAAAATGTCCGAAACCCTCTTAGAAGCTTTCCGGCCAATTTCATACAAAAACCTCTTCTTTCTTCTTCGATGTTAAAACATCGCTAAGAAAAACATACAGATTGATAGTTAGTATCAGTAATTGAAAAAACATAATTGATACCGTATAATTAAGGGCCAAATGATTGTACCTTTATCTCACTCCAAATTTTTTGTTTGGACTCATTCAGCTCTTTGTTTCTCCAATCATCACATGTAATGGGAATTTCATTCCTTACTAGTGCACCGATAAAACTAGTTAAGGTATGCCCATTAGGTTCTATAAGTTGTCCCTGGTTGTTCCAATAGACATCTAGTATGATGCCTCGAGATCTTCTTTGGACCACCCTTCTCATTACTGTGATGCCTCTTCGAATTTCTTCTTCCGCGGATACTTTTTTACTAACTTCCTCATGTTGGTCATCAGCCATGTCTAACCTGTAATAAACCAAGGAAACCATCAAATATCAAATATAACTTATAATCAAAGCAATTGAAAACAAAAAAATAAAGAAATCATGCATTATCAGATATAACTTATAATCAAAGCAATTGAAAACAAAAATATAATGAAATCATGCATTATCACATATAACTTATAATCAAAACAATTAAAAAAAAAATAAAGAAACCATGGATAATTTACCTAAGTCACTAACATCTCTTTCTTTTCTTTGTTGGAATATTAATCACTTGTTTCTTAGCAATGCGTACAGATGAATTGATCCAAATTCCCTCATTATGATCGTTTCTTATATATGACTCATCCGGTATAAGATCCTCAACTTCATCATTTCTATTCAACTCATTCCGTCTAATGCATGACTCATTCTCAACATCAATATCACATTGATCGACACCGCTATCATCAGTCACTTTGTTAGAGAAAAGCACTATAGACCATTTTGTACTCTTCGGGTCATTCACATAGAACACTTGTTTAGCTTGAGATGCTAGAATAAAAGGTTCATCTTTGTACCCCACCCTAGTAAGATCAACTTGCAAAAATCCATACTTATCCATTCGTATGCCACTACTATTCACCCACTTGCAACCAAAGATGGGAATCTGAAACTTCTCGTAATCAAACACCCAAATGTGCTCAATAACTCCAAAATATGACAAATTTGCATATTTGGGGTTTAAGTCCTTCATACTTGATATATGCATTGCTTCAGCTAGCACGGTGACACCACTATTTTGCATAGTACTCTTATCATCTTGTTCTTTGGTATAAAATGTGTATCCATTAATTGAATATGCGCTATGAGAAAACAGATGCAAACTTGGACAATATGCCAAACATCTCAACCTTTCTGTTACCGAAGAAGGATCTGAAGAGCGCTTCAAATAAATATGATCCTTCAACCATTGTATGAAACTTTGATTGTGCTCTATAACTATCCAATTTTCATTTCTGTTCGGATTTAACCTTCGGAGTACATCCTTGTGCATTTCAACATATGGCTCAACCTCATTATTATTGTGCAGAACATACAAATGAACTTGATCCCGTTCATCCCTTGATATTGTCACAATTTTATTCCCAATTAATTTTTTACCTTCCATTTTGTCGAAAATCTGAGCTCTGGGGAGTCCAATCGATTGAACGTTAGACAAATATTCAGTACAAAACTCAACAGCTTCTTCAACAATGTATCGTTCAACAATACAACCCTCTGGTCGACTTCGGGATTTCACGTACCCTTTTAATATTTTCATATACCGTTCAGCAGGGTACATCCATCTCATATAAGCTGGTCCACACAACTGTGTCTCTTTCACAAGATGAACAACTAAATGAACCATTATGTCAAAAAAAGACGGAGGAAAATACATTTCAAGCTCACACAAGGTAATTACAATCTCTTTTTGTAGTGTTGGTAAGATCTCGGGATCGATCACCTTACTACAAATTGACCTAAAGAAAAAACACAATTTAGTTATGGCACTTCTTACTTTTTCTGGCAAAATAGAACGTATACCTATCGGTAGAAAATGTTCCATTATAACATGGCAATCATGTTGTCGCATTACGCGAAAAACCGGCGGGAAAACAAGAACAACAGAGCCGCCACCGTGCGTTATTTATCCCAAAAGAGGGAAAGGAAACGCTCAGAGTAAACCTAGAAAAAGCATGGTCTCGCGACCAAAGAGAATGGGATCGGGAGTCGGTTATGCGAAGGGAAGGTATTAGCACCCCTACGCATCCGTCGTACTCGACGGGATCCACGCACAATAGGAAGGAAAATGGTTGCTAAAACACTGCTCACACGCGTACAGATACTGGCTGAAAGAGACACAAGAAACAAACAAGACTGACTCGGCAGGATATCGCATCCTGGGCCTACTTAGTCATAGACATCAGAGTCAAAGTAGTTCGACTGGGGGAAAACAACACATGCTCGCTAGAATGTCGCATCCTATGCATACGTATCTCCTTTGGACGAGGGAGAATCAGAGCATTCGTAGCTCGGCTAACACGCACACAAACAAACACAGGCAACGGCAAACGTGGAGCCTGAATGCCAATCACTGGACTTACATCAGCATCCGAACCAAACACACGCAAAGAGGCAAACGTGGAGCCCGACTGCCAATCACTGGACTTACGTCAGCATCCGAACCAAACAACACACACTGGAACCCGAATGCCACTCGATGGACTTACATCAGCTTCCAAGCACACAACAAAAAGAAGGGTTTCGATTGCAACTAGGGCAAGAGAAAGGGGAGGTCTCAATCGCAACGAGGGCGAGAGAAAAGAATTAGTGTTAGTTGTTAGTCAAACTCGACAAGACATCGCATCTCGTGCCTACGTATCTCATCTGGACATGAGAATCAGAGTTGCCGTAGTTCGGCTAAACTATTCCTGTTGGTTTGTGTTTTTTAAGTGGACGACGTCACTACGCAATCTACCGGATGCTCGACCTTTGGAGACTTACTCACCTGTAGTAGAAGGAGTTAACGTATCCTTAAGAGGGGATAATGTTTGTTTGTGTTTTAGGAAAGCTCAAGCAAGAAAGGAAGTCCTATACGAAGGAACCGTGCTACCTTAATTGACATGCAAACGAGACTACGCGGAGTCTAGCAAACCTAGGGGATACAATCACACCACACAAACATATACAGCATGAAATAAACACACCAACAAGGGGCTCAAACATCAAGGCTAGGCTTTAGTCGAGGGGTCATATCAACCTCGACAAACAAGCCTCTGTATCGGGGTAAGGTTAGCTCTTAACCTTGCCATTGAGGGGCTAAGGTGAAGCTGATGAAAGGTGAGTGAAGATTAGACTTCACAGCTCTTATCCCTGACCAGGGAGAGCTTCAGACAAAGGAGCGTGGGTCCAGAATGGAGGGACCCTTCTACGCTCAAGACTCTGACTCGATTGTGCAACAGCACAAGATCTTGGGTTTGTGTCCCAATGCATCAACACACAGCCGTGTGAGCAGGGGGACGACTCAACAGAATAGTGGGGGATAGATTGCATATCCCTTTGATCCACCAATTGCCTCATGGAGGTCTTTACCTGCTTGGCACAAATGTAAACAACCACAAACATCGCCTCTTAAGGAGGACTTCAGACAGTTGCCTGGCCAAGTAACAGGCCAGGTCTTCCAGACTACATGGAGAATAGAAGTCCTACCTCAAGTGGTTTAAAAACCAAGCAGCAGCAAGCGAGTTCTTAAAGAACTGTAAGCGACTAAATGTACCTGAAATCAATCAAGTATCATCAGTACTCAGACAAACCAACAATAAACAGCAAATGTCAATCTATACAGACAACACAAGTTAATGCACACAAGTGTAAGCTATAAGCTCAAGCTCAAGCATCAATCCCTACAAAACAAAGACATGTTAGTGGACAACATCAAACAAATTCAATTTTCAATTTCCATTTCTCTCCTTAAGCCTTTTGCACTTTTAACCTGAAAATCCAAACCAAATGTGAGAAACTAGACCACTAGGCCAAGCCTAGGGTCCAAAAGGGATAAAAAATTCTAAAAAGCAAGTAATATTCACCCAAAATCACATTAAAACAATTCAAAAGCAAATGCAATTGATCCCATGCTCATATCATTCACCATATTCATTTTATGCACCATTTAACATCAATCATGCAATTTACAACTTCAATTGACCAAACAGAACTATCTCACTCAAAAGCATACCAAAACCATTCAATTAATTCCACAAAAATTCACACATAAACAGGACACATTCAAGGTATAGCATGTCAATTTTCAGCTCAATTGGACAAAAGAAAGTATGTCAATGAAAATCAAGAAGTCCAGAAACATTTATACAAGCCAATTCAAGGCCTCCACATAAGCATCATCTTCAATAATTCATAAAACAGTGATATCACATGGGAAATTAATGGGACCAAAGCCAAATGGAAGCTACACATATTAGGAACCACTCCACCAAATTTCATTATCATAGGATTAGGGATGAGGATTTAGCAACATATGTAAAATTGTCACACAAACAAAGCCCTAAAATTGCTAAACAGCAATCAAAAATCCTAATCAAATAGAAAACGGATCAATTAAATCCACAAAAATTCATGTTGAAAGTTAACATATACATTGTATCTCATGCAAAAAATCAGAGCCATAGGCCTAATGGAAGCATGGTAAATTAATTTATGAACTCAGCATGGCATAGTGTGACACATATTGTCACACTCAAATTGAATAAATCATATCTACCAATCCAGAGGTCCAAAAATCACAAATGATACATGAAAATCTCCAGGAATGTGTCAAGAATCATCATATGAAATTTCATTAATTTTGGATGAAGTATGATTATTTGGTGATCAAAATGGTGAAACATACAATTATTGCACACATGTCAAAGATCAATATACCATTCCAAAATTTTACCAGGCACAACTTATACTACTATGCCTAAAAAAAGTAGATAAAATTTGGAAACTAACAAAAAAAATCCCACCTAATTTGGACTAATATTGAATTTTATGTGAATTTTTTAAGTTTGTTAAATTTGTTGAATATTTATTAAATGGTTATACGAATTACTTTGGATTAATTGAATAATTATTAAATGTTATAACAATAGCAGTAGCAGTAACGTTCCAAAGCCAAGCCAACATGCAGGTTCCTCATTTATTACGTGTCAGCGCGCTATTGGACCTTCCTGGGCGGTAAACAAGATTAAAAAATTTCCAAGCATGAAAACGGATCAACATCACTACTTTTCCAGATTTTCTTGTTCATCAGCGTGTTCATCGCGAGCTTCAACTCCAGGTACGGTCGCGAGAAATTTTGCACCAAACGACACAAGCCTTATACCGTTGGAAAGGTCTAAACACGTACATTCCAAATATGCAAACGAAAATGTCCAGAAACTCGTGTACAAAGCGAATCGAACGAAAAAAGTTTTTGCATCCAAACTTTAATTTGTGATATCTCTCTCAAATCTTGACGAAACTTAATTCTACAAATTGCACTACATTCTACAATCAAAGATCTACACATATCATATCTCAATTTGGCAAACGGTTAGATTCGAATTCCAACCTTGTTCGATGGCGGTTGATGAATTTGTGCTTGTTTCGCTTCGATTCTCGAAAACAGGTGAAGAATGTTGATTAGGAAGATGATTGGTACAGCTTTGGTAGCTCAACAATACTCCAGGAGCTCGAATTCTTGATTTGCCATTGATGAGCAATCTTGGACAGTTGGAGTTTTTGATGGTTTTGAGCTCCAATTGATGCAAACAGTCCTTGATCAACACCTGCAAATGAGAACTACACCACGAATTTGCGAGAAAATTGATGAATTATTGATGAATTTGGAAAAAAATGTGCAAGTTCAAAGTGAAAAAAGTGAGAGAATTGAGAGAGTTTTTTGTGATTTTCTGTTTGGATCTTGAAAAGTGATTAGTGTTAGTGCAATACAGTTATAATTAACTATTTATACCAATGCTTAATCCCAAAATTAATCCCAATTAGCAAAAATGGAAGGTTTAGTGTTAATGTGTAATTTTCAAGTGTGTGGCCAAAATGCCCTTCCTTAATGCAGCTCATTTTCTGTCCAAATTTGGTTCCAACAGGTCACAAATGACATTTAGAAATTGTTGCAAAAAGTCCCATGCCAAAATTCCAAATATTTTGAAAGTTGGACCATTTTGCCCTTGGTTTTTAATTAGTGCACTTGAAAAATGGCCTTTTTATGTGAATGCTTTTGGCAAAAAGTGGTGATGGATTATGAAAGTACACATTAAATGTGATTTGCTCAAAGAGAAACCATCCAATTTGGCCACTCCATGTGAGAGTTATGCCACTTTGATTTCGGGCATTTTTGGAAAATGACTGGACCATATCTTGCTAACCACACATGGGAATTTCAAGTTCTTTGACTTTTTGGAATGGTGAGATCAAGATCTTCAACTTTCATGTTGGACAAAATTCTATTTGAAGCTTGTATGATGAAGTTATTTTGAGGAGAAAAAATTTCCGTTTTGGGCAGTTGAAATTACAGGTCGCCTGCCATTTTAGGAAACTTCTTGTCTGACCTCCAATTCTTCAACCTTGGTCTTTGATATGTCAAATGAGACTTGTATGGACATGAATTAAGCCTTTCAAACCATCTCACACCTTCCAATCCATAAAATCAGGCATAGTTGACCGCAGTTGACTTTTTATGGTTTCTGAAGAAATTCAGCTGGACTGTTGAGCTTTGATCATCCAATCTTTGGCCAAATCACTTCAAAATGATCCTTAGACCATATGAGCTTGATAAATCCACCCTAGGGCTTTGTCTCAATGAAAATAGCACATGCTTGCTTGTTTGACTGATTCTCCTGATCAGTTTGACCCAATCGGTCAGCTGAGCTTGCACTTGGGCAAATGGACAATGCAATGTTATGCAGTGGCCTATGTTATGCTATGACCTAATATGAAATGAATGCACAAAAGGGTAGGGTGCAAATTTGAGGTGCTACACATGTGTCTTCAAATTCTTCAACTTGAGGTCTTTCATAGAAACAAGTCTTCTGATATCAGATGAGTATCCTTCTGGAACCTTAACTTTACTCAGAGACTTACACAATTTTTTTTTCTCCTTTCTAGATAAAGTAAAAGCAGCAGGTGGTAGATATGTTCGTCTTCCTTTCTTCACGGGTGCTAATTCAGTTCTCATTCCCATTTTTAACATGTCCTCCCTTGCTTTAAGGCCATCCTTAGACTTGCCTTTTATATTGAGTAATGTACCGATAACACTTTCAAATACGTTTTTTTCAATATGCATAACATCGAGAAAATGTCTCACGTACAAAGACTTCCAATATGGCAATTCAAAAAATATCGACCTTTTCTTCCACCCACCTTTCACAATCTTATGTGCAAAAGGCTTGCCAAACTCAGTACGCACATCTTTCACCTTTTCAAAAACTTGTTCACCTGACAATGCGGGTGGAGCTCTACGATGTTCGGTGTCTCCATTGAATGCTTTTCTCCACCCACGGTAGTGATGTTTAGAATGTAAGAATCTACGATGACCGAGAAACACATTCTTCTGGCAAAGTTCCAATCGAATCGTATCGGTTCCGTCTTCACAAACAGGACACGCACGTTGACCTTTAATGCTATACCCAGATAGATTCCCGTATGCTGGAAAATCATTAATTGTGCCAAACAACATCGCCCTTAAATTGAAACTTTCTTTCCTATATCCATCATAAACCTCCACACCGTTCTCCCACAAAATCTTTAAATCTTCGATCAGAGGTGTCAAGTATACGTCTATGTCATTCCCTGGTTGTTTAGGCCCAGAGATTAACATAGATAACATCATGTACTTACGCTTCATACATAGCCACGGAGGTAGGTTATAAATCATAAGAATCACAGGCCATGTGGTATGTGAGATACTTTGAAGACCATGTGGGTTCATTCCATCAGTAGATAATGCCAATCGAAGGTTTCTTGCTTCTGATCCAAACTCAGGATAATCATTATCAATCTTCGACCACTGTGGTGAATCAGCCGGATGCCGATACTTTCCATCAACAATTCTTTCATCTGCATGCCAAGTAAGATGTCTTGCATCGGTTTCACTACGAAACATGCGCCTAAATCTCGGAATTATCGGAAAATACCATAAGACTTTTGCGGGAGATAATCTTTTCTTATATCGAGACAAACCGCATTTAGGGCACTCAGTTAACATTGCATATTCGTTACGAAACAAAATGCAATCGTTAGGACAAGCATGTATCTTATCATAGCTCATGCCAATAGAGCACAACATTTTTTTTGCCTCATCGGTTCGATTAGGAAGAACATTATCATCCGGTAGCATTTATCTCATAAGGGCCAACAACTCTGTGTAACTTTTATCCGACCATCCATTGCCCGCCTTTAAGTTGTACAACTTTAATACCGCAGAAAGTCTTGAGAATTTAGTGCAACCTTTGTACAACGGTTTCTCTGCATCGCTTACCATCCTCTCAAACATTTCAGGACAATCATGAAGATCTTCTTCCAGTGCTTCTACAATCTCTTCAACTCGATCACAATCGTATGTTTCCGTGTCTTTGTCGTATGAAGCATAGGTCGTATTACTTTTTCCACTCGATTCAACATTCTCGTTAATTTTCTCACCATGAAATATCCAACACTGATAACTTTGATCAATTCCATGCCTCAGCAAATGCGATTTCAATCCATGTGCGTCAACCTTACCAATATAACAACAAAGCAAGCAAGGACAATGCATTCATCTGGGGTTTTCAGCGTGTTGAACAGCATACTTAACGAATTCCGCAACCCCACTCTCGTACTCTTTGGTCATTCGATCGGCACAGATCCATGTTTTATCCATGGTTTTCCTACTTATTAAAGTAAACAATTAATCCAGACGAAAATACATAACTAAGGTAGTATCTCTGAATATCCTAACAATTATAAAGTTCAATTCATTTTAAACTTCAAAAACCTATACATAACCAATGTTAATATAAACTTCAATAACGTATCCGATACGCCAATATACCACCTTTAATTACCTCATCACTTTCATTTTTTATATTACAAGAATCAAACTTTTTCTATTACAATATACCTATAACTATACCTATAACACGTTAATTTTTCTATAACTAACTTTAATTTTCTATTACAACATTATTACTTATCAAACATAACAACTTTAATTACCTCATCACTTTCATTTTTTCTATTACAAGAATCAAACTTTTTCTTCCATTACTTTTCTCTTATCAACATTATTCTATTATCAACATTTTTCTATTATCAACATTATTACTTATCAAACATAACAACAACAATGTACCTTATGAACTCAGTTTTTACAAACTCAGTTTTCTAATCAAACATAACAACAACAATGTACCTTATTGTTTTCCTTACAAACATCAACATTTTTCTATTGTCAACTTCTAAACTCAGTTTTTATGAATCAAAACAACTTCAACAAGAATAATACACTAAACTCAGTCAACAAGATTATGCACATTCTCAATATTAGTAAACTACCGCAAGATTATAAACATTCTCAACAAGATTATAAACATTCTCAACATTCTCAACAAGATTATACAGTAGAAACGAAGAAATGAAGAAATATTGAAGAACATACCGCAAGAAATGAAGAACAGTAGAAACGAAAAACGAAGTCAACACCCAAATGTCGAGACACGTACGATTCTTCAAACACGTTCAATGATTGAAACCGAAAAATGGAAGTGTATTCGTGTTCGCTGTTATGGTTTTCGCTGATAGGGTTTCAACGTTCGTAGGAGGGAAAACAATTGAACAGAGAACGAAAATTGAAATGGAGTCTGAAATTTTATTTTAATTAGACCTTAGACAGCGCTTTTGTGGAAAGCGCTTTCTAAGGTATGCCTTAGACAGCGCTTTCCAAAAGCGCTTTCTAAACCCCCCTTAGACAGCGCTTTTGGTTTTAATTTTTTTTTTAATTTAAAGACTTTAGACAGCGCTTTATCAAAAGCGCTGACTAAGGTCTATATTTAAAAGCGCTTTCTAAAAGCGCTGTCTAAGGGGGGGTCTTAGACAGCGCTTTTAGAAAGCGCTGTCTAAGACCCCCCCTTAGACAGCGCTTTCATTATTTTTTTGGAACATTTTCCGTGTTTTATTTTAATTTTAACCTTAGACAGCGCTTTCTTTTAAAAGCGCTGTCTAAGATGCGCTGTTAAAAGTCATTTTTGGCGTAGTGAATACCACTAATCTACCCAGTGTTACATGACCAGAGCATTGACTCATTACTTAATTTCAAACTAAATACGGAAACTCTCCAGCTAATCTTGAGCGAGCTACCGTCCACCTACTCCAGCAATACTACTCTGTAGTATCTGCACGATACCCATGTAAAGGTAACATTCAAACAGAAAGGGTGAGAATTCAAATCACTATGAAATAGCATAATAAGGCACAATGAATTAAAACACAATTTAAGAATTCATCACACTTTGTATTATTATATCAATGATATTAACAGACAAGCATTCCACATATTCCAAATGTACATCACACACTCACATCAATACATGCATTCAATGATCACATAACTATAGACGACTCCATGCAAGACAATGTGACTCCATGCATGTGGTACCTCAACGTGAACTTAAAGTTTCACCGCTTTCCGATTCAATATCTAGAATCCAAGCCACGCTTCCGATCCGGACAAGACCAAAGCCCTACGTCTGTTTCCAATGAAGGATCACCGCTTAATACTACGCCTAATCCCAATTAAGGATTAACGTCTGCTACGTCTGTTTCCAATGAAGGATCACCGCTTAATACTACGCCTGATTCCAATTGAGATTCAACGTCTGCTCATGTGAACCCAAAGTTTCACCACTTCCACAATAAAGTCAACCATGCTATGAATGAATGCACACATACCAACACATATGCAATTAAGACCTTCTATACCATCTTAACATCCCACATATCACCATGACTCACAATTGCTACATATACACATCCATAACAACACATCAATTACGATTACATATGCACATCCATAACCATAAATCATGCACAATTCAATAATGGTATACATACACATCCATACAATATATTATTCACTAATATAGGCCAATCATCAAATATGTACACATATATTTCATTCCAAAACACACACAATATTTAAATATCAATTTTTCCCTTTTCAAACAGTGTTAACCGGTTAACGCCCTGGGTTAATCGGTTAACGCAAAACAGAATGCGCTTCTTGGCAATTTTTAACAGTGTTAATCGGTTAACGCAAGACAGAATTCAAATTTTTCAATATTATAACAGTGTTAACCGGTTAACGCCCTGGGTTAACCGGTTAACGCAAAACAGAAAGCTGTTCCTGCACTAACACGAAAACAGAATGCAGATTTCCCCGCATTTTTCATCGTTGGAGGACTTCCGGACCTCCGATTTCGATTTCGTAAAAAGCTACACGTTCAGAAAATTATGACTCATCCAATTATATATTCATTCACAGTTTTAGCATAATTTAATCATCACAATTCAAGAGTATTTATCAAGACCTAATAATTCCAACCATGCCAATTAAGGATTTCAACCTAAATCATGTTCCTACCCATTGACCCAATCATACTAACCCACAATGATAAGGATTTCCCCCCTTACCTTGTCAATTTAATGGAAACCTTGACTCCTCTCGCTATTCCTCTCCTCTTTCTCTATTGCCTTCAGTGCTCAAGTGAATTCTAATTCTCACTTCCTTCACTCTTACTATTTATAATAGTATTCTAGTTGGGCTTAAATCATCTAATTTACTCACTAGGCCCAATAATACCTAATATTTAAATACCTCTATTTAAATTTAAATATTAACCACTCACTATGCAACCAAGTTAATTAATTAATTCAATTATTTAATTATTTCTCATATCCACTAGATAATGAATTAATACACCAATTAGTTAATTAACACTCCACATAATTAAATTAAAATTATAATAATAATAGTATAATAATTAAATACTAAAAAAATGAATTGTTACAACTCTCCCCCACTTAAAAGATTTTCGTCCTCGAAAATTTACCTCAAACGAACAACTCCGGATATGATTCCCTCATCTTATCCTCGAGTTCCCACGTAATATTTCCATTTGCGACTCCGCCCCATATCACTTTTACCAAAGCAATCTCCTTACCACGAAGCTTATTCACTTCTCGATCTTCAATCCGCACAGGTGATGTATCAACCGTCAAATTATCCCGTACTTGCACATCATCTAACGAAACAACATGCGATGGATCCGCAATGTACTTCCTCAATTGAGACACATGGAATACATCATGAAGATTAGAAAGTGACGGTGGTAATGCAATCCGATATGCCACTTCACCTATCCTCTCGGAAATCTGATAAGGACCAATGAAACGCGGCGTCAACTTACGCAACTTCAAAGCTCTACCAACACCCGTTATTGGCGTAACTCGAAGAAACACATGCTCGTCTTTCTCAAACTCGAGAGCTTTCCTCCTCATATCATGATAACTCTTTTGACGACTCTGAGAAGCCTTCATCTTCCCTTGAATCATCTTAATCTTATCTGTAGTCTCTTGAATCAACTCGGGTCCAACCACAACACTCTCTCCCGATTCGTACCAACATAAAGGAGTTCTACACCTTCTGCCATAAAGAGCCTCAAACGGTGCCATTCCAATACTCGAATGGAAACTGTTATTATATGTAAACTCGATTAAAGGCAAGAAACTATCCCAATTTCCTCCTTGTTCCAAAACATAAGACCTCAAAAGATCTTCAAGTGACTGAATAGTCCTCTCCGTTTGACCATCAGTTTGCGGATGATATGCCGAACTCAAATGCAACTTCGTACCCAAAGCACTTTGCAAACCTTCCCAAAATCTCGAAGTGAACCTCGGATCTCTATTCGAAACAATACTCGACGGTATCCCATGCAAACACACAATTCTCTCGACGTACAACTTAGCAAGTCTCTCCATCGAATAATCCATTCTCATTGGAATAAAATGAGCACACTTCGTCAGTCTGTCCACAACGACCCAAATCTCCTCACAATTACTCGATGTTCTTGGTAATCCCGAAACAAAATCCATAGAGATACTATCCCACTTCCACTCGGGAATAGATAACGATTGCATCAAACCAGACGGCTTTTGATGTTCAATCTTTGACTTTTGACAAGTCAAACATGAATACACAAATTCCGCTACATCCTTCTTCATACCTTGCCACCAAAACATCTTCCTCAAGTCTTGATACATCTTAGTAGCACCAGGATGAATACTCAGACCACTTCTATGCCCTTCCTCAAGAATCCTCTTTCTCAAATCCATGCCATCCGGAACACACACTCGATCACGACACCTCATGATACCATTCTCATCAATCCAAAAGTCACCACCTTTACCTTGGTTAATCAATGTCATAACATCGACTAACTTCAAATCTGACCTCTGACCTTCTCTAATCTCGTCAAGAATGTCACACGTAAGCTTCAACATCCCAAGCTTAACACACGAAGACGTCGCTTCACAAACCAAACTCAAATCCCTAAATTGCTCCAACAATTCAAACCCTCGCATCATCAACATAGACATATGTAATGACTTCCTACTCAATGCATCGGCTACAACATTCGCCTTCCCAGGATGATAATTCAAACCAAAATCATAATCCTTCAAGAATTCCAACCATCTCCTTTGCCTCATATTCAATTCTTTCTGATCGAACAAGTACTTCAAACTCTTGTGATCGCTAAACACATCAAACCTCGATCCAAATAAGTAATGTCTCCAAAGCTTCAACACAAACACAACGGCGGCCAACTCTAAATCATGCGTCGGATAATTCTTCTCATGAACCTTGAGTTGCCTTGAAGCATAAGCTACCACTTGCCCCTTTTGCATCAGAACACCTCCCAAACCCAACAAAGAAGCATCGCAATACACCACGAAGGTTTCTAACGGATCCGGTAAAATCAAAATAGGAGTCGTAGCCAATCTTCTCTTAAGCTCTTGAAAATTCGCTTCACACTGCGAAGTCCAAATGAAAGCTTGGCCCTTCCTAGCCAACTGCGTCAACGGTAACGATAACTTAGAAAATCCCTCAATGAACTTCCTATAATAACCAGCCAAACCAAGGAATCTTCGAATCTCAGCAACAGACTTAGGAGCTTCCCACTGAGATACAGCTTCGATCTTCGTAGGTTCCACAGAAATTCCACCGCTCGAAATCACATGTCCAAGAAAACTTACTTCACTCAACCAAAATTCACATTTAGAGAGTTTAGCAAACAACTTCCTCTCTTTCAACACCAATAACACAACCTTCAAATGCTCTGCATGATCCTCTTCGCCCTTGGAATAAATCAATATATCATCGATGAACACAACTACAAACTTATCCAGATAATCATGAAAGATTCTATTCATATACTCCATAAATACACCAGGTGCACTCGTCACCCCAAAAGGCATCACGGAGTACTCGTAGTGACCGTACCTTGTCCTAAAAGCAGTCTTCTGAATATCCTCAGCCTTTACACGAATCTGATGATACCCAGACCTCAAATCAATTTTGCTAAACACACAAGCTCCAACCAGCTGATCCATCAGATCGTCAATCCTCGGAAGTGGATACTTGTTCTTAATCATCACTTTATTCAGTTGTCTATAATCAACACATAATCTCATAGAACCTTCTTTCTTCTTGACCAATAGCACAGGTGCACCCCACAGCGACACACTAGGACGAATAAACTTCTTCTCGAGTAAGTCTTTAAGTTGACTCTTCAAATCTTTCAACTCAGAAGCGAACATTCGATAGGGAGCCATCGATACAGGACTAGTTCCAGGAACTAAATCAATCGAAGACTCAACCTCTCGTTCCGGCGGTAAATCACTTATATCTTCCGGAAATACCTCCGCAAATTCACAAACTATTGGCAGTTCTTCGATCGTCCTCTTCTCCCGAATATCCAAAGTTACCAACAACATAAACAACTCGGCACCATCTTGCACCGATTCATCAACTTGCTTAGCAGACACACACCAATCTTCCTTAGCACCAACCTCAGGAAAAATAACCGTTTTCTCGAAACAGTTGATATACACCCGGTTAACTTTTAACCAATTCATACCCAAAATCACGTCGAGTTGCTCTAACGGAAGACAAACTAAATCAATTCCAAAATCCCTACCAAATATACTCAACGGACAATTCAAACACACATAGGAAGTAGAAACAGAACCCATAGCAGGTGTATCAATAATCATACTTCTACGCATATCAGATAATATGAGATTCAGCCTCTTAGTACAATCCAAAGAAATGAAAGAATGTGTTGCACCGGTATCAATAATGGCAATCAAAGGTGTACCATTAATAAAGCACGTACCTTGGATTAGTCTATCATCGGTAATGGTCTCCGCACCAGACAATGCAAACACCTTTCCCTTCACTTGCTCCTTCTTCGGCTTATCACATTGCGAACTAATGTGACCTTTCTCACCACAGTTGAAACAAGTTACGTTCGAACCAACCCTACACTGGTTTGCTCTATGACCAATCCTGCCACAATTGAAACACTTCCCAGAATCTCTACTACACTCCGTAGCACGATGGCCTTCCACACCACATTTGAAGCACTTAAGTGGAATAGAAGATACTCCCCCACTTGGCTTCTTGCCAACACTAGATTGTCTCCTCTTGTCATCATATGGTTTTCCCCGATCTTGGTTTTTCCCCTTCATACTCTTGTAGACAGAAGCACTCTCCCTACTATCCTCGTCATAAATCCGGCTCTTGTTAACCAACTCCGTAAAACGAGTAATCTGTTGGTAACCAATGGCCTTCTTGATATCATGTCTCAAGCCATTCACAAACTTCAAACATTTAGATCTCTCAGCATTAGTAGTATTGTAATGAGGACAATACTTGATAAGCTCCTGAAATCTAGCAGCATAATCAGCAACGATACCATTTCCTTGCTTCAATTCAAGGAACTCGACCTCTTTCTTCCCACGACAATCTTCTGGGAAATAGTTCTCCAAGAAGGTATCACGGAAAAGAGTCCAAGTAACTTCAATGTTGTCTTCTTCGAACCTCTGAAGAGTGTTATTCCACCAATCTTCAGCTTCCTTCTCAAGCATATGGGTACCAAACTGCACTTTCTGAGCATCAGTACAGTTCATGACTCTGAAGATCTTCTCAATTGCTTTTAGCCAAGCTTGAGCTTTCTCAGGTGCATGCTCACCCTCAAAGATAGGAGGATTGTTCCGCTGGAATCTCCCCAAAGCACGGAACTCATCATCATCTCCCTTTTGGTTACCGGCATTCGCATTCGCTTGATGGGCATTCGCTTGATGGATCTGACCCATGGATTCAGCCAGCATCCTCAGCGCCTCAGCAATGGCATCGTCATTCCTGCCTGCAACCATTGTCCTGAACAACCCGAAACATCAAACAAACAGTATCGATCGTGTCAGATACACAATCAAATACCACGGAAAACCTACTACTATTGACCAACTGGTCGACCATGCTCTGATACCACTAATGTAACACCCATTTTTCTATCCCAAATTATTTAGCATATAATCAGAGTAAATAAGCACGCATATAAAGAAAAGGGCGTCACATCGACGTTTTCGAAACTTAAAACTTTCAAAAACCAACAATACACCTGGTCATTCAAAATAACACATTTCACTCATCATGAATATTCAAGCAATATGCGTTCGCAGCGGAAAGTAAAGAATACTCATGTATTTCATAAAATGATCCATGTCCCATACCATGATCATCTCTCAATAATCACTTCAAATAAAATAAAACAATTAATGACATAAAGCATATCCAAATAAGTCACGAGTTCAATACCACTAATCTACCCAGTGTTACATGACCAGAGCATTGACTCATTACTTAATTTCAAACTAAATACGGAAACTCTCCAGCTAATCTTGAGCGAGCTACCGTCCACCTACTCCAGCAATACTACTCTGTAGTATCTGCACGATACCCATGTAAAGGTAACATTCAAACAGAAAGGGTGAGAATTCAAATCATTATGAAATAGCATAATAAGGCACAATGAATTAAAACACAATTTAAGAATTCATCACACTTTGTATTATTATATCAAAGATATTAACAGACAAGCATTCCACATATTCCAAATGTACATCACACACTCACATCAATACATGCATTCAATGATCACATAACTATAGACGACTCCATGCAAGACAATGTGACTCCATGCATGTGGTACCTCAACGTGAACTCAAAGTTTCACCGCTTTCCGATTCAATATCTAGAATCCAAGTCACGCTTCCGATCCGGACAAGACCAAAGCCCTACGTCTGTTTCCAATGAAGGATCACCGCTTAATACTACGCCTAATCCCAATTAAGGATTAACGTCTGCTACGTCTGTTTCCAATGAAGGATCACCGCTTAATACTACGCCTGATTCCAATTGAGAATCAACGTCTGCTCATGTGAACCCACAGTTTCACCACTTCCACAATGAAGTCAACCATGCTATGAATGAATGCACACATACCAACACATATGCAATTAAGACTGTAGGTGCTTAATTGGCTGCATTATATGGTAAAACACTAACTAGTTACTAATGTCTTGACTGATGTCATGACATGGTATGTTTATGTGACTACATTGTAGGTTAAAATATCTAACTGTACTCTGATGTCTTGACTGATGTCATGACACACTTGAGTAGTCACTGCAGGATTAGCTAATACAGGATTTATTGAATGTCAAACTGGAGACTGTGACATTCATCTCTGTCAGCAGCTACTGAGGAATAGAACAGTTGGTGTTCTGTTAGAGCTCAGTATTCTTTTGCAGTCTGGTTATCAAGGAAGAACCAGACCTTGCAGAAGGCCTACTGTATGAATGTCAAACTAGATGTTATGGCATTCATCATGGACAGTATATACTGAACATTAGACAGAGTAGTGTTCTGCTATACTTCAGCATGTTACTTAGTCTGTTCTTCAAGAGAATAACAGAACTAACTTAAGGCCAAATGTGTAAATGTTAAATTGGACACTTTGACATTTATTAATGTAAGTTGTTACTGTAGTATGGTCATTTTGATCATGTACAGGTCAGCAAAATTGTACAGTCTGTTTTCTGGAAAAACAGACTCAGCATATGGACCTTGATGTCAAGTTGAATGTCGTGACATTCATTCCTGACAGCATATGCTATATTGTAGGTTGTTCAGTTTTCTGTTTCAGCTTTTCTTGGGCTATTCTTCAGGAAGTCAACAGCTTAGAGAAAAACCAGGAAATCAACAACCAAGTTACATTTAATGAACCTAACAAATAGCCTATTTGTTAGTAACCTAAATGTTGAATTTATGGGAACTCGTGTGACCTTAAATTCAGGAGAATACAGGTGCAAAAGCCCAGGTACTGCAATATAAAAAGGAAGGCGTTCCTTCATTCAGTTTCGGGGATTTTGAGGCGTGAAGATTTTGTGTGTCCATCATACTTCACTGCTGTATTTTTGTGAGTCTTGTATTAGACGTATCTTGTAAGCCAAGCCATTATCAAGTAGATGATTGCTGTGGCATAGGGTGTTCATTGAGTTGTAAGTGTTGTGTCGCTCAAAGCTTTTAAGCGTGAGTGTTGTGTATCTTGATTAAAGCTGTGAAGCACAATCAAGAGTTGTTTGAAGTGTGACTTCAACGTGTCTTTAATATTGATTAAAGGTAGTAATCACTGAGGTGATTGAGGGGGAGTGAGTAGGAACTCTGATCTTAGTGTAAGATTGAAATTGCATTGGGTAGGGATTAAGTGATAAGTTGTAAACGGGTGAGTTTAGCTTTGAATTGATACTACTAATAGTGGATTTCCTCCCTGGCTTGGTAGCCCCCAGATGTAGGTCATGTTGGACTGAACTGGGTAAACAATTACTTGTGTTATTTACTGCACTTACGTTTAAGTTCTGCATAATCCCTGTCTGTGCAGAATTGGATGTCATAACAACCCGTGTGACATCCAAAGTCTGATAACTAGAATTTCAATTGGCATCAGAGCAGGCACCCTGCCTGTGATTTTCTGGGTGAGATCTAGGGAAGTTACTTTCTAGTACCATGGACAAGGATATAGGACACTCAAATATACCACCCATGTTGGATGGCTCTAATTATGATGACTGGAAGCCTCGTATGATAGCCTTCTTAAGGTCTCTAGATAGCAAAGTCTGGAGAGCCGTCAACAAAGGATGGGAACATCCAATGAGGACAGGTGAAGATGGAGTCAGTGTGCAGATTCCTGAAGAAGAGTGGGACAAGGAGCAAGAGGCATTAGCTCTTGGAAATTCCATGGCATTGAATGCATTGTTCAATGGAATCAGTAAGAACATCTTCAGGCTGGTGCACCACTGTGAACTAGCTAAGGAAGTTTGGGATACCCTCAAGGCAACTCATGAAGGTACTTCCAAGGTGAAGATGTCCAAACTTCAGATGCTGACCACCAAGTTTGAAAATCTGAGGATGAAAGAAGATGAGACTATTCATGACTTTCACATGAATATTCTTGAAATTGCAAACACCTCTGGTGGACTAGGTGAGAAAATGGCTGAAGAGAAACTTGTAAGAAAGATTCTCAGGTCCTTGCCTAAGAGATTTGCTATGAAGGTCACAGCCATAGAGGAGGCGCAGGACATCTGCAATATGAAGGTGGATGAGCTCATTGGCTCTCTCCAAACCTTTGAAATGGGCTTGTGTGAGAATGCTGAAAAGAAGAACAAAAACATAGCTTTTGTATCCAATGCTGAAGAGGAGTCAGAAGCAGGATATACTGAAGGTGATGAAAGTATATCAGAAGCTTTAGCCATGCTTGGGAGACAGTTCAACAAGTTCGTGAAGAAGATTGATCAAAGAGGGAGACCTAATGTCAAAAACATCCCGTCTGACATCGGGAAAAGATCAACTTCTGAAGAAAAGTTCAACCAAGGCAAGGGAATCCAATGTCATGGTTGTGAAGGTTATGGACACGTCAGAGCTGAATGTCCTACTTATCTCAAGATGCAAAAGAAGGGGCTAACTATCACATGGTCTGAAGGAGATTCTGAAAGTGAATCTGAAGGAGAATCTGCCAAGCATGTCACTGCACTAACCAGTGTTTGTGCCTCTGATGATGACTCAAGTGCAGATGAACTGACCTTTGATGAACTTGCTGCAGCCTATAAGAAGCTGTGTACCACCAGTGCAGAAGTCCGTGCACAAGGAGAAAAGCAGAAGAAAATCATCCAGGAACTGGAAGATGAGAGACAGAAGCATCTGACAGCCATAGAGGGTCTAAATGGTGAGATAGCCTTGCTGACCTCCAAGCTGAACCAGATGACTAAATCCATCAGAATGATGAACAAGGGAACTGACACCTTGGAAGAAATTCTAAAGGTGGGACAGAAGTCTGGAACCAAATCTGGCCTAGGATTTGGGAAAAGATCCTCAGCTGAACACAAACGCCCAAAGGCTAAAGTTCAAAAGTTCAAGCGGAAGTCAAAGCCAATGTCTCAACATCAGGGAACTAGGATGAATGATCATCAGAAGAGGAAATACCAGGAGTGGAGGTGTCACCACTGTGGTAGGCTTGGACATATCAAAGCCTTCTGCTACTGGATTCATGGTTTTCCTAACCAAGCCTCGCATGTCCGACCTAAGCATAAGACATACAAGCGCTATGTCCCCAGCCAGAGGCAACAATGGTATGCTAGGTTAGCACACACAACTCTAAGGGCTTCTACCAGAGAAGACTGGTACTTTGACAGTGGATGCTCAAGACATATGACTGGTATGGAAAATCTACTGGTGGATATTCAACCTCACACTACCAGCTATGTGACCTTTGGTGACGGTTCCAAAGGAAAAATAAAAGGTGTGGGCAAGCTGGACTGCTCTGGAGTTCCAAAACTGAATAATGTACTGTTAGTAAGAGGACTGACTGTAAATCTCATCAGCATAAGCCAGCTGTGTGATCAAGGATTCTATGTTCAGTTTACTAAAGAGCTGTGCATTATGACAAATAGTGACAATCAGGAAGTTATGAGAGGAACCAGGTCCAAAGATAACTGTTATCTGTGGGAACCAAAAGTCTCTAACTTTTCCACAATATGCTCCTCAGCCAAGGAAGAACAGGAGGTGAAACTGTGGCATAGACGACTTGGACATCTCCACTTACGGGGAATGAAGAAGATTATATCCAAGGAAGCAGTCAGAGGAATCCCAAAGCTGCTCATTGATGAAGGAATAGTCTGTGGAGAATGCCAGGTGGGCAAACAAACCAAGATGTCACATCCAAAGCTGGGACATCCTACAACTTCCAGAGTTCTGGAACTGTTGCATATGGACTTAATGGGACCTATGCAGGTTGAAAGTCTTGGTGGGAAGAGATATGCCTACGTGGTGGTTGATGACCATTCCAGATACACGTGGATAAGCTTCATCAGAGAGAAGTCAGATACATTTGATGTCTTCAAAGAACTGTGCATCAGACTTCAAAGGGAAAAGGACAGTTGTGTGGTCTGGATTAGGAGTGATCATGGTACGGAGTTCAAGAATTCCAAGTTTGATGAGTTTTGCTCGTCTGAAGGAATAAGTCATGAATTCTCCTCCCCTATAACTCCCCAGCAGAATGGGATAGTTGAAAGAAAAAATAGAACTATTCAAGAATCTGCCAGAGCAATGATTCATGCAAAGAAGCTCCCCATGCACTTTTGGGCTGAAGCAATGAATACCGCGTGCTATGTCCACAACAGAGTCACCTTGAGAAAAGGAACCTCCTCCACTCTATATGAAATATGGAAAGGCAGAAAACCCACAGTGAAGTACTTTCATATCTTTGGAAGTAAATGCTACATTCTCACAGATCGTGAACAGAGAAGGAAGCTGGATCCCAAAAGTGATGAGGGTATATTCCTGGGATACTCTACTAACAGCAGAGCCTACAGAGTGTTCAACTACAGGACCAATGTCCTGATGGAATCCATAAATGTTATTGTGGATGATAAAGAGGAAGGGATCGATGTCATAGAGGATGTTGAAACATTCCTTGACAGTTCAACTGACATTCCACTCAAGTCTGAAGAAGTACAGGAACCTCCTCCTGAATGTGAAGTAGATGCAACCACCAAAATGCCATCTATCAGAATTCAGAAAGACCACCCTAAGGATCTTATCATAGGGGATCCTAATAGTGGTGTGACTACCAGGTCACGGGGAATAAGCTCCAATTCCTGCTTTATATCCAAGGTTGAACCAAAGAATGTGAAAGAAGCCCTGACTGACGAGTACTGGATCAATGCCATGCAAGAGGAACTTGAGCAGTTCAAAAGGAATGAAGTATGGGAACTAGTTCCAAGACCTGAAGGAACCAACATCATTGGTACCAAGTGGATCTACAAAAACAAATCTGATGAGAAAGGAGTAATTACTAGGAATAAAGCAAGACTAGTAGCTCAAGGATACACTCAAGTTGAAGGGGTTGATTTTGATGAGACTTTTGCTCCTGTGGCTAGGCTTGAGTCAATCAGATTGTTGTTAGGGGTAGCATGCATTCTGAAGTTTAAACTATTTCAAATGGATGTGAAGAGTGCATTCTTGAATGGCTACTTGAATGAAGAAGTCTATGTGGAACAACCTAAAGGGTTCTGTGATCCTAACCAACCTAAGCATGTATACAAGTTGAGGAAAGCCTTGTATGGGTTGAAACAAGCGCCTAGAGCATGGTATGAAAGGTTAACCGAATTTCTGACCTCAAATGGATACAGAAAAGGTGGAATAGATAAAACCTTGTTTGTGAAGGATGAAGAAGGCAAAATCATGATTGCTCAAATCTATGTGGATGATATAGTCTTTGGTGGTATGTCAGAACAAATGGTATCACATTTTGTTCAACAGATGCAATCTGAGTTTGAAATGAGTTTGGTTGGGGAACTAACCTACTTTCTTGGAATGCAAGTCAACCAAATGGAGGACTCTATGTTCCTCTCACAAAGCAAGTATGCCAAAAACATCGTTAAGAAGTTTGGTATGGATAATGCTAGGCACAAAAGGACTCCTGCTCCTACTCACCTGAAGTTAACCAAAGATGATGGAGGGCCTAGTGTTGATCAATGCTTGTATAGAAGCATGATAGGTAGTCTACTGTATCTAACTGCAAGTAGACCTGACATCTCTTATGCAGTTGGAGTGTGTGCGAGATACCAAGCAGAGCCTAAGATGAGCCACTTGAACCAAGTCAAAAGGATTCTCAAGTACATCAATGGGACTTGTGACTATGGCATGCTGTACTCACATGGGTCTGAGCCTGTCCTATCTGGGTACTGTGATGCTGACTGGGTTGGGAGTGCTGATGACAGAAAAAGCACATCAGGAGGATGTTTCTTCTTGGAAGAGAATCTCATATCTTGGTTCAGCAAGAGGCAGAATTGTGTATCTCTGTCCACTGCAGAGGCTGAATACATAGCTGCTGGAAGCAGCTGTTCCCAACTGGTTTGGATGAAACAGATGCTCACTGAGTACAATGTCACTCAAAATGTCATGACATTGTTCTTTGATAATCTCAGTGCCATCAATATCTCCAAGAATCCCATCCAACACAGCAGGACCAAACATATTGACATTAGACACCACTTCATTAGAGATCTGGTGGAAGACAAGGTGATTACTTTGGAACATGTAGCCACTGAACTTCAACTGGATGACATATTTACAAAGGCTCTGGATGCTACTCAGTTTGAAAATTTAAGAGGCAAACTGGGAATATGTCTCTCTGAGACCTTATAGCAATCACTGATGTTTGGAATGGAACTATGTCCTGATTGGTCAACAGATCATAGCTTTACCACGTGCAACAAGTGTGGCAACAAGAGGGTAAGGAGACACCCTAACGTGAGAAGGCCTATGCACCTGCAGGAATTCAAGGACGCTGTTCATGCAGGAGTGGTTCTGGATGTCAAAAACAAAGTCATGGCATCTGATATGGTTGTACCTACAGTAAAGCAAAAGTGGGTGATTACTTGATCAAAGCTGTGAAGCAAGATCAAGTGGGTACTAACTTGGTTGAAACTGTGAAGTAAAACCAAGTCTGTAAGTCTGTCATTTTTTCTGTGTATCTTGTTGACTTTGGCAACATTTTTGACAAAAAGGGGGAGTAACAGGTGATACCCCAGACAACAGATTGGTCTGTGAAAACAGATGTTCTTGACAGATTCGAAGATCCTCCCCTACAGCTGCTGTGTGTTGAAGTTTAGATTTAACTTCTGTATGTGTGCTGCTTTGTGAAGTTTTTATTTAACTTCCATGTGTGTGAGTGTGCTGCCACTCTGAGTGTATTAGCTAGGCTTATTTCCTGCTAGGTGTGTGATTCCGCTGCCATGAACTCTGTTATGGGGATCAAAGTGTTTTAGCCAAAAATTTGCCAAAGGGGGAGTTTGTAGGTGCTTAATTGGCTGCATTATATGGTAAAACACTAACTGGTTACTAATGTCTTGACTGATGTCATGACATGGTATGTTTATGTGACTACATTGTAGGTTAGAATATCTAACTGTACTCTGATGTCTTGACTGATGTCATGACACACTTGAGTAGTCACTGCAGGATTAGCTAATATAGGATTTATTGAATGTCAAACTGGAGACTGTGACATTCATCCCTGTCAGCAGCTACTGAGGAATAGAACAGTTGGTGTTCTGTTAGAGCTCAGTATTCTTTTGCAGTCTGGTTATCAAGGAAGAACCAGACCTGGCAGAAGGCCTACTGTATGAATGTCAAACTGGATGTTATGACATTCATCATGGACAGTATATACTGAACATTAGACAGAGTAGTGTTCTGCTATACTTCAGCATGTTACTTAGTCTGTTCTTCAAGAGAATAACAGAACTAACTTAAGGCCAAATGTGTAAATGTTAAATTGGACACTTTGACATTTATTAATGTAAGCTGTTACTGTAGTATGGTCATTTTGATCATGTACAGGTCAGCAAAATTGTACAGTCTGTTTTCTGGAAAAACAGACTCAGCATATGGACCTTGATGTCAAGTTGAATGTCGTGACATTCATTCCTGACAGCATATGCTATATTGTAGGTTGTTCAGTTTTCTGTTTCAGCTTTTCTTGGGCTATTCTTCAGGAAGTCAACAGCTTAGAGAAAAACCAGGAAATCAACAACCAAGTTACATTTAATGAACCTAACAAATAGCCTATTTGTTAGTAACCTAAATGTTGAATTTATGGGAACTCGTGTGACCTTAAATTCAGGAGAATACAGGTGCAAAAGCCCAGGTACTGCAATATAAAAAGGAAGGCGTTCCTTCATTCAGTTTCGGGGATTTTGAGGCGTGAAGATTTTGTGTGTCCATCATACTTCACTGCTGTATTTTTGTGAGTATTGTATTAGACGTATCTTGTAAGCCAAGCCATTATCAAGTAGATGATTGTTGTGGCATAGGGTGTTCATTGAGTTGTAAGTGTTGTGTCGCTCAAAGCTTTTAAGCGTGAGTGTTGTGTATCTTGATTAAAGCTGTGAAGCACAATCAAGAGTTGTTTGAAGTGTGACTTCAACGTGTCTTTAATATTGATTAAAGGTAGTAATCACTGAGGTGATTGAGGGGGAGTGAGTAGGAACTCTGATCTTAGTGTAAGATTGAAATTGCATTGGGTAGGGATTAAGTGATAAGTTGTAAACGGGTGAGTTTAGCTTTGAATTGATACTACTAATAGTGGATTTCCTCCCTGGCTTGGTAGCCCCCAGATGTAGGTCATGTTGGACTGAACTGGGTAAACAATTACTTGTGTTATTTACTGCACTTACGTTTAAGTTCTGCATAATCCCTGTCTGTGCAGAATTGGATGTCATAACAACCCGTGTGACATCCAAAGTCTGATAACTAGAATTTCAAAGACCTTTTATACCGTCTTAACATCCCACATATCACCATGACTCACAATTGGTACATATACACATCCATAACAACACATCAATTACGATTACATATGCACATCCATAACCATAAATCATGCACAATTCAATAATGGTATACATACACATCCATACAATATATTATTCACTAATATAGGCCAATCATCAAATATGTACACATATATTTCATTCCAAAACACACACAATATTTAAATATCAATTTTTCCCTTTTCAAACAGTGTTAACCGGTTAACGCCCTGGGTTAATCGGTTAACGCAAAACAGAATGCGCTTCTTGGCAAATTTTAACAGTGTTAACCGGTTAACGCCCTGGGTTAACCGGTTAACGCAAGACAGAATTCAAATTTTTCAATATTATAACAGTGTTAACCGGTTAACGCCCTGGGTTAACCGGTTAACGCAAAACAGAAAGCTGTTCCTGTGCTAACACGAAAACAGAATGCAGATTTCCCCGCATTTTTCATCGTTGGAGGACTTCCGGACCTCCGATTTCGATTCCGTAAAAAGCTACACGTTCAGAAAATTATGACTCATCCAATTATATATTCATTCACAGTTTTAGCATAATTTAATCATCACAATTCAAGAGTATTTATCAAGACCTAATAATTCCAACCATGCCAATTAAGGATTTCAACCTAAATCATGTTCCTACCCATTGACCCAATCATACTAACCCACAATGATAAGGATTTCCCCCCTTACCTTGTCAATTTAATGGAAACCTTGACTCCTCTCGCTATTCCTCTCCTCTTTCTCTATTGCCTTCAGTGCTCAAGTGAATTCTAATTCTCACTTCCTTCACTCTTACTATTTATAATAGTATTCTAGTTGGGCTTAAATCATCTAATTTACTCACTAGGCCCAATAATACCTAATATTTAAATACCTCTATTTAAATTTAAATATTAACCACTCACTATGCAACCAAGTTAATTAATTAATTCAATTATTTAATTATTTCTCATATCCACTAGATAATGAATTAATACACCAATTAGTTAATTAACACTCCACATAATTAAATTAAAATTATAATAATAATAGTATAATAATTAAATACTAAAAAAATGAATTGTTACAACTCTCCCCCACTTAAAAGATTTTCGTCCTCGAAAATTTACCTCAAACGAACAACTCCGGATATGATTCCCTCATCTTATCCTCGAGTTCCCACGTAATATTTCCATTTGCGACTCCGCCCCATATCACTTTTACCAAAGCAATCTCCTTACCACGAAGCTTCTTCACTTCTCGATCTTCAATCCGCACAGGTGATGTATCAACCGTCAAATTATCCCGTACTTGCACATCATCTAACGAAACAACATGCGATGGATCCGCAATGTACTTCCTCAATTGAGACACATGGAATACATCATGAAGATTAGAAAGTGACGGTGGTAATGCAATCCGATATGCCACTTCACCTATCCTCTCGGAAATCTGATAAGGACCAATGAAACGCGGCGTCAACTTACGCAACTTCAAAGCTCTACCAACACCCGTTATTGGCGTAACTCGAAGAAACACATGCTCGTCTTTCTCAAACTCGAGAGCTTTCCTCCTCATATCATGATAACTCTTTTGACGACTCTGAGAAGCCTTCATCTTCCCTTGAATCATCTTAATCTTATCTGTAGTCTCTTGAATCAACTCGGGTCCAACCACAGCACTCTCTCCCGATTCGTACCAACATAAAGGAGTTCTACACCTTCTGCCATAAAGAGCCTCAAACGGTGCCATTCCAATACTCGAATGGAAACTGTTATTATATGTAAACTCGATTAAAGGCAAGAAACTATCCCAATTTCCTCCTTGTTCCAAAACATAAGACCTCAAAAGATCTTCAAGTGACTGAATAGTCCTCTCCGTTTGACCATCAGTTTGCGGATGATATGCCGAACTCAAATGCAACTTCGTACCCAAAGCACTTTGCAAACCTTCCCAAAATCTCGAAGTGAACCTCGGATCTCTATTCGAAACAATACTCGACGGTATCCCATGCAAACACACAATTCTCTCGACGTACAACTTAGCAAGTCTCTCCATCGAATAATCCATTCTCATTGGAATAAAATGAGCACACTTCGTCAGTCTGTCCACAACGACCCAAATCTCCTCACAATTACTCGATGTTCTTGGTAATCCCGAAACAAAATCCATAGAGATACTATCCCACTTCCACTCGGGAATAGATAACGATTGCATCAAACCAGACGGCTTTTGATGTTCAATCTTTGACTTTTGACAAGTCAAACATGAATACACAAATTCCGCTACATCCTTCTTCATACCTTGCCACCAAAACATCTTCCTCAAGTCTTGATACATCTTAGTAGCACCAGGATGAATACTCAGACCACTTCTATGCCCTTCCTCAAGAATCCTCTTTCTCAAATCCATGCCATCCGGAACACACACTCGATCACGACACCTCATGATACCATTCTCATCAATCCAAAAGTCACCACCTTTACCTTGGTTAATCAATGTCATAACATCGACTAACTTCAAATCTGACCTCTGACCTTCTCTAATCTCGTCAAGAATGTCACACGTAAGCTTCAACATCCCAAGCTTAACACACGAAGACGTCGCTTCACAAACCAAACTCAAATCCCTAAATTGCTCCAACAATTCAAACCCTCGCATCATCAACATAGACATATGTAATGACTTCCTACTCAATGCATCGGCTACAACATTCGCCTTCCCAGGATGATAATTCAAACCAAAATCATAATCCTTCAAGAATTCCAACCATCTCCTTTGCCTCATATTCAATTCTTTCTGATCGAACAAGTACTTCAAACTCTTGTGATCGCTAAACACATCAAACCTCGATCCAAATAAGTAATGTCTCCAAAGCTTCAACACAAACACAACGGCGGCCAACTCTAAATCATGCGTCGGATAATTCTTCTCATGAACCTTGAGTTGCCTTGAAGCATAAGCTACCACTTGCCCCTTTTGCATCAGAACACCTCCCAAACCCAACAAAGAAGCATCGCAATACACCACGAAGGTTTCTAACGGATCCGGTAAAATCAAAATAGGAGTCGTAGCCAATCTTCTCTTAAGCTCTTGAAAATTCGCTTCACACTGCGAAGTCCAAATGAAAGCTTGGCCCTTCCTAGCCAACTGCGTCAACGGTAACGATAACTTAGAAAATCCCTCAATGAACTTCCTATAATAACCAGCCAAACCAAGGAATCTTCGAATCTCAGCAACAGACTTAGGAGCTTCCCACTGAGATACAGCTTCGATCTTCGTAGGTTCCACAGAAATTCCACCGCTCGAAATCACATGTCCAAGAAAACTTACTTCACTCAACCAAAATTCACATTTAGAGAGTTTAGCAAACAACTTCCTCTCTTTCAACACCAATAACACAACCTTCAAATGCTCTGCATGATCCTCTTCGCCCTTGGAATAAATCAATATATCATCGATGAACACAACTACAAACTTATCCAGATAATCATGAAAGATTCTATTCATATACTCCATAAATACACCAGGTGCACTCGTCACCCCAAAAGGCATCACGGAGTACTCGTAGTGACCGTACCTTGTCCTAAAAGCAGTCTTCTGAATATCCTCAGCCTTTACACGAATCTGATGATACCCAGACCTCAAATCAATTTTGCTAAACACACAAGCTCCAACCAGCTGATCCATCAGATCGTCAATCCTCGGAAGTGGATACTTGTTCTTAATCATCACTTTATTCAGTTGTCTATAATCAACACATAATCTCATAGAACCTTCTTTCTTCTTGACCAATAGCACAGGTGCACCCCACAGCGACACACTAGGACGAATAAACTTCTTCTCGAGTAAGTCTTTAAGTTGACTCTTCAAATCTTTCAACTCAGAAGCGAACATTCGATAGGGAGCCATCGATACAGGACTAGTTCCAGGAACTAAATCAATCGAAGACTCAACCTCTCGTTCGGCGGTAAATCACTTATATCTTCCGGAAATACCTCCGCAAATTCACAAACTATTGGCAGTTCTTCGATCGTCCTCTTCTCCCGAATATCCAAAGTTACCAACAACATAAACAACTCGGCACCATCTTGCACCGATTCATCAACTTGCTTAGCAGACACGCACCAATCTTTCTTAGCACCAACCTCAGGAAAAATAACCGTTTTCTCGAAACAGTTGATATACACCCGGTTAACTTTTAACCAATTCATACCCAAAATCACGTCGAGTTGCTCTAACGGAAGACAAACTAAATCAATTCTAAAATCCCTACCAAATATACTCAACGGACAATTCAAACACACATAGGAAGTAGAAACAGAACCCATAGCAGGTGTATCAATAATCATACTTCTACGCATATCAGATAATATGAGATTCAGCCTCTTAGTACAATCCAAAGAAATGAAAGAATGTGTTGCACCGGTATCAATAATGGCAATCAAAGGTGTACCATTAATAAAGCACGTACCTTGGATTAGTCTATCATCGGTAATGGTCTCCGCACCAGACAATGCAAACACCTTTCCCTTCACTTGCTCCTTCTTCGGCTTATCACATTGCGAACTAATGTGACCTTTCTCACCACAGTTGAAACAAGTTACGTTCGAACCAACCCTACACTGGTTTGCTCTATGACCAATCCTGCCACAATTGAAACACTTCCCAGAATCTCTACTACACTCCGTAGCACGATGGCCTTCCACACCACATTTGAAGCACTTAAGTGGAATAGAATATACTCCCCCACTTGGCTTCTTGCCAACACTAGATTGTCTCCTCTTGTCATCATATGGTTTTCCCCGATCTTGGTTTTTCCCCTTCATACTCTTGTAGACAGAAGCACTCTCCCTACTATCCTCGTCATAAATCCGGCTCTTGTTAACCAACTCCGTAAAATGAGTAATCTGTTGGTAACCAATGGCCTTCTTGATATCATGTCTCAAGCCATTCACAAACTTCAAACATTTAGATCTCTCAGCATTAGCAGTATTGTAATGAGGACAATACTTGATAAGCTCCTGAAATCTAGCAGCATAATCAGCAACGATACCATTTCCTTGCTTCAATTCAAGGAACTCGACCTCTTTCTTCCCACGACAATCTTCTAGGAAATAGTTCTCCAAGAAGGTATCACGGAAAAGAGTCCAAGTAACTTCAATGTTGTCTTCTTCGAACCTCTAAAGAGTGTTATTCCACCAATCTTCAGCTTCCTTCTCAAGCATATGGGTACCAAACTGCACTTTCTGAGCATCAGTACAGTTCATGACTCTGAAGATCTTCTCAATTGCTTTCATCCAAGCTTGAGCTTTCTCAGGTGCATGCTCACCCTCAAAGATAGGAGGATTGTTCCGCTGGAATCTCCCCAAAGCACGGAACTCATCATCATCTCCCTTTTGGTTACCGGCATTCGCATTCGCTTGATGGGCATTCGCTTGATGGATCTGACCCATGGATTCAACCAGCATCCTCAGCGCCTCAGCAATGGCATCGTCATTCCTGCCTGCAACCATTGTCCTGAACAACCCGAAACATCAAATAAACAGTATCGATCTTGTCAGATACACAATCAAATACCACGGAAAACCTACTACTATTGACCAACTGGTCGACCATGCTCTGATACCACTAATGTAACACCTCTTTTTCTATCCCAAGTTATTTAGCATATAATCAGAGTAAATAAGCACGCATATAAAGAAAAGGGCGTCACATCGACGTTTTCGAAACTTAAAACTTTCAAAAACCAACAATACACCTGATCATTCAAAATAACACATTTCACTCATCATGAATATTCAAGCAATATGCGTTCGCAGCGGAAAGTAAAGAATACTCATGTATTTCATAAAATGATCCATGTCCCATACCATGATCATCTCTCAATAATCACTTCAAATAAAATAAAACAATTAATGACATAAAGCATATCCAAATAAGTCACGAGTTCAATACCACTAATCTACCCAGTGTTACATGACCAGAGCATTGACTCATTACTTAATTTCAAACTAAATACGGAAACTCTCCAGCTAATCTTGAGCGAGCTACCGTCCACCTACTCCAGCAATACTACTCTGTAGTATCTGCACGATACCCATATAAAGGTAACATTCAAACAGAAAGAGTGAGAATTCAAATCATTATGAAATAGCATAATAAGGCACAATGAATTAAAACACAATTTAAGAATTCATCACACTTTGTATTATTATATCAATGATATTAACAGACAAGCATTCCACATATTCCAAATGTACATCACACACTCACATCAATACATGCATTCAATGATCACATAACTATAGACGACTCCATGCAAGACAATGTGACTCCATGCATATGGTACCTCAACGTGAACTCAAAGTTTCACCGCTTTCCGATTCAATATCTAGAATCCAAGTCACGCTTCCGATCCGGACAAGACCAAAGCCCTACGTCTGTTTCCAATGAAGGATCACCGCTTAATACTACGCCTAATCCCAATTAAGGATTAACGTCTGCTACGTCTGTTTCCAATGAAGGATCACCGCTTAATACTACGCCTGATTCCAATTGAGAATCAACGTCTGCTCATGTGAACCTACAGTTTCACCACTTCCACAATGAAGTCAACCATGCTATGAATGAATGCACACATACCAACACATATGCAATTAAGACCTTCTATACCGTCTTAACATCCCACATATCACCATGACTCACAATTGGTACATATACACATCCATAACAACACATCAATTACGATTACATATGCACATCCATAACTATAAATCATGCACAATTCAATAATGGTATACATACACATCCATACAATATATTATTCACTAATATAGGCCAATCATCAAATATGTACACATATATTTCATTCCAAAACACACACAACATTTAAATATCAATTTTTCCCTTTTCAAACAGTGTTAACCGGTTAACGCCCTGGGTTAATCGGTTAACGCAAAACAGAATGCGCTTCTTGGCAATTTTTAACAGTGTTAACCGGTTAACGCCCTGGGTTAACCGGTTAACGCAAGACAGAATTCAAATTTTTCAATATTATAACAGTGTTAACCGGTTAACGCCCTGGGTTAACCGGTTAACGCAAAACAGAAAGTTGTTCCTGCGCTAACACGAAAACAGAATGCAGATTTCCCCGCATTTTTCATCGTTGGAGGACTTCCGGACCTCCGATTTCGATTCCGTAAAAAGCTACACGTTTAGAAAATTATGACTCATCCGATTATATATTCATTCACAGTTTTAGCATAATTTAATCATCACAATTCAAGAGTATTTATCAAGACCTAATAATTCCAACCATGCCAATTAAGGATTTCAACCTAAATTATGTTCCTACCCATTGACCTAATCATACTAACCCACAATGATAAGGATTTCCCCCCTTACCTTGTCAATTTGATGGAAACCTTGACTCCTCTCGCTATTCCTCTCCTCTTTCTCTATTGCCTTTAGTGCTCAAGTGAATTCTAATTCTCACTTCCTTCACTCTTACTATTTATAATAGTATTCTAGTTTGGCTTAAATCATCTAATTTACTCACTAGGCCCAATAATACCTAATATTTAAATACCTCTATTTAAATTTAAATATTAACCACTCACTATGCAACCAAGTTAATTAATTAATTCAATTATTTAATTATTTCTCATATCCACTAGATAATGAATTAATACACCAATTAATTAATTAACACTCCACATAATTAAATTAAAATTATAATAATAATAGTATAATAATTAAATACTAAAAAAATGGGTTGTTACAACTGCCTGTGGTGCATGCATTCATCCTCTAGAAGCATATGAAAAATAAAAAATAATTTATAATATTATTCCATCAAATAGAATTACACAATGATTTAATAGAAATTTAATGACCCGCTCGATCGTAACATCCACCGGTTCCACACCGTGATGCATTCGCTTGCCTTTGAGGTCTCCCACGATTTCCTTGAGGTGTTTGGGGTCTCCTACTATTCGCCTAAGGCAAATGTTGTTGGTATGAGGGTTCTGGCATATCTAACAAATTTTCAATCATACCTCCCCAGTAGATGGCGTTGCGGTAATCGAGTTCGATGCCAATGTTATCGTAGTTGGGTCGTATTTGTTGGGTTACGTGTGGGCAGGCTGATTGGTTGAATTGGGACATAGATTCGTTTTGGAAACGAAGCAATGGTTCTTGTGGTGTGATGTTTGGGTCCTTTGGTGGTGTGATGTTTGGGTGTACATTGGTTGGGTGCTAATCATATAAGATATTGCTTCATTGATCCTCAGGGAGTCTCATAAGCTTTTATTTTTATTTTCTCTAGTATCTTAGAATAATCTTAAAGATACAATTGAGGTATCATCCCATTGATGGAATATCTCTATTATATCATATAAGATGCTACTTCGTTGATCCTCAGGGAGTCTCAAAAGCTTTTAATTTTATCTGCTTTAGTATCTTTAGAGAATCTTAAAGATACGATTTAGGTATCATTTTATTGATGGAATATCTCAATTATATCACATAAGATATAACTTCATTGATCGTTTGAGAATATCGTGTGTTCTGTCCAAAACATTGTTCTGCTAGTTTTCAGAAAATCGTAAATACGATTATGATTTTATTCCATCTTTGGAAAGTATCGATTATATCATAAAAGATGATTTCCCGACAGTTCTCATAAAATCATGTTTGTTTTATTTTGATTATCTCACTGCATTTCATCTCTACATCTCGAAAGACAAAGTTCAGAGTCTTTTCGTATTTAATTATCTTCCACCAAGAATGTACGAATGTTGTTGTCATCCATACCTTCTGAATCAAGTTTAAATAGGGGCAGCTGTCATACCCCAATTTTGTTAAGGCATTTTAAAAGCTTTCATACACCTGACTTTATTTTTACTTTACATCATCTACATAGGATAACATGTCTTTCATCATGCATAATGCCTAAAATGTCGACCAGAGTAAATTTTTGGATCTACAGGCAGATTAGTTGAACTGTTTCTCAAATTTACGTCAAATTAACAGACGAAAAGTTTCGAAATCAAGCTTGCAGACACCCGTTTTATTAAACTACGTTTCACGTAGTTTAAACATGGCGTGCTCATTTTATTTTTCGCCTATTTTTTCAGTCACATTTTGATCAGCTTGAGCTTTTTCAACCGAACATTTTTTACTTCAAAATTTAATCAAAACATATATGTTTTTGAGAAGTTTATTTTACGTTGATCATTATAGTGCATTCATTTTAATTTTTTGGATACTTTTTACGCCCGATTTTTATTCATATTCAGTCATTTTATTTTTATTCTTTCGTCAATTTATTCAAAATAATTAAATAGAATTTTTCATATCTTCATTTCATTGTTATCATATTTATTTAAGAAGGTGTAAATTTTAGTTGTTTTAATTGATTTAATCTCATTTAAATTAATTAAAGCTTCTAGAAGGGACAACTTCGACATTTTAGAATAATTTGTATTTCTTTTATTCAATCATGATCATTGATTCAAATTAATCAATGACTCGTGTTAATTATCCTTACATTATTCCATTCGGCCAATCATAAAATAGGAATTTAAATAAATAGTTAAATAAAGAAATCAAAAATTTAAATAAATAGGAATTTTAAAAAAAAATAGTTAATTATCCTTACATTTTTTTATATCTTCATAAATTTGAAAGTTGAAACTACAAATTTCAACCGTCATAGGATTAAAGTCTAAACTGCATAATTGTTCATGGTAGCTACTCATAATAAATACTTCCCTCTCGTCTTTAATATAAGAATAAAAAAATTTAATTTATTGAAGTATCAATGTATTTATAATACTTACATATAATTCATATACATTAATTTTTCAATGAATAAAAGAATAAAAAATTTCTTATATTAAGGATGAGAGGTAGTAGTACACCGACTACAATAACTTCAAATGTTACAAAAGTACATAATTCAAATGTTATAAAAGTATAATGATGTGCATAATTTAGGTTTAATTGATAAAATGGAGAAAATGAAGAAAATAGTAGTCTAACTAACCAAAACATGGCTAAGTTTATGCTTGTTTAATTTGATTTTGTAAAAGTATTTTTTTTTATTTTTTAAATATGAAAATAATAAAATTGATTTGGTAGTTTAATTTTACAAAACTATTTTCAATTTAATAGTTTTAAAAGTTACAATGGATTTTAGAAATTTTGACTTTTGAAAATTAAGAATAAAGAAATAAGAAAAATTTATAAAATTTTAATTAATGGAAATTTTTTAATATTGTACAACTTTAAAACACTGTTTAATAATAAGATTACCAAATATGTTTTCATTTATTTTTTTTCTTTAAAACTATTTTTTAAATTAATTTATAAAAATGTGTTTAAAAACTAAAACACATTCAAACAAGTTATAGCCTCTAAGACGTGTGTTAGTTCTTTTGGGATTGCCTGCATTATGCAAAATAACATGGAGTTTGTTCAAGTTGTTCTGGTGCAAAATGGGCACATGTTGAACACGATGTTCTAACATGTGTGTTGTAACATCTAGTATCTGGCAATAGACAGATGGTATTGCAATTTGGTTCAGATTTATTTTATCCAAGTTTCACTCTACATTAGAAGATCTACAAGTCATGGAGAAGATTTAATTTAGATGTATTGGTGCAACATTTGGAACATAATGTTCCAGAAAGTGCAGTGCAACATCTGGCCTTGTCAGAAGGCCATGAGGGATGTTGTTTGGTGCGAATTTTCGGATTGGTTTTTTATCAGATTTGTTAGCAATGTGTAGTTGATTTGTTTGACAGTTGTTGAAAATCAAATCAAATTTAAATGGAGATTTAAATTTGATTTTGAATGTTTTAAATCATATATTTTGGAGATTTTTATGGAACAATCAATTTCAACAAGATTCTATATTATTCTAGAAAAATTTAAATCAGCAATTCATAAGAAAAAAACCTAGAAGACATTGATATATAAGGAAACTCAATTCTCATGTTTTACTTGAGGGTTTATACACAAGATTAATTCTTTGTGTCTAGGGTTTTTGAGTCGTGTATTCCATGATAATATTATCACTCTTCACAAGAGGTCTGGGAAGAAAATCCCTACCAATGTCAAGAACATTCAGCATAAAGAAAAGGATGGTGAAAGACAAAATCTTAATTGTTTCTACATATGCAAAAGGATCCAATATCTTAATTACAAAGATTTTGGGCATATTCAACCTTAATGCACAAGTTTCCCAATGAGACAAATAAGAATCTCAAATGTCACAAATCATGAAGAAGGTGGATCTAATCAAGAAAAATCTTTGTAGCCATCAAATTGCAAAATTTCAGACAACATGACTCAATATCTGGTCAAGCCTGAGTACCAGTACAGTAAGTGTGTCTCCTTCATGCCCTTGTACTATTGTAAGTTGTATGGTAGACAATCACACTATTAACACTTATATCCTTAGTGGAATGAAAAGTTTCAAATGTAATATCAATAAGTCTGGCATGGCAAGCCTAATATTCTTATTTATATTGATTGTTCCTGTCACAAGGAGTTATCTTGTGAAGATTGGCATCTTGAAAGTAGATGCATTAGATAAACGATAGGAGATAAGAAACTTTGTTGCACCTTGTGAGGAGAAAGAAATTTGTAAAGATGATGATGGTGGTTGCCACTACAAAGCAGAATGTTGAAGTCCATGTTTTAGACATAATGAAAGACATATTAGAAAATGAAACTAATTTATGGTGCAGAAAGCTTGAGGGTTGTTACAGAGAAAGCTTTTATATGTGTACTAATCTCAATGTTGAAAAGGGAAGTAGTTATGAAATTTGCTAACTTGAGGAAAAAAATCAAGATGATATATAAGATGTTTCAACATCTTGCTCATACTTCTGATTTACCACATATGGAATTTATGAAACTCAAGTAAGGAGTTGACATTGAAGGTAAGGCTAATGGTTAGGATGGAGGTCCTCCCAACATTGAACAACCAATAGTGGTTCAGAAGAAAAAGAAGTTGAAGAACAATAGGGATTATGGATGTCTTCTCATTTGTGTGGAGTTTTGATTAACCTAAAACATGATAGTGTGTTTGATGAAGTTGGATCTGGTGTCACTCTTAGTGTTTTGAAGTCCAATTACAGGTTGTATGGAAAGATATATGTAAAGGTTTCAAATGCAAAGTATATGACCTGATCGATTCAAAGGTTATTGCGCTCACACCAAGAGGCCTAAACATAGTGTACACTCCCATGCCTCCACATGAAGGCACATCTGTGATGTCGTGACCAGTGCAAGTTGAAGCTAGGGCAGATTTGAAGAGTCTGCATCTATAGGGAGAGTTTGAGAAGGATCTACTTGAGGATTGTTTTATCAACTTCTGCAAGCATAATAACTCCAGTATGTGGATGGGAAATAAGGCTGATTACGCCAGTAGTCATTAGTGTGTTCAATCATTTTCATATGTAATTTTCTTATTTGTCATTCGTAATATTAACTTGTAAGACTCGTTTGTTTTCATTTCATATGTTTTTAATCAATTTATTTGTATTCACTCATACTTTATTTGTCAGTATCTAACTTTTTTTAAAAATCAAAATCAAAAGGAAAATGATGAAATTGAAAAACACGAAATCATTGCACATATGCTTTTGAAGAAAACTCTGTTGACGATGTAAGTCATTGCTTCAAATCCGAAACATCAGAGTTATAAGGAAGATAATCTATAGTCAACCCCTTCGGGCCAAGAAGTAAGAGTTTCTTTCTGTACATAAAACCCTCAATTTTAACCCGGGGCAGGGTATTCTTCAGTCAGTTCGACCTGGAATTCAAAACTTCAAAAGACAAAAAAAAAGGTGTCATATCAAAGGATCAACCACATCTTATCCCTTATGAGAGGTTGGAAATCACAAATTCACAATGGTTGTCCCTCGCCAACAGAAGGAACGAGGCAGTCACAACCCCTTCAAATCAAACAACAGATATCACATGATTTGTTCCAACAAAAGAAAAAGAAACTAGAAATTAAAAGTTAAAAGAAAAATAAAGAAAACCTGATAAGTCAAAAACTTGAAAACAAATTACTTAGTCAAAAATTAGGGCATCCATGTGGATTCAAAATTGGAATCAATTCAGTAAAATTTGGGAAATCAAAAACGAAGAAGCAAAAGAGGAATCAAAAGAAAAATCCTCAGTAAGAACAAATTTGTGTGGATACAAACCAAACAAAAAATGGGTGACTTCCGCTCTAAAAACCTCATTGGTTCATTAATCATCACTTCCAAATCCCTTTTGGAAAATGAGCGCTTGTGTCGAACTAACTGAACGTGGGACCGGAGGACATCAAGGAGAATGGGTGGGTTAGATTAAGTTTTGAGCCATAAATCCTTTCTTTCTAAAACCGTGAACCAGGCCAAGTTACAACCCTCAAAATACCTAATTGAAGTAGGGTTCATTTTGAAAGCATACTATAGTAGGTAAGATCGTGTTGAAACTGACTCCTAACGATTTGCTTATCATTTATGTAGGTAACAATGTGACATTCTTATTAGTGATCCATTCACTACATGTCATATTTCCAGTGAACAGGATTGGATTTCAAAACTGGCATAAACATAACACGGGTATTAACATTTCCAAGGAAACATTTAACATCAAGGAAAGTTTCCACAATGAACTTAAATTGAGGAGCTTGATGATACCAAAGGACAGAATGCAGGAGGACTATGTTGAGTAGGGGCAAGCCATTTCAATTGATCACGTCAAAAAGCAGAATTTTTGAAGACTCCGTTGAGCAGGAGGACAAGCCAATTCAAGATTCAGTCAAGTTGGGGCAGTTACGTCGAGAAATCTCTACAAGATTCAGCCAAGTTGGTCCAATCACGTCGAGATTCGACGAATCTCTCCAAGACCAATTAGCCAGGGGCATTCCCTTAAATTTCAACCAGTCAGAGGCAAAGTCACTTCAAGGCTCATATTGGGGTAGGCCACCTCAAGAGCACATGAAGTCAACCACTCCAAAAGATGTTTAATCATAGGTATACAGTTCCAAGACACTAAGGTGAGTCATATTGAGATCATTCTATGAAAAAATTGCTTCATAACTTGTGACTAGGGCAATCCATGCAGATACCCGACAGACTGGGGGCATGACTGACTATGAAGGGAAGACATTCTTTATACTTTTGAGGTTGTTCAGAACAAGATCCATCATGCGAAAGAAACTTCTAAGTTCAGGATGAATGTCGGGGAGTCATGCTGACCACATCCCTTAACCTTTCAATAGAGAATCATAATCTTGATTGATAAACCCAATGGTTATTGGTATCTTAAGTTCTCAATCTTCAAAATACGTCCAGCCATGCATAGCTCATACATAACCAAATCCTGAACATGCATCGGCATCCTGCATAAATAATTGTCATTACATATCATTGCATTCAAAAAAACGTGTAGCATATTCCATCAAGATAGAGCATTACGCCATGTAAAATCAAACATGCATAAACTGCATGAAATTCTTTCTCGAAAGCATAAACAAATCCTCGATTGGGATAGTTTTATTTCCCCGGCTGAGAATATTATCCCCATGAAACTTCTAATTGGTATTCCCGCAAGATTCCCCAGAGTATTTCTTCTTTATTTGCCTTTTGCAAGCATCTTTTGACCTTTTGTAAATCATCCCTGCCTTTTGAATAGAAAAGATTTTATTGAGACAACGTACCTTTTGTGAGTTCCTTCGTTGCCTTTTGCACGAAATCATGTCTCGTTGTTTACCTTTTATAAGTCCCATCGTTGCCTTTTGCATAAGAAGTTTACCCCTGTTAGAATTTTGCATCTCGATTTGTTTTGAAATACCTGAGGTAGGTTTGTGAGTCCTGGGGTGGGTAGCCATATTTCGAGAACTCCATCTCCGCCGTTGTGCTTAAGGGACGTCGTGATATTTTCGAGCCTACTGCAAGGTCCCCATCTGACAGAGCATACCAAAACCGAGTTCCTGTCTGGAAAATCCTTTCAAATCCTAGGTTTCACCTTGCAAACTATCTTAAGAACTTTTACAAATATTTGTGACCTTTCGTCAAGTACTTACCTTTTCTGAGTCCCCCCTTTGTCGTTTTCAAGTTTTCCGTGCTTTTGTACGGAAAATGTTTTATGGATTTAACTTACCTTTTGTGAGTTCTTTCGTCGCCTTTTGCACGAAATCATGTCTCCTCACTTACCTTTTATAAGTCCTGGTTGCCTTTTGCGCGATAAAGTCGTCTTTGTCAAAACTTTGTATCTTGGGCATTGTTTAAGGGATTTGACGATTAACCTACTCCCGTCTCGAATATTTTGAAGACACCTGATGTATGTTTGGCAAGTTCAAAGTGATTGACACACTTCGAGAACTTCATCTCCGTCGTTGTGCATGTGAGGTATCATGATGTTCTCTTGCCTTTTGTAAAGTTTCCCCTCTGCCTTTTGCATGAGGATTATCACCTCCTGTACACTTGCCTTTTGCAATTTCGCCCTGCCTTTTGTCGGGATTCCTTTTTTAACTTACCTTTTGTAAGTCCCTTTTTGCCTTTTGCATAAGGATTATCATCTCAAGTTTCTTACCTTTCACAAGTATCATCTGTCTTTCGCACGGGAAATCTCTCTTTCAATCTACCTTTTGTAAGTACCATCTATCTTTTGCAAAGGAAACACCTCTTATTTCTTACTTTCCTTTCGCAAGGTTCCCTCGACCTCTTATACGAGGAGTTCAATTCCCAAACCTACTTACCTTTTGTAAGTGCCCCCTTGCCTTTTGCACAGGAGCTTCTCTTATCAGTTTACCTGTTGTAAGACCCTTTTACGTTTTGCACACGAAAATCACTTCATACTATACTTACCTTTCGCAAGTCCTCTCCTCCTTTTGCAGAAGAAATACCTTCTATTTCCTTTTGCATAAGGGATTGCATTTGTTATTCACTTCACAAATATTCCTAGCCTTTTGTTGAGGGATTATCCTTGCCTTTTGCAAGAGAACACCAGTTCTTTCTGCATCTCTTATTAACCTTTTGTAAAGGAGTTCTCATTACCTTTTATATAAGAAGTCAACACCCTATCATTTATTCTTAACCTTTCGTTAAAAATTTATCACTGGATTTTGCATGAGAAGTTTCCACCCTTCTCCTTAGTCTTTTGCTAAAGAGTTCTCGGTACCTTTTCTATGAGAAATCTAGTTCATATTTCTTCTTAACATTTTTATTAAGGAGTTCTCATTACCTTTTGTGTGAGAATTCATATCCATCTTCATGTGCCTTTTTAGCCTTTTGCTAAGAAGTTTTCTCATTATCTTTTATATGATAATTCCAATCCCCAACAAACCTTTCGTCGAGGAGTTATCACTACGTTTTGTATGAGAATTTCACTCCTAGCTATCTCTTAACCTTTTATTGAGGAATGTCTTATTACCTTTTGTATGAGAAATTTACTTTTAACTCTATCCCTTAACCTTTTGTTAAGGAGCTTCTCATTATCTTTTGTACAGGAAACCATATCCCTAGTGAGTTTGTCCTTCACCTTCATCTTCCTTATTGACCTTTTGTTAAGAGGTGCTCATTGCCTTTTGCATAAGAGATCACGTTCAACTTCGTGTGTTTTCTTGGCCTTTTGATAATATTTTTCCTATGCCTGGTGCATGAGGAAATATTATATCCCTTTGTTTACCTTTTGTAGCAGGAAGTCTAATCATTTCCCGTTCAGGTCACTTGCCTTTTGCAAGACACCTATCTGCTTTTTGCAGAAGATCTCAGTTTACCTATTTATTCTTTGTTATTTTCCTTTCGCAAATACATGATTTTCTTACCTTCGTGGAATCCTGCGGGAATATTTCAATCACTAGTACATGCCAAAACTTTTAAATGGAGGCGGGAAAAAGAAAGGACAAAGAAAGAAAAATAAAAGGAAAAAGAAATCAATCATACATTGCATACATGGCATATTGCATATGTCATGCATAGCCAACATGCTTTCTTGACAACTAACTCATTATCCCCATAACTATCTCAGCTAATCCCTAACAGATAACCATATACAAAAGCATATATACCATCCATTAAATGATTTCTCATTAATACCCTTACCTCACATTTCATTCATTTTAATCACTCCATACAAGTAAATTTCTTGGTTATTTTGGTATTTAATCCTCTCCTACCGTTAATGTTTGAAGGTCGTTGTTATTCATACCTTCAGGTCCGAGAAGATTAAATAGGGGCAGATGTCATCCCCCAAAATTTCCCTCCCCTTTCATCTAACCTTTTGGTTTAAGATTCATTTGCATTCATAAACATCCATGCCATCTAGTGTATTAATCTCATCATAGATTCAAAGGTTAAGGTTCATTATACTTAACAAGGACCTAGGGTTTGCTTGATAACCAAGCCCTATGATTTGTGATGCTACAGTCATTGTGGAGAGCCCATCATGGTAATCAATGTACAAAACCCTAGTTGCTAGATGCTTGAGGCCTTAGAGTTTGGATCTTGGTGTTTAGTCCATGATAAACCCTCATTCTTGAATCTTGAGGTTTGTGAATCTTGTGGTTTACTTTGAGAGAGTTTAAAACCCTAGCTTGGCAGCATTGATGATTTGTTACTCACTTGGTTTGAGGCTTTGGTTATTGTTTGAGTTAGAGTTTTAACCTAGCTAAACCATAGTCCATGGTGTCTTATGATTGGCCTAGGTGCATGCTTACATTCATATTTCATTGCATATTGCCATTGGTCACATTTGATCTAGGTCACTTCATCCATTGGGTCTCTTGGTCATCATCTGGTCCAAATTTCATGTATTGGTTCCATAGTGTATCAAGGTGCATTTGAGGTCCATTGGTCCAAAGTTTCATTGTTTATTTTGGTCAAATCATGTCATGATCATTAGGTTTCACTATTATTCATTCATTTAAGACATTTGTTTCATTTGGTTGCATTGAATTTAGTTGGTCAATTGAATTCTATTGGTTCATTAGAATATGGTTTGACAAGAGAAGTCCATTTTATTCATTAGTCACATAGTCATACATTGCATTAAGGAAAAGATTACAAGAATCACATCACTTTTTGCATAAGTTGACTTTTGGTCAACTTTTGACTGTTTGGTCAACCAGTTGACCAAAGTCAACTTATCATGCTAGCATCCCTAAATCCCTAGTGTTCTCCATACTTTAATATCCATCACTTACGCTCCAAAAATTACACAAGTCAATGTCCATTTCAAAATCCATTTCCACACCATGCTCATTTTTAAACCAAAACCTAATTACATGTTCATTTCTAAACCATAATACATGTCCAAACAAATACATGTCCATTTGCCATACATAACCAAAACCATATTCCAAATACACATATACATAGCCTAACCTTGCATGACATTACAACACACACCAATACAAACAAGACTAAACCTAACCCAAACCCTTTCAAGCCAAGGCAAACATGGGCCTTAAACAGAACTCAGCAACAAGCCACATGCCAGGTGTAGCGGGGTGTTACCATGAGAAATCTCTAAGGCGTGTTGAAGGCGTAGTTGGTGAAAGGGTCTTGTGAATTTGGGGTTTATACCCCATCAAAGGGTAGAGATGTGCCTGAGATAAGCAAGAGTTGAGAAAAATGTAAGTCATCAAGGGATAAAGCCGACAGAAGAAACACGTTTGGTCGACAGGCCATTCCGTCGACTAAAATGAAGCTTGGGACTTAAAGAATTTTGGATCGTTCCAAACACATAGAAGACAGTGTCGCCCTAAATATCTGGACGGGAGAAATTTGAAATTGGAAAATGACTAGCAGTTACAAGAAGAATAAAAGCGCCAGAATATGGAGCAGTTTGCAAAACGTGGGTAGAGCGGTCTGCAGATCGTGTGGCACGACGTATGCTAGTTTTTAGGAGTTTTTAGCCTGTAGGCAGTTTTCTTTAGTTTAGTATAAATAGATATCCCACGAGGGGCTCGAGGTGTTCACCTTGTACTAAGAATCACTTATAAGAAACTTCTCATTCCCAGCGCGAGGAAGCAAGAGTTTTTAAGAGTGATATGTACGTGAATCACCACATTTATTTCAATGCAAATTCCTTACTTTTCAATTGTTCCCGTTGAACATTTTATTTTAATTTCATTTACTTTCGAGTTATCACTTTACGTTGTCGTCTACGCTGTCGACACTGATTCTATTACGATAATAGAGTTCACCAAAAGCGTGTTCGTCGTGTACGTCTTTTGAATGTTGTAGCGCTGTCGGTCACGAGTCACCCATAGGCTAGAGCGTCGTTTAAACCGTTCGTGTGGAAAAACATGCGCTAGTTCAATACTTTGTCAGGAGCCGTTTCTCACAAAGTTGTTCCTTCGAATTAAATAAGCCGCACTTGCACTAACACATGTCCTAAGATCAACTGGGATCCTGCAAGAAACCCTTAGTCTCAAGGCCTAGGGAGGACCAGCGGTTGTTTACCAATTTCCACAGTAAACAAAATGGCACGCCCAGTGGGACGGTGCTAGCGCAATTGCGAAATTGCATGAAACTTAGAAGTGGAAAACTATATAGTAAGCCACGAGAAACTTTGAAAATGTCAGATTCTGATACAAATGAAGTACCACGAGGAACTTTATCCACTACGAAAACAGTAATCTCACAGGTTGCCACTTTGCCACCGATGACAGGTGCAGGCTCAATGGTGTCGACTACGGGTGCGGTTGGAACATCAATTCCTCTACCTCCACCGGGGGATTCAGGATCAACGATAACGACGTTCAGACTTTATATGCCTCGTTTTGGCACCACAAATCCTCTTTATCGAATGTCGTATTCCTTAATGCCAGGATACCAGTCGACATCAAGTGCAACATTGTTTTCAGACAACGCTCAAAACACGAATCCATCCTTGCAAGGATCAGCGCAAGGGGGCAACATTAGGAGTAATACTCAGAACAGAACCATGTTGCTGTCGAACACTTCAATAGCGGTGTTGAGGCAGCAAATGGGTGATAGTAACCATGAGTTGGTTAATATGTTAACCAATCAAATGGGTACAGTTTTTACTCCAATTATACAGGAATCTGCTGAAACAAATAGGCAGGTGGCGAATGAATTGACGCGCTTGTCTAATTTTCTAGGGGCACCGGCTCGACAGATAGCACAAGTGGTTAGGCAAACTGTTCTTGTTCAGATGGAGATAGGGGCAGCAGAAGATGAGACAGTTCACGAAGGACAAATCGTTAGACCCCACTCAAATCAAGGCGTTGAATCAGGAGTCGCAGGACGTAACCAGATGGTATTGGTTAACCGACACCAGGATGCTGAACAATTTGTCGATCAACATCGACAAGAAGACTTAACAGTAGAAAATAATTTGACAACTATTGTCGAAAGGATTATGGCTAGAAATGGTATGGGTTCCATATTGCAAAGGCCATTGTACGCCTCCCCGTTGGCTGAATTTATTCTCCAAGCCGAGACACCTAAGGGAATGAAAGTGCCCAAGTACACTAAGTTTGGGGGAGAATCTGGTGAATCGACAATAAAGCATGTTGCCAGATATCTAACAGAGTTAGGAGATTTAGCTCATAATGAGTGTCTGAGAGTAAAGAACTTTCCCTCCTCTCTAACTAAGGTTGCCTTCACATGGTTCACTTCTTTGGCCCCAAGTTCAATTGATTCGTGGGCCAAATTAGAAAAGAAGTTCCATGAACAGTTTTACGAAGGACACTCCAAAATTAGTTTGGCATAATTTTCTAGTATCAAGAGAAGGTTTGCTGAGAGCATCGACGATTATCTGAATCAGTTTAGATCATTAAAGGCCAGGTGCTTTACGCAAGTGCCAGGACATGAACTTGTTCAGATGGATGCAGGGGGGGTTAGATTATTCCATTAGGAAGAAAATAGACCCAACTTTTGTGAAAAGTATGTCACAATTGGCTGATAGAGTTCGACATCTCGAACGGCTAAGGTTAGAAAAAGTTAGACACAATAAGGCTAAGAAAGAAAATGTAGCGTTTGTTGATTACGACGCGACAAATCCAATATATGAGGCTGATTATGCTTTATCGACCGAATTAGAAAATGACGTGGTTGAGTTAAAGCCAGGATCTGCCTACGAGTGTCGATCATTACTTCATGCGCAAGGAAAAAATCCTGTCGAAAACAACCCAAAATTCCCTTCGAAAACTTATACTTTCAATGTGACAAAGTGTGAGGAAATTTTTGATTTGTTAGTCAAATATGGTCAAATGGTGGTGCCACCTGGTACTAAAATACCACCATTAGAACAAAGACAGAAAAGAGGTTTTTGTAAGTATCATAACTATCTTGGTCATAATACCTCTAATTGTTACCTTTTCAGGGATCTGGTTTAGAAAGCGATTCAAGAAGGCAGGCTGAAATTTGTTGGCCGCAGAATGAAGATCGATGTTGACCCTCTCCACCAGGAGGAAGCTTTATTCTTGGATCCAGTCGAGATTAACATGGTCGAGATCACCGAATACGATGAGGCCGACATGCTGGAGCAAACTGGTGAAAGCCCAGATATCGACATAGCTGAAGTTTACCCAAGGGCTGATGAAGACTTGGTAGATTTCCTGTATCGCTGTAAGAACAAGGGTTCACAAGTTTGCCTGTGCCCTAGATGTGGTGTTGTCACCGACAAAATAGCCGTGGAAAATTTCCAGAAGCTGCAGTTGGGCAAAAGCAAAAGAGACGGGCCAACCAAAGAGCATCAGAATGAAAGAGGAACAAAAGAGGCTATGGAAAATACTCAGGCGAGGTCTAGGAGCTTTGTACCATCGGCAAGTGTCCCTAAAGGCACTTGGGTCAAGCCTCAGGAAAAACAAGAGACCCTACAAGGGGTTGTTGTTGTTGCTAGAGGAGGTCTAGCAATTAATTACAGGTGTGTGTTCAAGTATGAAAAAAGGACTCATGTCTCTGAAAATTATTTGGGGAAGAACCCCATGTCGAGGACTCAATGGAGACGCTTCCAGAGGCGTAAGCAGGCCGAAAGAGAGGCTGCTAGAGGAATAGCTGGAAGAGGCATGGCCAATGGGGTGAATGCTGGAAGAAAGGTTGTTGTGAAGGTCAACACAGCAGCAAAAGAACGGATCAGAGAGTATGTCCGTCGACCAACTGAGAAATGTTCTGATGAAGTTACTGATGACTTCAATTCAGATTTTGAAGCAAGCCTGGACATCTTGGTCAACATGGTGTCAATTCTACCACAAGAATATAATTGTGTGACTGAAGTGGAGGAGTCGGTAGACGATGTTGACGTTGAAGAAATGGCTTTGCACCAGCCAAGATGCTATTTTATGCTAAACGATGGTTCTGCTAAAAGCTAAGAAGCAGTTTTCGAAAGGCCCACGATGACTATGAAAATTCATTTGAAACCATTGTTGATTAGGGCCAAAGTGGAAGGCGTAACTATCAACAAAGTCTTGGTCGATTGTGGCGCCACAGTCAACATCATGCCGCACCATATTCTGAGGAAGATTGGCAAGTATGATACTGACATCATATCCAATAACGTGGTCTTGTCTGACTACGGGGGGAAAATGAAAAGCACCCTGGGTGTGATTATGGTGAACACCACGGTGGGTTCAATAACTAGACCGACACTGTTTATGGTGATAGACGCCAAGCCAAGTTACAACTTGTTATTTGGCAGAGAATTGCTCCATGGTGTCGGAGCCGTACCATCTTCAGCACATCAAAGATTGGTGATTTGGAAAGAAGATGGAGTGGTCGAAAATATCGAAGTCGACCAAGGGTACTTCATGGCTGACGTGAATAATGTCGGCAAGAAGGAATTCGAGAGGAAATTGGCCAACATTTCTCCTTGTTTTCCAGCTGAGGATGTATATGCTAATCTGAGTGAGGCTTTTGTTTCTCTAACTTTACACGAGACTCATGGCTTCATTTGGGATGTGGAACGTTTGGATGATCCACCTATACAGGTATCCGGCCGATAGGCTGGGGAGATGTCACTGATGATGACTGAGCTAGAACCTCTAAGAAGGATTTCGGCATACGTTGCCGAGAACAAAATAAAATCGGCTCTAGAGGCTGAAGAAAACATGGTTGTCGAAGCCTATGTGTTAAATAAAGAGGGTTATGTGGATATTGGGTCAGAGCCTCCAGATAAGCTAGTTTTGGCTAAAGGAGACGTCAACATGTAGCGTTTGGACTGTATTTATGACGATAAACCTTTAGGGTTTGAAAAAGACCCAAAAGCACCAGAGAAAATGCGACTAAAAGACCCCTTGGAGGAAGTCGACCTTGGCGAAAATGGCGAAAAGAGGCCAACATACATCAGCGCCAACATCGACAAAGAACTAAAGTCTGAGGTAATATCCGTACTTAAAGAATTTAGAGACTGTTTTGCTTGGGATTATAACGAAATGCCTGGTTTAAGTAGGGATTTGGTCGAGCTAAAGCTGCCAATAAAAACTGGAAGAAAGCCAGTAAAGCAGACGCCTAGGCGTTTCGCCCATGAGATCATGGCAAAGATAAAAGCAAAAGTAGAAAGACTCCTGAAAAGCAAGTTTATACAAACTGCAAGGTATGTCGAATGGTTGGCCAATATTGTGCCAGTGATTAAGAAAAATGGGTCTTTAAGAGTATGTATTGATTTTAGAGATCTAAATGTTGATACCCCCAAAGATGAGTATGTTAGATGGTTATGCTGGATATAACCAAATTTTTATTGCAGAAGAAGACGTGTCGAAGATGGCGTTTTGATGCCCAGGAGCCTTGGGAACATATGAGTGAGTTGTCATGCCATTCGGCTTGAAAAATGCCGGAGCGACATATCAGAGGGTAATGAACTCAATGTTCCATGGTTTTATTGAAGATTTCATGCAAGTATACATTGATGATATTGTGATAAAATCAAATGGTCGACATACTCACATCGAACATCTCCGAAAGGCCTTTCTAAGGATGAGGAAATATGGATTGAAAACGAATCCATTAAAGTGTGCTTTTTGTGTGCAGGCAGGCGATTTCCTTGGCTTTGTGGGGCATAAAAAGGGTATTGAAGTAAACCAAAGCAAAACAAAAGCCATTATGGACGTCAAGCCTCTATCGACCAAAAAGGAACTACAATCTTTGTTGGGCAAAATAAATTTTCTTAGAAGATTTATATCTAATTTAAGTGGCAAAACAAAATCCTTTTCCCCACTAATTCAACTGAAGAATGAGGATTTTAAATGGCAAAAAGAGCACCAAGAGGCTTTTGACAAAATCAAAGAGTATTTGACCAGGCCTTCAGTACTGGCCCCTCATGTTAGGAATAGGCCAATGAGGTTGTATATTGCAGCCTCAGAATCGACTATAGGAAGTATGTTAGTCCAAGAGGATGAAAAATGTCTCGAAAGACCTGTGTATTACCTTAGTCGAATGCATAATGACCCTGAAACTAGGTATAGCGATATAGAAAAACTATGTCTATGCCTGTATTTCTCTTGTATGAAACTAAAGCAATATATTAAGCCTGTTGATGTGTATGTATCTTCTCACTTTGATATTATTAAGCACATGTTATCTAAACCAATTTTGCATAGTCGAATTGGGGAATGGGCTTTGGCGTTAACGGAGTACTCTCTGACATACGTACCCTTGAAAGCAATGAAAGGGCAAGTAGTGGCAGATTTCCTTGTCAACCATTCAATGGTCAAAATGGCGTAAAATTATATAGACATAGTGCCATGGAGATTATACTTCGACGGTTCAAGACATAAGCATGGATCTGGGATAGGAGGAGTCATAATTTCTCCAGATGGAATTCCAGCAGAGTTCAAATACAGAATTGAAGGGGTATGAACAAATAATGAAGCAGAATATGAGTCGCTTATTACAGGACTTGAACTACTGCTAGAATTGGGGGCCAGGAATGTCGAAATTATGGGAGACTCTGAGTTAGTGATTAAGCAGGTATCAAAAGAATACAGGTGTGTTAAAGAAAATTTAATCATGTATTTTGTGGTTACCATCAGATTACTCAAGAGGTTTGAGCAAGTCAACCTCCAGCATATACCACGGAAAGAGAACCAGAGAGAAAATGATTTGGCACAGGAGGCTTCAGGGTACAAAGCGTCAAAAGACTAGGATGAAGAGGTCCAAGTAAGAGAGAAAGTACGAGCGACATTGTTATCACCATCAGATTTGTCGATTATAAAGTTGGGAGTTGTAGATAAATATCATTTTGAAATTCTGACCGTCAACGACAAGGGGGAAAGTGATTGGCGTAAACCGCTAGTCGACTATCTACGTAATCCTGTAGGGTCGACAGATCGAAAGATAAAATATAGGGCCCTTAGCTACGTCTTGGTGAATGATGAACTATTCAAAAAGACAGTTGAAGGAGTGTTACTAAAATGCCTAGGAGAAAGTGAGGCATATGTGGATGTGTCTAGCGTACATAGTGGAGCGTGTGGGGCGCATCAAGCGGGTTTGAAGATGAAATGGCTCTTGATGCGCTCAGGAGTTTATTGGCCTTCAATGTTGAAAGATTGCATTGAATTTGCTAAAAGCTGTCAGGAATGCCAATTGCATGGGGGCATACAGCACGTGCCTGCAAGCGAGTTGCATACAATTGTAAAGCCCTGGCCTTTTCGAGGGTGGGCACTGGATGTTATCGGAGAAATAAAACCAGCCTCGTCGAAACAACAAAGGTATGTTTTGGTCGGTAGCGACTATTTCACAAAATGGGTCAAAATCGTAGCATTAACAAATGTAGACCAAGAGGCTGCGATAGATTTAGTCCAAAGTCATGTCATCTGCAGATTTGGCATCCCAGAAACAATCACAACCGACCAGGGGTCAGTTTTTACTGGTCGAAAAGTGCAAGATTTTGTAAAAGAAATGGGAATCAAATTACTGACTTCTACCCCCTATTACGCACAGGCAAATGGCCAAGTCGAAGCTGCTAATAAGGTGGTCATCAGCCTAATAAAGAAACATATAGGCAAGAAGCCAGAAATTGGCATAAGACGTTAGATCAAGCTTTGTGGGCATGTCGAACGTCACCAAAAGAAGCAACTGGAACAACTCCATTTCAACTTGTACATGGGCACGACGCAGTGTTGCCAGTAGAGATTCAGGTTCAGGCAGTCAGAACCCAAAGGCAATATGAAATACCTTCTGAAGATTATTGGAGCATGATGACAGACGAACTGGTCGACTTAGATGAAGAGAGAATGTTAGCCTTGGATTCACTACAAAGGCAGAAAGAAAAAGTCTCCAGAGCATACAATAAAAAGGTGAAAGGAAAAATGTTCGTTGTCGATGATCTAGTTTGGAGAGTGATCTTTCCTATGGATAGAAATGGTAGAGTTTTGGGTAAATGGTCCCCTAATTGGGAAGGACCGTTTAAAGTTTTGCAGGCCTTCTCTAATAACGCCTACGAGGTCGAAGAGTTGGCACCAGATAGGCGAATCTTAAGGGTAAATGGAAAGTATTTGAAAAAATATAGGCCTCTCCTTCAAGAGGTCAAGATTTTGACAGACTAAATGACTGTCGAATAAACTATGTTGGAGAAAACTATGTTTGAAACCAGCTACAAAAGGCACAAAAAATAAATACACAATGCTAAAATAGAATGATAACATTAAATTGGCAAGAAGCCATTGTTCAAATATTACACAAAAATAAAAGCGGTAAAAGTTGGCCGAATTTGTATTGAAAAGATTTAAGCTCAAAGTTGTAATGGAGAGACATAGGCTCCAAGGTGTCGGTCTGGGCTTTAAGCTGTTCAAGCTTCTTCTCAACAGCCGAAAGCTCTTCAGCTACCGCTAAGGCATCGCCGGTGGTTTGCTCCATAGTGGCCTGGGCAGGTTCTAGAACTACGTGGATAAAGCACGACTCCTCCTTTGTAATTGACTCTAACTCACTGTCCAAAGTAGAAATTTGACGCCGAAGGGCATCAATTTGTTGGCGTATCTCAGTGGCCCTTGTTTGTTTGGAGATCAACTCTTTTTTCTTCTCCTCCATAGTCCCAAGCAGTTTGGTGACCTCCGCGTCGGCATTCATCACCAACTCCCACTTTTCCATCACAAAGGCCTCAGTAGATGCAACTTGGCGTTCAGTTTCCCTAACGCTGTCGAGATGGCGCAGCATGGGAACCAGAAGTTGTTCTAAAGCGGCCGTTGCACGCTTGACATATTCTAAGAGCTGAAGATCTTTAAGTAGGGCAAGCACGCGCAAGATCTCTGGACCGACAACAGGTTCATGCATGAGCACAAAAGGGTGGTCAGGATTCAAGGCGTGAAAGCTAACTTTTTCCATTAAATCTTTAGTACTCGTCGCCTCAGAACCCATTTTTCCAGAGTGGTGAAGCTGCTCAGAGTCAGAAGAAGTATCATGTGATTTCACTAGGTTACGGAGCCTAGCAATTGCTTCTAAGGCAGAAGGCTTTATCGCCAGCCCCTGGAAAGATGAAGGAGAAGCAGCCGACAGAGGAGTAGTTTGAGAAGGTGGGTTCTTAGTGGTGTCGACATTCGCTGGTCCCCTTGGATCCTGCAAAGGCAAGGAAGCTGAAGAAAGACTATAGTCAGAACTAGTCGAACTGGAATCTGTGTACGCTGCAGGACTAGTGAATGAGTCAGAGTCACTATCACTAATCTGGATAGAGAAGCCAATGAACTCACCAGTGGTGTCGATCGATTATAGTGGGTGAGCTAGAGAAGAAGCCGGCGACGAAGGAGTATAGTCGGCGACAGGTTGATATGGCTCAGCAGAAGCATCAGCCTGTTATAAGGAAAAAGAAGTTTGTAAGAGAAGTATAATAATCCAAGGGAATAGACAGTAAAACAAGTGATTACCTGTGTCGACGCAAGGGAAACGGCATCTGGATTTGCTTTCCCCAAGGCAGCAGCAGCGGGGGTGCTAGTCGACTGCGAAACCCCCACAGCTCGATCAAGGGCCTTGTTAAGAATGGAAGTGTCGACCACAATAGTGTCGGCATCTAAAGCAGGAGCCTCTGGAGTGAGCACTTTATGGTGTCTCTTTTTCTTGGTTTCGCCACTCCTAGAGGGAGAATCGTGCTTCTTCCTTTTGTGGCCCTGATGGCTTTTGGATTTGTGGGAGTGCTGAGAAGATGGCTGGGAAGTTGGCTGAAGACATGAAGAGAGGTTATAAGTAGATATTCTAGTCAGAAGATCAGACAAGCCGACAAGAAATACCTCAGATCCTGTGGCAGCAAAGCGTTTGTGTTTTTTGGATTTTTTGGAGTGAGAGGAGATAGTGGGGTCTGTCGAACGTGGTTGACCCTGCAAATAAGTAAGAAATTAGAGACCACGTAGTGTTTCCCTTAAAAAATCACAAGAATAAATGAGACTGCTTCATATAGGGGCATACCGAAGAACTGGGTTTTTTCAAGACTTGAGAAATAGGGCGCTCATCATCATCAGAGGATTCCTCAGGAGCAGCCTGTAAAAGGGGAAATGACGGCTAAGAATAAAAATCAAGGCAAAAGAAAATGGAAATTCATCCAGAGTCGAACCTGAGCCTCTTGTGTCGAAGGGGTAGGTTCTTTGGCAAGAGCAAGATCCACAGGGTCTAGAGGGATCACTGCAAATAAATATAAGAAACACAAGTGAGCGGCGAAATCCAACTGAAAGGAGGTGTTAGCTTTCCAGAAAAGTGTTACCAAGTTGTGTGGATTCGAACATGCTAACATATTGAGGATCAATATGAAGTGGTCCTGAGTAGTCAGGCAGATAATGCTTCGTCGGAACCACTTTGTCGGCCTTTTTCTTATAGGCATTTTGTACGTGTGAAATGGGACAATAAAACCACTCTGGGACCGAATGGCCAAAGGCCAAATCCAAGGGGTTAGATGGCAAAGGAGGGAACTTGATGTTTTCAAAATGAAGGGCATAAAGATACTTGTCTTTCGCGTAACCAGGGATTTTAAGTTTTGGGAGCTTGTCGGTTACTTTCTCCTTTAGTTCGGCCGCAGCCTCAAAGATGGTCCGACGAAGATTATCTGGTCGATACACAACTTGGAAATAGTTCTGGAAAGTGCGAATTTGTTTGGCATGGAGAGCCTTACACTTGGTCGATTTCGCCTGCAAATAAACAAAAGCTTGAGTTAGTTCAGATAGTTTGGCCTCAGGAGCGCCAACATAAACAGTAAGATATGACTGCCACCAATCATCAAACTCTTTGGTGCAGAAGAAGGTTAGTCGAAAGGGAGTGGAGTGGAGTCGTGGTCGGTTTTCCCAGATGGTTTCAAGATCCTCCTGGATCACACTCCAGGGTTGACCATAAAGGATGTTTGTGAGTAATTCAGGAGAAGAGTACAGGGACTTGGGAATAAATTGGCAAAGGCCAAATTGTCTGGCCACCAAGTTAGGCTGATAAGCCACTAGGCCAGGGTTGCTACTAGAGGTTTCAGCCGACAGGAATCGAGGGACCAGAAGACGTCTCCAGATGAGGAAGGTTTCATCTCTATGCTCATCTTCAGTCGGAGGAAAAGCCCTGGTGAACCATGCAGGACCTTCAGTTCGACGGCTGAAAGGGGCCATAGAAAGAAGAAAGTTGGCACGGGTCAGCATGATGTTGAACAAGAGGAGAAACACCTGGAGGTCAGGGAAGGTTTCGTCGATGGGCGTCAGAGGGATCAATCGCTTCCAAATAAGGTGTCATTCCTCTGGGGGACACGCAACCCTTCTTATCCCATGGGGGGCTATGTCTTTAGAGAAAGTGGCATTGAGCCACAGTTGTAAGAACCAAAAAGGTCCATGGACCAACACATTTTTCTTCTTTGAATTCTCAGGGTCAAAGAGTTTGATTTGACGGACGACCTCAGACAGGGATTCATAAAGAGAAGCTAAAATTAATTAGCCCGGGGCGATATCACGCTCTTGGTGCAGTTGAGTTGCCAGGAGAGCAAAATGCTTGGCTATCTGCATAGATCTGGAGCAGAAAACAAAGTGAGATAGCCAAAGAGTCATAAAAGCCACATGTTCTTCGTTGGTCACAGGGCCTGAAGAGGTGGCATGGTGATCAATGAAGTTGTTGTACGTCGGCTTGCGAGAGTCACCAACGTCAAACCGCAGAGAGATTGGCGCTACGGCTTCATAGTCGAAGACTTCGACAGTCGATTTTAATCCAGTGATGGCAGCAATATCCAAGAGTATCGGCGTGATCATGCCACACTTGGTATGGAAAGAGTTGGTCGAACTATCCCAAAATTGGAGGGCAGCTAGTAACATGCCACAAGATTGGGGAGGGCTACAACGGGCAATCTGTAGAAGGGTGTAGATGCTTGTCCTTTTCCAATGGTCGATTTTCTCTGATTCTAATCGATCCATCCAGGCATAAAACTTAGGATAGTTTTTGGGAGGAGCAGTCCTGAAGTTCCTGTAGACATAGCGAAGGGAAAAAGGCTTTTGGGCAGAAACCAAGGGTTCAGAGATATGACTGGTGGGGAAAAGGGAAGAATCTGTTATGGTTATCCCAGGGGGCGATTTTCTGGAAGAGGACCTAAGAACGCTAAAGGTTCGTCAGCCAAGGAGAAAGGGATCAATACCTGAGAACGCCAGATTTTTGCCTTCTCTTCTGCAAACGGAGGCTCAGGAACGTACTCCTTACCATCAATGGTGAGAGGATGTGTGAGTTTAGCAGCGGAGGGAAATGCTTTACTTTTATTGGAGCTAGCCATGGAAGAAATGGAAGTTTTTTGGAGAAGAAGAGTTTTTAAACAGAGTGCATGAGATGATTGTGTGCTAAAGCAAAAGGGCAAAAAAAGGGAAGAAGAAGAAAGAACAAGGGTTTTATAGGGGTTAAACCCTGAGAAAAGAAGAGTGAACGTTTGATCTTCCATTTTCGACATGTATACCCATGTTCCCACATCTGCAGACACGTGGAGGAGAGAAGGCAGTTGTGATGGTAAACACGCTTCAGTCATAAAGACGTGAAGTGATGGGGACGTGATTTTGGGCGTCTCGAGGAAAAAAAGGAAGCGTTCATCATGATTATATGACGTCATCAGCGTGGGGCAAACAGGTGTCCCACTAAGTAGAAATGGAAGCAGTAAGGGGTAAGTCGACATCTCAAAGATGCCATCATCTCACCAACATCGACATTCGAAAATGGCATCTCTGGGGGGCATTTTGCTACCACGAGAAATCTCTAAGGCATGTTGAAGGCGTAATTGGTGAAAGGGTCTTGTGAATTTGGGGTTTATACCCCATCAAAGGGTAAAGATGTGCCTGAGATAAGCAAGAGTTGAGAAAAATGTAAGTCATCAAGGGATGAAGCCGACAAAAGAAACACGTTTGGTCGACAGGCCATTCCGTCGACTAAAATGAAGCTTGGGACTTAAAGAATTTTGGATCGTGCCAAACACATAGAAGACAGTGTCGCCCTAAATATCTGGGCGGGAGAAATTTGAAATTGGAAAGTGACTAGCAGTTACAAGAAGAATAAAAGCGCTAGAATATAGAGCAGTTTGAAAAACGTGGGTAGAGTGGTTTGCAGATCGTGTGGCACGACGTCTGCTAGTTTTTAGGAGATTTTAGCCTGTAGGCAGTTTTCTTTAGTTTAGTATAAATGGGATATCCCACGAGGGGCTCGAGGTGCTCACCTTGTACTAAAAATTACTTGTAAGAAACTTCTCATTCCCAGCGCGAGGAAGCAAGAGTTTTTAAGAGTGTTATGTACGTGAATCACCACATTTATTTCAATGCAACTTCCTTACTTTTCAATTGTTCCCGTTGAACATTTTATTTTAATTTCATTTATTTTCGAGTTATCACTTTACGTTGTCGACACTGATTCTATTACGATAATAGAGTTCACCAAAAGCGTGTTCGTCGTGTACGTCTTTTGAATGTTGTAGCGTTGTCGGTCACGAGTCACCCATAGGCTATAGCGTCGTTTAAACCGTTCGTGTGGAAAAACTTGCGGTTGTTCAATACTTTTTCAGGAGCCGTTTCTCACAAAGTTGTTCCGTCGAATTGAGTAAGCCACACTTGCACTAGCACATGTCCTAGGATCAACTAGTTGATCCTGCAAGCAACCCTTAGTCTCAAGGCCTGGGGAGGACCAGCGGTTGTTTACCAATTTCCACAGTAAACACGGGGTTTTCGTTACCTTTAGGTTTATTGACTAAACCAAAAGTCAACATACAATTCGAGTCGCCACCGCACTTTTATTTGTCCAAAGGAAAGGCTAAAAAGCGAACAAAAGCCAAGTAAGAAGTTTTTCAAATCAAAAACTAATAAAAATGTCAGAGATCTAGGTAAGGGGTTAGTTATGAAATGGGAAGGTTTTACGCACCCAAAACATCCTTAGTACTCTAAGGGAACCCTTTTTGCAAATATGTGTTGTAGGTTGGTATTTGTGAAAAGATTTATGCAAAAGATTGTAGGGATGAGAAGAGAATGAATTATATTTACAAAGTTTGTTGTGTGAATGATTAAACCCATTGCCTACGTGTCGCAACGTAAATGCGAAAAAACAACTGGCGAAAAAGAAGAAACAGAAGAGTCGCCACCGTTCGTTATTTATCCCAAAGAAGGGAAAGGAAACGATCGAAGAAAACCTGAAGAGAAGAAAAGACAAGGTCTCGCAACCAAATCTTGGGTTCGGGAGTCGATTATGCGAAGGGAATGTATTAGCACCCCTACGCATCTGTAGTACTCTACGGGATCCACTCTTGTTGTTCTAGTCTAATGGGTGTAGGTAATATCTAATGTACTATCTGCTAAAAGGAAGGTTAGAAGAAAATGACTCGCAAGGATGTCGCATCCACTGCCTACGTATCTCATCTGAGTATGAGAATCAGAGTCTTCGTAGCTCGGCTACCTATGGGTGAAAGAGAAGTGTGCTCGATAAGACATCGCGTCTTATGCTTACGTATCTCATCTGGAATAAGAATCAGAGCAAAACGTAGTTCAACTAACTACGGGAACAAGGGTCTCGATTGTAACTAGGGCAAGAGAAAGGGAAGGTCTCGATCGCAACGAGGGAGAGAGAAAAGAATCGTAGCAAGGGCGAAAGCAAGCAAGAATTAGTTGTTAGTCGTCAGTCAAAACTCGGCAAGACATTGCATCTCGTGCCTACGTATCTCATCTGGACATGAGAATCAGAGTTGCCGTAGTTCGGCTAACTAGGGGTTAAGGATTGCCATCTGAACATGGACTTACAAAAGAGGACACCAGTTGTGTCAAAGGAAAGCGGGCAATATGTTCAACGTCCTAGCAGTAGGTGTCGCAGCTCCCTGGATCGAGTCTTAGGCAGTTACCTCTTTGCAATAGAATAGATTGACATGCCACAAGATCGGAGACGCACGGAAAGTCTAAAAATGGGGAGGCTCTGCCCTAGAGTTGTCATGCAATGTGGACCTATGTGTTAGGATTTACAGAGGGGAACATCTACCTAATGTTAGCATGCAAAGAGCAAGGGAATTCTACCTATGTTATCATACAAAGGGTTCTACCTAATGGGTGCTACCTAAACGGAATAAGATTCGACGGATGGAGCAAGGAGAGGAGCCACAGATAAGGGTAGATGCCGATGCCAGAAACAATCGACTTATAGGTAGACGGCGATGCATGAAGCAATCGACTTACAAGAGAAATGGCGATGCATGAAGCAATCTACTTACAAAAGGATGGATGAATACGTGCTGGTTCTGTTAAGTTTTGAAAATGATTACTCGACGTTGGATCGAGCTTTTGATCTTGTTTTGAAATGATTATCGAATGTTCGTTTTAATTCTTGTATTAACAGATGAATAAAGAATGAAAGAAATAAATATTATACACTTTATGGGAGACGGGTACATTTGTTATGAATGGGGATTGTTCATGGCAATCAAACAATAAGAATATATGCCTCAATCATCATACAAGTAGGCGACAATTATCAATCAAATCAGATAAACAAACAGGTATATAATCAAATCAAAGAGTCAAAGAATGAAATAATGGAGCATTAAACAATGCATGGGAGGTATGAACATGTTACACAATCAAGCAATAATATGCATGGATGAAAGAAACAAGTATAAGAGATAACATATGAATAAGACAGATGAAAATATGCACAAAAGGGGTCCACTGAATAATTAAAACAGGAAATGAGGCAAGGACCAAATAAAATCAAGGTAAAAGGCCTCTAATATATGGCATATAAGATGAACAAGGGAGGATCAAAAGATCTCTTCAATTGCCATAAGCAATCCCTAAGTCAAACATCAATCATAACAAAGTCAACTGAAAATTCAAGTCAACTTAAAAATTATCAAATAAATAGCAAATTAATCAAGAAAAATATGAAAAATTAAACTAAGTAAGGTGGGGTCAGGACATCATCATCCCCTAAAAAGATTTTAAAAATAATGAAAATTGGTTCATAAATTAATTGAAATAAAGTAGAGGTCAAAACAAAAGTCAACCAACCAAACTAGGTCAAAAATAAATCCAAAATAAATAAAAAATGGGAAATAAAATTTCAAGAAAATGTCAGGTGGATCATGGGAAAGTGGTCAACCTTCATCCCAAAAATCAAAAGCTAAAAATAATTTTAAGACATAAAACTAAAATCAAGAAAAAAAAGTGTGTTAAAATGGACCATTTAAAATAAATAATTAAAATAAAATATTAATATTAAATAAATACGAAAATAAAAATAAAATAAAATAAAATAATGCATTAAGAAATGTGAAAAATATTTTTGTATATTTTTATGAATAAAGAAAATATTTTAAAATAATTAAAAGCAAAACAGAAATTAAATGTGAATTAAAAAAGAAAATGAAAGGAGATGGATTGGTGGGCCAGGAATGGGAGGGTGTGAAAAGCAGATGCGCAGGGCCCAAGTTCCAACCAAATATTCAGGACGTGACACTAAAATTAAATAACATTTTAATTTAAAAAATTATGTGACATTGCATCAACTGGGCAAAGGTACTTAAGTGACTACAAGACAAAACAAGTATGCACGGCCAGGATTAAATCATAAGCCTTGGATCTAAGGGCTATTAAGGTGCCACATCATCGTCTTCTTCATGAAGACAAACCCTAATGCCATGCAACCACGAAAATGCAGCCCATGCAGTGAGTTTTTTCAAACTTCCACTCAAGATTACAACCACCATATGGCACCAAACGACATGAAATAAAAACCAAAACTCAAGTACAAAATGTGTAGATTAACATGGTGACTTATTTTAGGTAAAATTATGGTTTAATCATGGAGAAAAGTTGACCACAAGATGTCAACATGGACACGGGCAAAGGCAAAAACTCAACAGCACAAATAAATATCAATAACACAAGCATATGATTGGCATGGTAATGATGATGAGCATGGTAAGCAAGCATAAAAAATAGCATGGTGCAAGCATGATATATCAATGGATGGCTATGGAAAATGGACAAAAAAATTTACCTAGTGGAAGCTTGATGAAAGCAGATCTCTAATGCTCCTGCCTTGCCTTGCTCAAAAATTCACCAATGCCTCCTAGGTTTAGGGTTTGCATCTTTTAAATATGTAGGTCAAATAATCTAATGGGCTTTGAAACAAATGATGTCCATGAGAATAAAAGTGTGAAGTGAGGTGTATTAGGCATGGACACTTAAGTGAATGGATATATTGCTTCAAGGCCCAAAATGAGGTAGCAAAACGTGGTTGGTTTGTGCAGCATGCCTTGGTTGGTTTGGTTTGGCAAGAAAAAAGTCCAAGGTGGTGACTTTGTGGCCATGTAACTTGATGATCAAGTTACCAAATGATGAAATAATGCAAACAGTAGAAAGACCTCATGGAGTATGTCATCTTTCATGTTGAGCACAAGTTGAAATGATGAATGGAAGGAGGTGAAAAATGACCCTCAAGTTCAGGTCTCACCATGCAAAACTGATTGGGCCAGTTTGGCCTAAAATCTGCCTAGAAAATCAAGTCATGGTGCCCACTTTAGGTGAATGTCTCTTTCAAACCATGAATCCAAATGAGATGATTCTAAAAGGAGGTGAAAGAGGACATGGCAAGGTATAATTGTTTTGAATAAAGTATTTTCAAATGATGCCTTGAAGTGCAAGTAAACTGGCCAAGAAGTCTTGACAAACTTTGAAGATCTTTGGACTTAGAAATTTTTCTAAGTGTCCTAAAAATATGTCCCACTTTGACTAAGCACAACTTTCTCAATCTTTATCCAAATGGAGAAAACTTTATATCTCTAGAAAGCTTGAAACAAGAGGAACAACTTTCATGATGGAGAAATTTTCAAATGGAGCTTTTATCTTGATGGAAAATGGGATTAAAGTGAGTGCAACAATCATGAAAACTTGCCCTAAATGGAAAGTTAATCATTTCCAAATTAAGTAACTTTTCCAATTCCTGATTAAATGATGAATCCATGATCCAACCTTGATCAAATTTCACATGTAGGATCCCCTAGGCATGAATTTTTAGATTCCACTCTCAAAATGTCAGGAGTTGACTTTTCTGGCCCCACTGTTGACTTTTCCCAAACTGTCTGATTCCTGATTCCAATGATCAATTGAAGCACCTCTAGCTCAAATAAAGAGCTGATTTTTTGTATGTAAACCCTTGTGGACATATGGAGAGCCATGGAAAAGAGTTTCACCCAAAGAATCAGAAATAAACTGATTTTATACCAAACCCTAGTTTTAGGGCAACATGATCGGGAACTGATTGCACTGTTTGCCAATGGATCCTTCTGAGATAATTGTGAGTCTTCCTAGGCCAAGATGCCTCTCTAATCATGACATGGATGAGCCCCTCTACTTCCAACCAAACATTGCCTGTTGCAGGTAGCCATGAAACCCTAATTTCCTGATTAAATCCAGATGAACACTCTGATAGCTCTGATTCCTTCATTGATGAACTGAGGACCACACTAAGATACCTGGAACCCTCTGATACCCTTGAGACTTGTATATTTAGAAAATGAAGTCCAATTCTCAATCTTGCTTTGTGTGGGCTCCTTCTGTTAGGAGTGATCAATCAAAACCTGATTTCCATGTCACTAATGCAGTATGCAATGAGTATGACCTAGTATGATGCCAATGAGGTATGAAGCATAATCTCATGCTTCCAAGAAAAAAATAAGGGTAAATTTTGGGGTATTACACTACGTACCATCACAAAGGAGGATCAAAACCTCGTAGTTCGGGGTAAAAATTTCAAAGATTGGTGAATTGATTTTAATCAAAAGCCTTAAGGTCTTTTGTTATCAAAGGGAGAAAACTCAACCCAAACCAACAATCCACCATGCGAGGAAGGCTTCAACATGCTAGTGATGGTTTAACCCTATAATAAGCATGGAAGGCTTATAATCCAACACTAAGGATGAGGTGAGATTTAAATCAACCACTATGATAACTTAAACCTATGACTAATGTTTTAAAAAAAGGTTTTACCAAAGTGGCCATTGGAACCACAAAGAGAACTTGAAATGGGTTATATTTACAAGTTAGATTTATTTACAAAATATAGTCAAAGTTGGATTAAAGTTTATTTACAATGAGTATTTATGAAAATGGTTTTGAAAAAAGTCAAAGGCCTGAGGCCTAGGTTTCTAATTTAAAATAAAGTCAAAGTTTTGAAAATGATTTTTGGATGGGTTATAGTGGGGAGAAGAGAAGAAGGGTTATTCCTAAAGCATACAAAGATAAGAAGGGAAAGATAAAACCCTTGGAGTTCCTTTTCTTGAAGTCATAGAGATGACTCAAGATGCTCCTTTCCTTTGGACTTAGCACATAAACAAGCAATCAATAATTTGAATGCAAGCTCCTGGGATCTCCATTTGGCTTTGCTCTTAATTTGGCTACTCATGACAATGGTCCTCTTTTCACAATCTCAAGATGGGGTCCCTATCACACAAAAGCAAACATCAAAAAGCTCACAACACAATAAAGGGAATGGACAAAGAATAAGTTTGGAGGAGAAGTCCTTTTGATGTCAACTTTGAATTTTAGCATTCCAAAGGCATGAGGCCTAGTTGCTCTTCAACATATTTTGCATTCTAAAGGCATGAGGCCTAGTTGCTCTTGAACTCCTTTAAGCATGGGTAAATCCTAATTCTAAGTCCTTTCTGCTTTTGCATTTTTGGTTCACATCAAAACAAACATAAACAGCACAAAATGGCAATATATTTATATACAATAATGGGCTCAAATGAGCCAAAGAAAAATGACATAAACATAAGATATGTGCTCAAATGAGCAAAGATAAAAATCAAGATGAATAATGAGCAAGAAATAAATGACATTAAAAGTAAATGACAAGAATTTAAAAGCTCAAATTAAAGTTAGTAGTTAGTAAGGTTATGTTAGCTTGTCATAAGACAATGTAGCGCTATGTTAAGCAATCGTAAGTGGACCAATATAGTAGTCACACCTATCTGAGGCCGGTCAATAAGAATATAGGTAAAGAACACAAGTTAGTGATCATGACTAGTAAGCCAATCTCCATAAACTTGCCATGCCAAACAAAAGGGGAAGGGCCTTGTATTGACTTTTGGGTATTTGCTTGACCAAGAAGCAACCTATCTTGGACACAAAATAACTCACTTGATCATGGATCAAGTTGAGTTTGGTTTGGATCAAAGAAGGTTAAGCTTCTCATTTGTCAAGACCAACCTCAAGACTTTAACTCATTGGCCATTGATGGAAAGAAAGGGATGAAGATGAAAGGGAGGGGAAAAAAAGTCAACAACCAATCCCAATTGATCAAAGTTAAATCAAATCAAACTCAATCAACACTAAACAGAAGAGAAATGAAGATAACAAGCCAAAAAGTCAAATATATTTTTTTGGCATTTTTTGATTTAAAATAAAATACAAATAAAAAATAAACAAATAAGGTTGAACCTCAAATTCAATTCAAAGCAACTTCAAAATGTCCAATTAAATTCTCATAGGTTCAACATAGTCAAACAAGCTTTGACTAATTTTCTCACAAATTTTTGAAATCAGAAAGCAATTAAAAACAATCAAAAAATAGGATAATATGAATTAAAATCTCAAATAATCTCAAAACAATCAAGAAATTGTTGAGACTATTTTTCATTTACTTATCATGATCCATAGATGCTATGAAAATATTTTTGTATTTTTTAAAAGTCAGAAAGTATTTTAAAATGAACTAAAAATCATAATATGAAACTAGATTTTTCAAGAATAATTAAATGAAGTCACAAAAATAATATTAAATGAAGTCACAAAAATAATTAAAAATCATAATATGAAACTAGATTTTTCAAGAAATTTTTTGGAATTGGTCTCATATTTTGCTGACTTCAAATGAATTTTTAATGAATTTTTGAAAATGAAATGAATTAATAGAAAATAAATGGAAAATGGAAATAAGCGAAAAATGCACAGCCGTCTGATCCAGTTCATTAATTGGTGTGGCACAAGGCAATGGTTCAGATCTGATGATGCACGCTACACTTGAGTCAAACGCGAAGCATGGTGCATTAAAAGTATTTAAAATGAATGAACAATATTAGATCGTGGCATGGAGATCCAAGGGCCCTAGTGTGCACACGTGGTGGTGGTGGTGGTGGAAACCACCATCTTCTCCGAAGAAGCAACAAATTCTGGCCACCAGTTGCAGAAAATAAATCTTAATGAAAATTAAAAACAAGGTCATGGAAATGAAGCTCGTGTGATGGAGATCATCACTGTACCAATGGATTTCTCTCACTCTTCCTATATTGAGAGAAATTTGAAGGAGAAAATCATGGTGTCCACACGGATTGCTCATGAAATGGTAAATTAAATGCATCAAAGTCTTGCCTCAAGTATGAGGACTTCAGAAAACCACAGAAACACAAGCAAACTACATTGAATTAAGAGATTCAGATCCAAAAAGTTTGAGATTATACCTTTGAATTGATGAACTTCTAGCCACGAATTCTCCAAGATCTTTGCTCCTTCTTGATCTATGAATGTAATGGAAGTGATTAGCTAAGGAATCAGGCTTTAAAACTCAACTAATGATACTGAATTTCAAGCTCGAAAGTATGAAAAAAATTTAGTGATTCCTTTGGTTAGGGCTATGGTTTCACTTCTGCAGCACTTTGGGATCTCCAAAAGGTTATTGAATGAAGCTCATGGCGCCTTTATTTATAGGTGAATGCCTCAGCTGATCACACTTTGCTCATGTGCATGGAATTTGAATTTTGGATTGCATGGGCCTGTGTAGACGTGTGGAAGGCCCAATGATGGCTGAAGCAACTTGCTGAGTTCACATGAAATGCACTTGGACGTGCACTTTGGAGGGAAACAGCTTGCATTTCAAGTTTTAGCATAAAAAAACCAAAATGCACATAAATGAAAAGAATTTCGAAAATCACAAATGGTAGATCCAAATGAGTATTGTGAGTAATGGTTGGAAATACCTTGAAATAAGGAACAAGAGTCATGTTGGGCGAAAAATCATTTGGCATGTGCAAATTGATGAAAACTGGTTGGGAAAATTCAAGTACAAAACATATTCAAGTCACTTTGAAAAAGTTCACCAAAAGCAAGCTTAATAAAACCCCTCTGTCTTCATGATGTAAGCTTCAAATGAAACAATATTCAACATAAAAGTTGTATATCTTTCCAATATGGTCAATCTAGACTCAAAGTTTGCATCATTTGGATCTTCTATGACAAAGTTATGGGCATTTGAAGTTGGATAGTTTTTCAAATTCAATGAATTAGGTCCAAGATGACCTATAATGTTTTGCATTATCACATGAATTTATTTTAGGATTATGAAATTTCGTCCAACATAAAATTTTAAGTATACATCTCAAAATTTCCAAAGAATTTTGTCTCACCTCAAAATCACAAAAATTAAGGAAGTTATGTCCTTGGTAAGATGACCCAAAATTAGGGTTTCAGTCAAAATGACCTATAATGTTTTGAAATGAATGATGACCTTCCAATTTCAAATGGATTTTTTATGAACATGGAAGTTTTTCATATGGTTCTTAGGAACATTTTTTCTCTTGGGGTAATCTTCATTTGACAAATACATCAAAAGTTATATCTCACTGATCCTCAGTTTAGTCAGATGACTGGTCAACTTTTCAAGGCCAAACTTCCAATCTTGATGAATAAATGATTGAGGATCCTCAAATAGGCTCACATATGAATAAAATTATAAATGAAAGAACTTCCCTTGATTAAATTTGATCATAGGTTGAGATTGCTTCATGGGCAAGGCACAGTCGAAGCACAATGAAATTAGGGTTTCCTTGGGAAACAATCTTCAAGCCCTTTGGGTTATCTTGATCAAATTGGAAAGTTGAGATACTTGGGAGACATATATGATGATTAGGAACTTTGTGGACCATTGTCATTCTTTTTCTTATCTTCATCTAGCCATTTCATTGGGCTTAGGAGCCTCCTAGAAGCATATGATCACTTGAGCTTCAAAACAAAAAGAGTTAGTGACATGTTTTTGTGCTTTTGGTTAGTAATCAAATAAGAAAAGCAATAATATACAATACAAGCATGCTTGGTGGTCTCAAAATACTCAAACAAGTCTCAACCCTAGGGTTAAGGAGCCAAACATGTTATGATCCTTGAGGCAATGCACTTATGCAATAACATGATGCCATGAGGGATCTTAGGGTCAAAATTAGGGTCTTACAGATGCCCCTATTTAAGGTCGTTCTAGCCGGAGATATGAAGGTTAACATCTTCATCTCAATGAGATAGAATGAGCTTAAATAATAGCAAAGAGACGAATTGTGGTCCCTAAGAGACCTCATGATGCAAATGTATGCGTGCAAAAATAAAATCTTCATGGTGAATAATTGCCACAAAGGAAAAGAAATCAGGAGGCACTGAAGACCCATAGGAGTAACACACTCACTAGGGAGACAAAGACTCTGGGGGAAATAAGGTAAAAATGCGTGAGCAGGTCACGACTTGAAAACTTGCTGGGAAACACGAAGGGATTCCACGAAAATAAATCGATGGAAAGACTCGAGCTGACGCAAAGATGCATGTATTAGGGAATATTCCAATACAGCAAAACTATCCACAAAGGATACATCGGATAAAAATTCGGACTCAGACAGGGATGTCCATAAAGGACTCAGTTGAGGAAGAAACAACGAGATATTATCGGTTACTGGGTAATAAACTCAAATAGAGACATGTTATCAAAACACCGGTTACTGGGTGAGAGAATAACACGCTCAGGGAGAAAGAATATCTAAGACCGGTATAAGGGTGAGAGATATCAGTCATCCGAAATATCTTAGGAGGACCCAAAAGGCACATCTCAATTCAGGAAAATCTGACTCCACAGGGGACAAAAGTCATAATAGGGAGTAGAAGGAAGGAACACCAGGGATACTGGTTACTGGGTATATAATAGGTGACCAACCATGCTTGAATTGGGAACATATCCAAGACACTCATCATCCGAAAGGAGGGCTGAAAAAGCAAACTCGACTTACAGGATGGATATTCGATTCCACAAGGAAATACGAATCTTACTCGACTGGGGAAGAAAAAGACTTCGACTGAAGAGCGCATGAGATATATTATCTACTACCGTTATATGGGTAAAAACGTAGATAACATACTCGCATGGAAGATTATCCACAACCGGTTACTGGGTTAATAAAGGATAAATCGACCGAAAAGAAAGGACATCAGGATATCGGTTACTGGGTATAAAATGATGACCAATCAGAAGGAGAAACAATCATTACCAAACAAGGGTAAATGAAAGATGACTCGCTAGGGATAAATTACCTGACAAAAGCAATTATCCAAGAGATATATCACCGGTTACTGGGTGTTATACTCAAAAACGAAGGAATATCAATACCGGTTACTGGGTAAAGATAACCAACAAAGAGGGGATTACATCTACCGGTTACTGGGTAGAAAACCATAGAAATAGGACTTACAACTATCGGTTACTGGGTAGAAGGCCACAGAATTCGCTGGGGAAAGGATGGACAATTACTGGTTACTGAGCAATTGAACAACTAAACCACAGGGGAACTGCAGGGGATAACAAGAAAGGAAATCAATCTAGGAACAAACTAGAAAGATACAATCAAATCAGACTCAACCCGATGAGGATATAACACAGGGGAGTAAATCCATCCCAATACACAATTGGGGAGGAAACTGAAACAATAATCATCCACGAGGACATAGCTCAGTGGGGAAGAAAGAAGAAAAGATAGACACTTTCTGCCTATGGGGCCGACTCTATATGGAGAGATCATACACAAACGTCTGCTTGGGGAAGAACATTTCACCAATAGCAGGAGATAACAAACAAAGATATATGGCAAAGAATGCAGCATGAATATCTGAATGTTATGATTATGCATGTATATGCATGATTTGTGTATGGTTAATGCTGAAAGACAGACATATCTAACACGAACAAGTCCAAAAATCACGAGCAAACACTCGGAAAACATCTCACAAGGAGGGCAAAGCCCACTGGAGAACTCAGCTTGGGAATAACCCGGGAAGGACGAAAATAAATCATCAGGGATATCAAACCCTATCCCAAAGCTACACTCGTTGAGGATACAAAGAAGATGTATTCAGGAGCGGCGAAAGAGGATGACCAAACAGAGAACTCAACTCTGATGGGGAATCATCTCTAGAATAAGAGTAAACAAGGGAAAATTTTAACCATAGCTAGGAACACGCAAAGTCAAAGCTTCCAACTGCAGGAAATAACACTCTACACAGGAGAAATCTTCCAGGAGCAAACAATCCTGACATGCAGAAAATCTGTCGGGGAGTTTCCATCAACTCTCTTGGGGACAGGTAGTTAAATAATAATAAGATCCGTCGGAGAAGAAACTCTACTGGGGAACTCATTAAGGAATAAAGAAAAACTTTGTGGGGAACAACCACCAATCAGATGTACATCAATCAAAACACTCCCTTTTATCTGCCGGAGAGGAAACCCTGCAAAGGGGAATAATAGCATTTTGCTCCACTGGGGAAGGAAATAAACATCTTCACCACCAGCTCTTAATGATAGAAGAAATCTTCAGACTTGAGGAGATACAAACATCAAACTCTGGTCTGGCAACCCTATCGGGGACAAGCTGCAAATGCTCTCGAGGAAATTACCCTGGCTGGAGAAATTGGAAGTGAATCCTTCATCAACAAGCGACATGCCGAGGATACCTCTTCTCAAAATAAATGAAAAAAGGAAACAAGTCATTCATCAACTGCACTAGGCAACTGTAGCACCTCAAATTTGCACCTCCCATTTGTACATACATCTTCATGATTAGGTCATTAACATAACATAGTCCACTGCATAGCATTGCATTGTCCTTTGCCCAAGTGCAAGCCATTAGACAAGATTAGGTCAAGATGATCAGGAGAATCAGTCAATCAAGCAAGCAAGTGTATTTCTCAAGGAAACAAAGCCCTATGGTTGGTTCATCAAGTTCACATGACCTAGGGACCATTTTGAAGTGGTTTGACCAAAGATTGGATGTTCAGAAGTCAACAGTCAAGCTGAATTTCATCTAAAACCCTAGAAAGTCAATTGTGGTCAACTGTGCCAGAAATCAAGGATTTGAAGGTGGGAGTTGGTTTGAAAGGCTTCATTCATGTCCATACAAGTCTCATTTGACATTTCAAAGATCAAGATTGAAGAATTTGAGGTCAGATGAAAAGTTTCCAAAAATAGTAAGTGACTTGTAATTTCAAATTGCCAAAAATGGAAAGTTCTTCTCCTCAAAAAGTCCAAGAACACTCATTTCTCATGTGTGGTTGGCAAGTTATGATCAAATCATTTTCAAGAAAAGTTGAACTTCAAAGTGGCATAACTCATGACCCATTTGGCCAATTTGGGTGATTCTTTTTTGAGCAAGTCACATTTGACATGTACTATCATGATTCATCATCACATTTCATCAAAAATCATCACATCAAAAGTCCATTTTTCAAGTGTTCATTTTGCATTTTGGTGGGAAAAATAGTCAATTTGAAAAATACACATGATTTTCACTCCAAACCACTTCCAACAGCTGCAAAATAGGAATTTGGACTTGCTTCAACTGATATTTCACTGTTACATTGGTTCTAATTGAAAAAGGGCATTTTGGCCAATTTAGCATAAAACTCCATTTCCTTTAATCACTTTCATTTTGCTAATCATGCTTAACAATTGGATTAGGAAGAGGAGTATATATGCTTAATTGTAACAGAAATCAGATTAACACAACACAATCTCAGATCCAAACTGAGAATCATCTCAATTCTCTCAAAATTCTCTCAAATTTTTCCAAGCTTTTTGCACTTTGTTCATCAAATTTCACCATTGCCTTTGCTTTATGCTTGATTGAATCTTCATCTACATGTACTTTTGAGCATCTGTTGCAGCAAACATTGGAAGATCATCGCAGAATCGCATCTGTTGGAGCCTTGCACCTTTCATGGCATTTTGAGATTCCTTCGAGCTGGAGCACAATTGAGCTAAAGAACCTACTTCATTCATCTTCCTCAAGATTATTGTGCATCTGTTTCAGCATTTCAGGCCTTGATCTGCACGAATTCAACATCTGCAACTTCAAGAGGTTGGATCTCGAATCTTTTAATTGCTAGAATTATGATGTGGCTTTTGTAGATCCTAGTTCATAGATCACAATGCAATTCGAATCGTGCATTTTCATTAAGAATTGAAGAAGATATGCTGATTTGAATCTTTGATGTTGAAACTTGTTTGGATCGGTTCTTTTAATACAGCTAGAATTAGGTGAAATTGATGTTAGATTAATGATCTATGTGGAAAGGCGATTCGATCCATATAGCCTTTGTCCATTTCTGTGAGATTTCGTTCATAAGCATGATGAACATGAAGAACGCGTGATGAACTTGTTCAATTTCCTTTCCAGAACGTGTTTTAATCTGTTTTGGTTGTGTTGCATGAGGATTCCGTGTTTTCCTCCCATGAGCCCTGTCATGTGATGCCACATCACTTAGTGAAACGCGGCGTTTCACTAAGTGGCGCTCCTTGTGTAATTTGGACACGGTTCGATTGCGTGTAGTAGCATTCTCTCTTTTGGACTTTGGTATTATTTCAAATAGGATCACATGTTCATCCATGCTTCATTCTACATTTTTTATTTTTTCTTCCATAATCAAAAATCAATAACTCACTCAATTTTAATTCAAATTTCATGATTCTTTTTTTGGAATGTTCCTTATCATGTCTTTGATTTTCTGGTGATTTTTAATAATATTGTGCACGGATGGATTTTGAAATTGGCTAGGGTTTGTTTTCACATGTCCTTGTGTGCACCATGCTTACTCTTTTGATCATAAAATGATGATGCTTCATTAGAAATTCTTGAAATTTTGCATGCATGTTCTAGACTCATTTCTGGTCATTTTGATATATGATTTGTGATTTTTGAGTTCCTGGATTGAGAGATATGACATGATCTTTAAAGGTGTGACAATTTGTGTCACACCATGTCTTGTGCAAATTCATGATTTTTGATACCATGCCATATGATCTTGAAATGAATTGAATTTTTTCATATTGGATCTTCTGGATGTTAACTTTGAATGTGAATTTTTCTGGAATTTTTGAATCCATTTCCCATTTGATTGGAATTTTCTTTGCTGTTTAGTCATTTGTGAACCTTTTGTGAGACATGTTTTTATTTGATTTGTGAAATTCTGGTTATTAATTGGATGGACTTGAAATTTGGCATGTGTATTATAGACATCTTGAAGTTTGCCATGGCTTTGATTTCATTCATTTATCATGCTTGGTCTCTGTTTTATGATTGCTTGAAGTGGATGCATGTTTTGATGCTTTGTATGAGCTTGTTTGAACTTGGCTTGACTTCATGAATTTAATTGACTTGCTTCCCTTGGTCCAAATAACTTGAAATTTGGTGTGATTGTCATGTTATGAATGTTGTTTGACCATGAATATTTTGGTGATTTATTGAAATGTTTATGAATTGATTTGAGTTGAATCTTTCTGTTTGGTTCTTTGAGGTTCTAAATTGCATGCTTTGCACTCTTTGCCTTATGAAATGATCTTAGTGAATGATATGAATGTGAAACCATTTGGATTGGATTCTTAGTTGATTGATCTTGATTTTGGATAAGTTTCATGTTCTGTTTTGACTTTTTGTTCTCATTTTGACCCTAGTCTTGTACTAGTGGTCTTGTGCTCTCACATTTGAGATTTGTTTCAGGTTAAGAGCACAATTGCTTATGCTTGATGATGTGCACTCAATTGGAGTTGGCTTGTAGTTTGTTTATGACTAACTTTGAGTTTATTTTGTAGGCATTGAAACTTGAGTTTGTGCCATGTGGCTTGCACCTTTGTGCATTGACTGTTGTTTGACTGTATAGTTAACTGTTGACCATTGTCTGTTTGCTTATTATTTGAGCTGAGTACTGATTATATTGGATTGATTTCAGGTACCTTAGTTGCTATAGTTCCTTTGTGAACTTGATTGTGCTTTGCTTGCTAGCTTGAGCACTGAGGTATAATGATCTCTTCTCCATGTAGTCTGGAAGACCTGGCCTGTTACTTGGCCAGGCACCTGTCTGAAGTCCTCCTTAAGAGGCAATGTTTGTGCTTGTTTATTTTTTGTCCCCAAGCAGGAAAAGACCTTTGTTAAGGCAATTGGCAGACACAAGAGGTGTGTAGTCCACCTCCTGCTATTCTGTTGAGTCGTCCCTTGGCTCACATCACATGTTGATGCCTTGTGGACATTAACCCAAGATCAGTTGAGTCAGTGTCGCAAGTGTAGAAGGGTTCCCACTTTCTGGACCCACACTTCATTGTCTGAAGCTCTCCCTGACCAGGGATAAGAGCTGTGAAGTCTAATCTTCACTCACCTTTCATCTGGCTTCATCTTGACTCTCAATGTCAAGGTTAAGAGCTAACATTACCCTTCCAGTTGGCTTGCTCTTGCAGCCTAACCTTTTGATTGAGCCCCACTTGGTGTGTATATAGTGTGTGCTATCTGTAATTGTTTGCTTTGCTATTGCATGTGCTTTAGGTTTAGCTTGCTTCCTGTGCAAGTTAGATAGTAACCTTGACTTAGGGATGATTATGCATGATAACATCTAGGCTCGAGTTAGTCTCCCTAGTTGTGTCTCCCTCTGTTATCTGGTTAGGCTAGTCCTGTGTCCCTTCGTAGGGGAACTACGTCGCCCTGATCCTCATACCAGATGAGGTACGTAGGCAGGAGATGAGCAGATCTCTCTGGGCGCCCTTTTTGTTTTGTCTTTGTGTGTGTCAGGAGATGGATGTAAGCCCAGCGATTGGCATTCCGTATCCTCTTGTAGTGTGCTTGGAAGCTGATATAAGTCCAGCGATTGGCATTCGGGTTCCAGTGTGGGTGTGTTTGGTTCGGAAGCTGATGTAAGTCCAGCGATTGGCATTCGGGTTCCATGTTTGCCCGTGTTTGTGTTGTTTTGTTTGGTGTGCGTGAGCCGAGCTACGAATGCTCTGATTCTTCTTCGTCCGAGAAGATACGTATGCAGAGGATGCGACATCCTCGCGAGCATGTTTTCCCCCAGTCCGAACTACTTAGACTCTGATGTCTATGCTTGATAGACTAAGTAGGCCCAGGATGCGATGTCCTGCCGAGTCAGTCTTGTTTGTTTTCTTGTGTCTCTCTCAGCCAGTATGTTTGATTGTGAGCAGTGTTTTAGCAACCATTTTCCATCCTATTGTGCGTGGATCCCGTCGAGTACGACGGATGCGTAGGGGTGCTAATACCTTCCCTTCGTATAACCGACTCCCGATCCCATTCTCTTTGGTCGCGAGACCATGCTTTTTCCAGGTTTACTCTGAGCGTTTCCTTTCCCTCTTTTGGGATAAATAACGCACGGTGGCGGCTCTGTTGTTCTTGTTTCCCGCCGGTTTTTCGCGTAATGCGACAGCAACTTCCTGTTGAGGAGACAATTATTTGGAAAGATAGCTCTGCAGGGAACACATGCCTATTCCGCTGGAGATTCTTACTCATGCTGGGAAAAGACAATCTTCCTCGTGAGTAGACAATCAGGATAATGAGACAAGGAATATTCTCAACTCAAAGCATATCAACTTTTATCAATATATAACGGATTTTAGGTCAGTCCACACAAGGGATGACAACCATACAAATGATAAAACAAAAATGCTAGTGCCTGATATAAAGGGATACACATCTCTAAAATATCGAGGCAAAAATTTGAACCGAAGGGATCATTCACAAATCAATCATAACCAATCATGGATTGCTAAAACTTCGCGGGAGAAACAAGTATGCATACACAAACAAACTATCGGGAATGCGTTGGATGAAAATCCATCTAGGGGAAAGCAATCCAATAAGACAGATCAATCCACTGCCACCAAGGAGAACTTCGCATACCAGACTCTCTGGGAAACTGATGATGTATTATTCTTTCTGTGCTCGCTAGGGAGACAACTTGAAATCTTATGAAGAGGATATAAGAATGCCAGAATATGAACGAATGTCTTACCCTTTGGTGATCATACTATCATTGGGAAAGCACTGAGGACATTCCCCTTATCCTTTCAGTCATTGTGAATGTTCACTTTGTTTTAAACAGTTTATTTATGAAAACTTTATTTGTTTAAAACAATGATATTCATCAATTAAAACATGCAAACGTTTGTTAAACAGAAACAAATAAGAGTGCAAAGAATTGGATAAAGGTTCAAATTTATTTAAGAGAATGGTAGTCCGTAAATGGCGAGACTCCATGGATCATTACAAATTTGAAATTGGTGATATACATGGAAAATGCGCTACATTGAACATGATGATCGTTTCTCCACCAACTTTGAATCCACTGTATTCGAAACTAAAGTTGATGATGACTGAGCGAGAATCTTTGACGAACGACAGTTGTAGAACAAAGTATTGTCAGAATGAAGTTACTTGCCAAATCCCTAATTTTTGCCTACATTGCCCTAGGGTGAGGTACTCAATCTAGCGGGATATATATATTCCTTTTTTTTCATGTCTCTAACTTTTGCCTGGACTGCCCTTTCGGGTTTTCAATCCACCGAGACGCTCATTTTTGCCTAAAGCCTCCCTTTCGGGTTTTCAACTTAGCGAGTTATTCTGCTTTTATTTTTAGGCGAAGTATTTCTTGATTGCATCTGAATTCACAGGACGAGTGAAATCCTCCTCATCCATAGTTGTGAGCAACAGAGCACCGCCTGAAAAGGCTCTCTTAACAACGTATGGACCTTCATAGTTTGGAGTCCACTTGCCCCTGGAATCGGGCGCGAAAGACAAGACTTTCTTGAGTACGAGGTCACCTTCTCGGAACACACGAGGCATAACCTTCTTATCAAAGGCTTTCTTCATCCTCTGTTGATATAGCTAACCATGGCACATGGCAGTTCATATCTTCTCTTCAATCAAATTCAGTTGGTCATAACGACTTTGAACCCATTCAGCCTCAGTTAACTTGGCTTCCATCAAGACTCTCATTGATGGGATCTCGACCTCTATGGGGAGCACAACCTCCATGCCATATACAAGAGAGAAAGGGGTTGCCCCTGTTGAAGTGCGGACGGATGTGTCATAGCCATGCAAAGCAAATGGCAGCATCTCATGCCAATCTTTGTATGTGATAACCATCTTCTGAATGATCTTCTTGATGTTCTTGTTAACAGCTTCAACAGCCCCATTCATCTTGGGTCTATAGGGAGAAGAATTATGATGTGCAATCTTGAACTCGCTACACAGCTCTTTCATCATCTTATTGTTTAAGTTAGATCCATTATCAGTAATGATCTTGTCTGGCACACCATATCGGCATATGAGTTGGTGCTTGATAAACTTCACAACCACCTGCCTGGTCACATTTGCATACGATGCTGCTTCAACCCACTTAGTGAAGTATTCAATGGCTACGAGAATAAAACAATGACGGTTCGACGCCTTAGGCTCAACCATGCCAATCACGTCAATTCCCCACATGGAGAAAGGCCATGGTGAGGAAATAACATTCAGAAGTGTCGGGGGAACATGAATCTTATCCGCATAAATCTGATACTTATGCCATTTCTTCACAAACTTGCAGCAGTCAGACTCCATTGTCAGCCAATAGTAGTCTGCTCTCAACATCTTTTTCTCCATGGCATGTCCATTGGAATGAGTACCAAATGAACCCTCATGGACTTCACTCATCAACAGGTCTACTTCGTGTCTATCCACGCACCTGAGCAGAACCATGTCAAAATTCCTCTAGTAAAGCACATCACCATCAAGGTAGAAACTGCCAGATAATCTCCTCAAAGTCTTCTTATCTTTAACAGATGCCCCATACGGGTAAGTCTGACTTTAGAGAAAACACTTGATATCATAATACCATGGCTTATCATCTTTCACCTCCTCAACTACAAACACGTGAGTTGGTCCATCCAAGCGCATCATGGTAATATTTGGGACTTCATTCCAATAATTAACAGCAATCATTGAAGCAAGCGTAACGAGAGCATCCGCCATTCGGTTCTCATCTCGAGGAATATGATGGAAGTCGACTTTAGTAAAGAAAGTTGAAATCCTCCTCGCATAATCTCTATATGGGATGAGGCCAGGCTGATTCGTCTCCCATTCACCCTTAATCTGATTAACAACAAGCGCCGAATCGCCATAAACATCAAGATGTTTGACCCTACGATCAATACATTCTTCCAAACCCATAATGCAAGCCTCATACTCCGCCATATTATTCGTGCATTTGAAAGTTAGCCTTGCTGTAAAAGGAAAATGTGTGCCTTGAGGAGTAATAATCACTGCCCCAATACCATTTCCATACTGATTGACAGCGCCATCGAACACCATACCCCACCGGGAACCAGGCTCTGGCCCTTCATCGAGTGATCGTTCATCATAATCTTTCATCTTCAAATACAGAATCTCCTCATCAGGGAAGTCATATTGCACAGACCGGTAATCTTCAATTGGTTGATGCGTCAAATGGTCAGCCAAGATACTACCTTTAATAGCTTTTTGAGCTCAATACTCAATATCATACTTAGATAACAACATCTACCAACGGGCAATTCTCCCAGTTAAAGCAGACTTCTCAAAGATATACTTGATTGGATCCATTTTAGATATCAACCAAGTTGTATGATTCAACATATACTGGCGTAAACGCTTAGCAGCCCAAGCCAAAGCACAGCATGTCTTCTCAAGCATTGAGTACCGAGGCTCACAGTCAGTGAACTTTGTGAGCAAATTCTTTACTTTGAATAAGTTTTGAATGATAGAAAATTGTGTGATCATTGTCTAATTGTTGGTTGTGCATTATTTTACATGTTTCATTTGTGTTTTTAGCCTATACTATTGTTTCGTGTCTATACATAAAGATCCACATTGATACATTTCTTAAAAGAACTCATAAAAACTGTTTTGTGTCAGTATGTATCGATACATGTTCATCTGCATTGATACATAAATTTGTTTTAAATCACAAAACGTTTTTGCTTCAGTATGTATCGATACATACGAGCTTTGTATCGATACATGCTTAGTTAAAATGTTCTATGTATCGATACATACGAGCTTTGTATCGATACATGCTTGTATTAATTCTCTAAAATTAATCAAAGCTACAGTATGTATCGATGCATAATCTTTTGTATCAATACATAATTCTGTTTTGTCTACTAACAACTTCTGTCTTTCACATATAAGAAGTATTTTGACAGCTCAGTAAAAGTACGAATTCAGAAGTGAAAAAAAGTTGAAACACAAATCAAAGGAGTGTGTAGCAGCAATTGTTTTGAGCAGTTAGAAACCTGAAAGAGACTTCATCTTCTTCATCTTCTCAATCTCTTTTCTTCAAGAACATCAACACATAATCATTCTTGTTCTTTGGATTAAAGGATCAACGAGATAACATTCAGTGGAACGATCAAGGATCTAGCTGAGGTGTTCAGTGGAACGATCGAGGATCTAGCTGAGTTGAAGGTTGAAGGGGGTTTCGAGGAAAAACCAAATGGTTTGTCCTTCAAGAACTGGAGTGTTCTTGCGGGTTTTTTAGTCACGTTTGCAGAACAGATTCAGCCGTAGCGTAGGGTTTGGAAATTGGGTAATTTTGCAAACAGGTCGTGGAACCGGTGAATTGTTTGCAATTTCTTGCAGGAAATTCTTGATCGAGCTCAGATCAAGTGGAGGTTTTATACAAGAAGAAGATCTTGGAATTTAGATTTCTGTCTTTGTATTGTAACCTTGTATCAACGAATTCGGCATTATTGATAACAACAGTTCTCAATTTCATTTGAAATTGAGAGGGAGACGTACCCACACGCGAGGACGACAGTGGGGAACTTCCTTACCAAATCTCTGCGTATCGTATTCTTTCCTTATCTATCTTTACGTTTTCAACAGTTTTGTGATTTCAGTTGGTGTATTGTGGCTGTACATTTCGTGATACAATAGTGGCAAGAAAACTTCTTTATCTAAACTCCACCATTGTTCATCATTGATCACATACACACCAATTGTTTGACAAAACTGTCAGTTGAGTTTTATTCATTGGAATTAGAATTTAGTGATAAGTGCATTTGATTTGATAATATTCTGGTGTTAATAATCTCTATCGTTCCTATTCAAATCCAGCAATAAATTCTCGTGTCTGGTTTTCTAGTAGCGGTTCAGATTAGACGGAAGTCGATTCGGGACTGTAATTTTCCGCTAAGTTTCAATAACTCTGATAAGATTTTTTTTAATCCGTTTATTTAAAAGAGGTGATCTATTCACCCCCCCCCCTCTCGATCACTAGCCACACCGTCTAACAAGTGGTATCAGAGCGCCGGTTCGCTGGTGTTCTGTGGCTTCCTGTAACGATATGGATTCTGAACCAAAGGGGGCGTATAATAGAGCGCCGATTTTCAACGGTGAAAATTACGGCTACTGGAAAGACTGCATGCGAGTTCGTATAAACTCTGTTGATAGGCTAGTATGGGCTGCCATTGAAAATGGTCCTTTTCAAATTACTATGACAAATGCGGCTGGCGCCATAGTTCCTAAACTAGAAGGTGATTGGAATGAGAAAGATGAGGAAAAGTGGTCGAGTGATTGGAGAGCTCGAAATATGCTAATTTCAGCACTTGGTGTTGATGAGTATTATCGGGTATCCCATTGCATGATAGCTAAAGAAATGTGGGATGCTTTAGGAGTTGCCCATGAGGGTACTACTGAAGTAAAACAGTCCCGCATTAACACACTCAATCAAGAGTTTGAGCTCTTTCGCATGAAACAAGGAGAATCTATCTCCGACATGCAAAAGAGATTTACTCATCTCACTAATCGTTTGAATGCACTTGGAAAACCTGTTTCCAATGAAATAGCTACTAATAAAATTCTGAGATGTCTTAGCAGGGAATGGCAACCTAAAGTAACAGCTATTAAGGAAGCCAACGATCTAACGACACTTACGATTACAACTCTGTTTGGAAAGCTGGAAGAACATCAGCAAGCATTAGAAAGTCTTGAAAAGTTTGAGAACAAAAGTAAGAAAGAAAAGGAGAAGAAGAGAGACAAAGAGGGAGAGAAGAAGCCAATAGCTCTTGTGGCCTCTAGCTCTAAGTCCTCACGAAAAGAGCAAAGTGACAATGATTCTAGTAGTGACAAAGATTCGGATGATGAGGAAATGGGACTTTTTGTAAGGAGATATAATAGATTCATTCGAAAGAATGGAGTCAAGCATTCCGACAAAAACCTCATGAAGTTTCGAAGACAATCTACAGATTCAAAACAGGAAGAGAATAAGAAGAGTAGAGGAAAAGGATCTTGTTTTAATTGTGGTAAATATGGACATTATAAAACAGATTGTCCTATGAAGTATAAGGATCAAGGAAAAGCTCCACCAAAAGGGTACAGCAAACAAAGAAGAGCTTACATTGCATGGGAAAGTGATAGTGATTCATCAAGCACACAAAGTTCAAGTGATAGTGATGAAACCGTAAATTTGTGCCTTATGGCTCACACCAAAAATCTGTCCTACCACAAGAAGAAAATCAATGATAAAAAGGTAAAACAAGCCTATTATAATAATTTCTCTTCTATGTCTTTTTTTGAACTGAAAATAGCTTTTGAAAAACTGCATAACAAAGTTGTAGATGCTTTTAAAAGATTATCTTCCGATAAACAAATTTTTTCATTTCTGGAAGGTAAAGTATACAAAGCTGAAAAAGATTTAGAATGGTTAAAAGCTAGTATTGCAGAAAATTCAAAAAATATTGACATTGATGGATGTAGTAAAGTTGGGTATTGTGAAGCTTGTCATATTTGGCAACAAGAGGTAAACACTCTCAAGGTCAAATTGGAAAAAGCTTTACAACCTAAGGTTACTTATGTCGTTGACTCTAGGTTGTTTAAGAAGTCATTAAATCCACCATATGCAAAATACTCTTTTATTCCAAAGGATTTAATGAACAAGAATAAACAAACACATCATCATGGTTTATGTCATTATTGTTGTCGTGCTGGCCATACCATTGAGAAATGCAAGTTTAGGAGATTTCTTGTTCCTAAAGGTATTTATCAATGGAAGCCAAAAGGCAACCATGTTAGCACTTACCCACTTGGACCCAATGAAAATTGGGTACCAACTTCTCTCTTTTGATATTGTAGGATGAGTGTCTTGCTTCCGTAGATAGGAGATGGTTTCTTGACAGCGGTTGCTCAAGGCACATGACCGGTGACATATCGCTTTTTATAGACTTCAAAGCAAAGAAGAAGGGATATGTTACTTATGAAGACAATAATAAAGGAGCTATACTTGGCAAAGGTAGTGTAGGTAATCCCTCTACCACTACTATTTCTAATGTCCATTTAGTAGAGGGGCTTAAACACAATTTGTTAAGCATAAGTCAATTGTGTGACAAGGGTTATAAAGTTTCTTTCACAAAAAATTGCTGCATAATTGAACATGCTGAACAGAACGTTGTGTTTAAGGGTGTAAGAGTAAACAATATCTATATGCTTGACCTTTTTGATGTATCTTTAACAAGTACTAAATGTCTAGTTACCTTGAATGATGATTCTTGGCTTTGGCATAGACGTTTAGCGCATGTTAATTTCGATTTGCTTAATAAGGTTGTATATAAGGATCTAGTAGTCGGTCTTCCAAAAATAAAATTTTCAAAAGACCACCTATGTGACGCGTGCTAAATGGGAAAACAAACGAGGGTCTCTTTTAAATCTAAAAATGTAATTTCAACTTCACGACCCCTTGAGCTTCTCCATATGGATTTCTTTGGACCTTCTAGGACAAAGAGCTTAGGTGGAAATTATTATGGTTTTGTAATCGTTGATGACTATTCTAGATTTACTTGGACTATATTCCTTCATAGCAAAGATGAAACCTTTTCTGCTTTTAAGAATTTTGCAAATCTGTCCCAAAACAAAATGAATTCCAAAATAGTTACAATTCGTAGCGATCATGGTGGTGAATTTCAAAACTATCACTTTGATAAGTACTGTGACAAGTATGGTATTGAGCATAACTTTTCAGCTCCTCGAACTCCACAACAAAATAGCGTTGTGGAGCGTAAAAATCGTGTTTTAGAGGAGTTGGCAAGAACAATGCTAAATGAGGGTGGATTACCAAAATATTTTTGGGCTGATGCAGTTAGCACAGCTTGTTATGTTTTAAACAGGATCTTAATTCGTCCTATTTTAAATAAAACTCCTTATGAGCTTTTAAAAGGAAGAAAGCCAAACTTGTCACATCTTCACGTATTCGGTTGTAAGTGTTTTGTTTTGAATAATGGTAAGGAAAATATTGGGAAGTTTGATGCAAAAGCGGATGAAGGTATCTTTCTTGGATACTCACAATCAAGTAAAGCATATAGTGTATATAATAAGCGTTTACTTACTGTTGAAGAATCTGTCCATGTTTCTTTTGATGAGTCTTATCCGAAAAGTGTCAGAAAAGGTATTTCTTTTGATGACGCAGGTGTATCTACAGAAGACATACTCAAGGAAGCTGTTACGGAAACTGATCAGCCCAGAACAGTTGCCCATGAGAAGGAGGAAGATACTAGTCATGAAGAAGATGAGGAAGAAAGGACAGCTGAAGTGAATGACCTTCCACCAGCTTGGAAATCTTCAAAAGACCATCCTATTGACAACATCTTGGGAGATATTTCAAAGGGAGTAATGACTCGTTCTAAGATAAGTAATTTTTGTTCTCACTTCGCTTTTGTTTCACAAGTAGAACCTAAAAATGCCAAAGAGGCCTTGATTGATGAATGTTGGCTAATGGCCATGCAAGAAGAGCTTAATCAATTTAAAAGAAATGACGTTTGGGAACTTGTCCCTCGTCCGCGAGATCATCATATCATAGGTACTAAATGGGTTTTTAGAAATAAGCTTGATGAAAACAGAGTGATAAATAGGAACAAGGCACGTTTAGTAGCACAAGGGTATAACCAAGAGGAGGGCATAGACTATGAGGAAACTTATGCTCCAGTTGCTCGCCTTGAAGCTATACGTCTCTTGCTTGCCTATGCGTGTTCTAATAATTTTAAGCTTTACCAAATGGACGTAAAGAGTGCGTTTCTAAATGGTGTCATAAATGAAGAGGTATATGTCTCACAACCTCTTGGTTTTGAGAATGCTGAAAATCCAGATTATGTTTACAAATTAAAACGAGCTTTGTATGGTCTTAAACAAGCCCCTCGGGTTTGGTATGAAAGGCTTAGCAAATTTCTAATTGATCATGGATATTCAAGAGGTAAAGTGGATAATACTCTCTTTATTAAACACAAGGGAAAGCACATTCTTTTAGTTCAAGTTTATGTAGACGATATAATTTTTGGTTCAACTAACACACACTTGGTCGAAGAATTTTCTAAGGTTATGCAGGGTGAATTTGAGATGAGTCTTATGGGGGAGCTGAATTACTTCCTAGGTCTTCAGATAAAGCAACTTGATAAGGGTACAGCAGTATGTCAAACAAAGTACTGCAGAGAACTACTCAAGCGCTTTGGAATGAACGACTCAAAATCAATTGACACCCCTATGCCTACCAACAGAAATCTAGATAAAGATGAGCATGGTAAGAGTGTAGATGTCAAAAAGCTTAGAGGTATGATTGGGTCTCTTCTGTATCTTTCTGCTTCTAGACCCGATATCATGTTTAGTGTTTGTATGTGTGCACGATATCAATCAAATCCTAAGGAATCACACCTGAAAGTTGTTAAGCGTATATTTAGATATCTTCATGGAACATCTAAATATGGGCTTTGGTATTCCAAAGGAAGTGATTGTAGCTTAGTAGGTTACTCCGATTCTGATTTTGCTGGCTGCAAATCAGATAGGAAAAGCACGAGTGGTACATGTCACTTGTTTTCAAACTCCTTGGTAAGTTGGCATAGCAAAAAGCAGGTATCTGTGGCTTTGTCAACTGCAGAGGCTGAGTACGTTGCAGCCGGTAGTTGTTGCGCTCAGATTTTGTGGCTAAAGCAACAACTACAAGACTTTAACATTCAACTCAAACGTATTCCAATAAAATGTGACAACACTAGTGCCATAAACCTTACTAAAAATCTTGTTTTACACTCACGCACTAAACACATAGAGATTAGACATCACTTTCCTCACGATCATGTTGAAAAAGAAAACGTTGTATTTGAGTATGTTGATACTAAAAACCAGCTTGCTGACATTTTCACTAAACCTTTGGCAACGGAACCGTTCTTCAACATTCGTCGTGAATTAGGGATCTTAGATCTCTCTCCATTGTTGTCTTAAGCATGTTTGTTATTATTTATATTATGCCTCACCTTGGTTGATGAGATTTGTTTTAGATTTCATTTATACCTCACAAGGTTACATCAACAGAGGTAATATCACTCCTTTCTATATCTCTTTTAGAACTATGTGATTGTGTATGTTAGAACAAAATTCCTTATTTTCGTTTATGTGAATTTCTTTGCATATATTGTTTGAACATTAATATCTGATTTGTGAATTATACTTGGGGATCATTATCATGACATACTTCATAATGCATAACCATACTGCATAAAAATTAATTAAAATTTGGTTTGGCATCAGTATGTATCGATTCAAAAATGTATGTATCGATTCATGTCTTCTTCATTTCACATCTGTCAAAATTGGTTCATTATGTATCGATTCATTCGTCGTTTGTATCGATACATAGACCCTTTAAAAACCAAAAATGCGTGACATGGATCGATCCATTCCCATATGCATCGACACATACTGATTGTTATTTGGATTAAATGCATTTTATTTCACTCATGGATCGACACATCAGCAATTCTTATCACATCTTTTCACAAACTTGGTATCAGCAGTTCCCCTACCTCTCAAAACCTGCGGCTAACCCTAATCTCCTTCATCATCATTCTCTCCAAAACCCTAAATTCATCTCACTTTTCTTCAATTTTTCATCACCATGCCTCCAAGAAACATTCCGGCTAGAGCAAGGGGAAAAGGAAAAGGAAAGGAACCGGTTGGCACTTCTCAGCAGTTACCAGAAATTCCTCCTAATGCCTTAGATTTGCTTCATCCTGCAATTGCTACTGAGTTTAAGGATTCTTTTAAGACAAGGTTAGTTATGAAACCCCATGTCTTCGATAAACATGATGATATTCATCTGCATCTCAATGATGTGGTTGAACTCCTTAATGCACAAAAACTTGGTTCATTTTTTACTACAAAGGATGATTACCATGAGGATTTTATCCGTGCATTTTATGCTGGCTTACAGTCTGGTAAAGGATATATGTTTAAGTGTTCTATTGGTGTCAGAACCTATACTTTTGAGGCTACTGATTGGGAAACAGTGTTTCAAATTCCGCTTTCGTCGCATAATTTCAAGACTTGGCATGACTTGAAGTTTGATACTGACTTTAACCTGAAGGAGTTTACTCTATCTATCTTGAAATTGGACAGACCGCTGGGTGAGGATGAACAGGTTACGTCTGGTATGATTAAGAAAATTCCTCGTATACTTCAGTGGATTATCTCGCACATTCTGCGTCCAGCAAACAGTGGACATTCTAGGTTAGACAGGGCAGGCATTCATCTCTTGTATACTCTTCAAAATAAGGTTCCCTTGAATTGGGCAAATTACTTTGTGAAGCGTCTCTTTTTCGTGTGTAACAGTGCCAATAATGTTGCTCTTGGTTATGCGTCTCAAATCATGAAAATTCTTACGTTCTGGAATGTTGCAATCCCTTTAGTTCCTCTCATATCACCATCTGCTGCTCAAGAGTTTGACTCTTCCACTTTATCTCATATGGGATATCGGTGGGACAAGGAACGTCAATGTTTCTATTTCTTTGAAAGGAAATCCAAAACAAGGATCTATAATTTTGATGTGCCTTCTGAACAAATTCATGTAGTTGAAGACCAACCTGATGAAGAAATGCATGATGTGAACGAAGCAGATGTGCCTGCAGCTGATGACAATGCTGGTTGGGGTGATTGGGTGCCACAAAGGTGGTCTCCAACCAACTATGTACCTGAACCAACGGTTCCTCCGTTCTCCGGCGGTGCTTCATCTTCAACACCTACTGCGCACCTAACTCATATGCTTCAACAAATGGAGCTTGCCAACCAAGAACGTCATGAAGAGGCACGGTCTTGGCATGTACAATAAAGTGAGTGGCATAAGGAGCATCGTGAGTGGCATGACGATCATACACGGATGTACCATAACCAACACTCTTGGCACACAGACTTGGTTAAGTGGCACCAAGTCTTCTACAATGAAATGTCTGGTTTTATGGACGACTACCGTGCCAATCCTGGTATTATGGACAGATTCAGAAGTGTTGAAGTTCAGGACCGGTTCAGGCACTACACCTTCATGGGCCACAATCCAGATGCAATGCCTCCTCCTCCGCCTCCGCCAAGCTTCAGAGATCCTGATAGAGATGACGAGGAGTCCTGTGGTGGCTATAATCCACATTAAACCATCATCATTTCATTTCACTGCATTTCATTGCATGTTGCTTGAGTTTTTTTCTTTTCAGATTAGTTGCACCTTATATGTCTTGGCTTATGTAATTTTTAAATACTTTCTACTAGTTAAATGCTTATTTCCTTCTGCTTACTTCTGGTGTTATTGCCCTTATTTGTCATTCTTTGTGAGTAATTCTTTACTTTTTAAGCTTCCTTCTTTGTGATTGTTAGCTTCTTTATCATTTTTGATGTGTCCTGCTACAACATGTTGCCTTGATAAAACTGTTTTTTTCTTCTTTTTGATGTTGACAAAGGGGGAGAAATGCAGATGTTGACAGATATGCACAAACTCAGGGGGAGTATCACACATCTTGCTAAAAATTTGCCATCATCAAAAAGGGGGAGTTTGTGAGCAAATTCTTTACTTTGAATAAGTTTTGAATGATAGCAAATTGTGTGATCATTGTCTAATTGTTGGTTGTGCATTACTTTACATGTTTCATTTGTGTTTTTAGCCTATACTATTGTTTCGTGTCTATACATAAAGATCTACATTGATACATTTCTTAAAAGAACTCATAAAAACTGTTTTGTGTCAGTATGTATCGATACATGTTCATCTGCATCGATACATAAATTTGTTTTAAATCACAAAACGTTTTTGCTTCAGTATGTATCGATACATACGAGCTTTGTATCAATACATGCTTAGTTAAAATGTTCTATGTATCGATACATACGAGTTTTGTATCGATACATGCTTGTATTAATTCTCTAAAATCAATCAAAGCTACAGTATGTATCGATGCATAATCTTTTGTATCAATACATAATTCTGTTTTGTCTACTAACAGCTTCTGTCTTTCACATATAAGAAGTATTTTGACAGCTCAGTAAAAGTACGAATTCAGAAGTGAAAAAAAGTTGAAACACAAATCAAAGGAGTGTGTAGCAGCAATTGTTTTGAGCAGTTAGAAACCTGAAAGAGACTTCATCTTCTTCATTTTCTCAATCTCTTTTCTTCAAGAACATCAACACATAATCATTCTTGTTCTTTGGATTAAAGGATCAACGAGATAACGTTCAGTGGAACGATCAAGGATCTAGCTGAGGTGTTCAGTGGAACGATCGAGGATCTAGCTGAGTTGAAGGTTGAAGGGGGTTTCGAGGAAAAACCAAATGGTTTGTCCTTCAAGAACTAGAGTGTTCTTGCGGGTTTGTTAGTCACGTTTGCAGAACAGATTCAGCCGTAGCGTAGGGTTTGGAAATTGGGTAATTTTGCAAACAGGTCGTGGAACCGGTGAATTGTTTGCAATTTCTTGCAGGAAATTCTTGATCGAGCTCAGATCAAGTGGAGGTTTTATACAAGAAGAAGATCTTGGGATTTAGATTTTTGTCTTTGTATTTTAACCTTGTATCAACGAATTCGGCATTATTGATAACAACAGTTCTCAATTTCATTTGAAATTGAGAGGGAGACGTACCCACACGCGAGGACGACAATGGGGAACTTCCTTACCAAATCTCTGCGTATCGTATTCTTTCCTTATCTATCTTTACATTTTCAACAGTTTTGTGATTTCAGTTGGTGTATTGTGGCTGTACATTTCGTGATACAATAGTGGCAAGAAAACTTCTTTATCTAAACTCCACCATTGTTCATCATTGATCACATACACACCAATTGTTTGATAAAACTGTTAGCTAAGTTTTATTCATTGGAATTAGAATTTAGTGATAAGTGCATTTGATTTGATAATATTCTGGTGTTAATAATCTCTATCGTTCCTATTCAAATCCAGCAATAAATTCTCGTGTCTGGTTTTCTAGTAGCGGTTCAGATTAGACGGAAGTCGATTCGGGACTGTAATTTTCCGCTAAGTTTCAATAACTCTGATAAGATTTTTTTTAATCCGTTTATTTAAAAGAGGTGATCTATTCACCCCCCCCCCCCCCCCCCTCTCGATCACTAGCCACACCGTCTAACAAACTTTTTACTCAAGTAGTATATTGCATATTCTTTCTTTCCTGATTCATCTTGCTAACCAAGGACACAACCCATGGAATCATCAAGCACGGTCAAGTACATAATCAATGGTCTCCCTTCAACAGGCGGAGACAGAATCGGAGGTTCGGACAAATACTCTTTGATACTGTCAAAGGCCTTTTTGAAATCCTCAATCCAATCATGACATTGATCTTTCCGGAGGATCTTGAATATAGGCGCACATGTTGCAGTCATGTGGGATATAAATCTCGAAATGTAATTCAAGCGGCCAAGAAAACCTCGGACTTGCTTCTCAGTTTTGGGCGCAGGCATCTCTTGTATCGCTTTGACCTTGGAAGGATCAACCTCAATACCTCTCTCGTTGACAATAAAGCCCAATAACTTGCCGGAACGGACTCCAAATGTACACTTGTTCGGATTCAAGCGGAGTTTGTACTTCCTCAAATGTTGGAAAAGCTTCAACAAGTGTTCTACATGTTCAACTTCCGTTTTCGACTTTGCAATCATATCATCGACATACACCTCGATCTCTTTGTGCATCATGTCATGAAACAAGGTAGTCATAGCACGTTGATACGTGGCCCCGACGTTCTTCAAACCGAAGGGCATCACTCGATAACATAATGTTCCCTAAGGTGTGATAAATGTTGTTTTCTCCATATCCTCGGGTGCCATTTTAATCTGATTATAACCGGAAAATCCGTCCATAAATGAAAAGACATTGAATTTAGCCATATTGTCTACCAACATATCAATGTGTGGTAGAGGAAAATCATCTTTTGGACTAGCTTTATTCAAGTCACGGTAATCCACACACATTCGTACTTTTCCGTCTTTCTTAGGTACAGGCACAATATTGGCCACCCATTAAGGATATGTAGAAGTCACCAGAAACCCCGCATCAATTTTCTTCTGAACTTCTTCTTTAATCTTCACTTCCATATCAGGATGAATTCTTCTGAGCTTTTGCTTCACACGCACACACTCAGGCTTCAACGGCAAGAAATGTTGCACAATATCAGTATCTAGACCAGGCATATCTTCATACGATCAGGAAAAGACGTCAACATATTATCGTAGCAACTCAATCAACCCCTTCTTAACATACTCTTCAAGGAGTGCCCTAATCTTCACTTACCACAAATGCAGTCTTTAGACCCCAAGTCGATTGTTTCCAGATTCTCAAGATGTGGCTGAATGATCTTCTCCTCGTACTCAAGTAGATGGGTAATCTCATCAGGAATCTCTTCAACATCATCTTCTTCTGCTTCAAATACAGGGAACTCAAAGTTGGGAGATGGTGTTGGATCATTATATTCAATGGGTTAGATTAACCTGCATAATGATTTTAAGTATAAAAGAGATTTCAGAATTCAAACAAGGCAAATCATTATGCAGATGTAAAATTGATTTTATTCTCTCTTTTTTTTAGGGTTTTATGGTGATCACCAATTTCATGCGAAAAACAAAAAATGAAAAATAATTTGAAAAACAAACTTTTAACGTGCGATTATTGAATGAATATCATTGTATTAATCAATTATGCCAGCAATGTCTTCACTTCTCCCTTTGGCATGGGAGAAGGGTTTTTTAAACAAAATGAACATATTACGTTGACTTATGGATAACTGTTGGAACATCAACAGCGGCCCAATTATTGCAGATTCCTCCAGGTATGACAAAGTTATTGAGGTCTTCCTCTTCATCTTCTCCAATTATGGCAGCCGCCTCTTGATCTTCATTGGTGTGGATGAAACCTCCACTCTAAAACAGTCCAAGATCATTAGAAACACCGGAAGAGTACCCTATACCAGCCCGGGATTTATTATCTTCCACCTTTATCATCTTCCCCAAACCACTAGTTGTGCCATGCTCGATATCCAACTTCGCATCATTATAGGAGACAAATGAAGAAAGTCATTTCCTAGAAGGCTCAGCAATAGATAAGGCTTGGAACGGAGTTCCAACCTCATCCTCGGCATCAATGTAGGAAAAGGAAGATAAATGGCTGACCAAGAGAGCCTTCTCTCCCCCTATCACCACCAACTTCTTGTTCTTGACGAACTTTAACTTTTGGTGTAGAGTGGATGTCACGGCACCTGCCTCGTGAATCCATGGTCTACCAAGTAAACAGTTGTATGACGGATGTATGTCCATAACTTGGAAAGTGATCTGGAAGTCACTAGGTCCAATCTTGATCGGGAGGTCTAATTCACTGATCACGGTCTTACGCGATCCATCAAAAGCTTTTACTACCACTCCATTCTGCCTCATGGGAGGCCCCTGATACGAAAGTTTGGCCAGAGTGGACTTTGGCAATACATTAAGGGATGACCATGTGTCCACCAACACATTGGACAGGGCTTTATCTTTATAATTCATAGAAATATGTAAGGCAAAATTGTGGTCTTTTCCCTCCTCAGGAAGATCATCATCACAGAAGCTCAAATTGTTGCAGGCGGTTATATTTGCAATAATGCTATCAAACTTTTCAATCATGACATCGTGATCCACATATGCCACATCTAACACCCTTTGCAACGCTTCACGGTGTGGCTCTGAATTCATCAGCAAAGATAGGACAAATATATTTGATGGAGTTTGAAGCAACTTCTCCACAAAATTGTACTCGCTCCTCTTGATGAACCTTAGCATCTCATCACCATTCTCACTCAATATGCCAGACTGGCCAACCAGGATAGGAGCTTTATCAGCTTTGACAACAACAGGGTCAACATCCTTCATAGCAGGAATAGAATGATTTGAAGAAGAAGTCCCCACGGGACCGGAAGGACTGACAACATCTCTCTTCACGACGTCTTCGGGTCACTCCACTAACATCGGATATGCTTACAACAGAGGTTGAGGGAAACGGCGCCTCCTTCCCATCTTCCAGCATGACAGCATTATAACGGTACGGAACCGCTTTGTCTGACACATACGGGACAGGGACCGCTGGCTTAATCACAAGAGTTGGCACCACCTTCTTCTTGCTGCCATCATACTTAATGACAACAAGATCAGGAATATTGAATACTGGGGTAATAACATCGACTTCATCCTCATTACGATTCTGAAGTATCTCAATCATCCCTTGGTCTAGTATCTCTTGGATGTCCTTTCTTACTTGACGACATCCTCTTTCATTGATAGTGCACACATGGCATCTATCATGATCATGCTCATAATGAATGTGCTCACACAACAAGTTATGCATCTCTACCAAGGATTGCCTTATGTCATTCACATAAAGGACTTTATATTTGCCAGAGCAACCCTGAACCATATTGACAATCGCTTTCCCATGCTCGGGCAATGGGTTCTTCTTGACATTCGGGCCTACATCCTCAAAGAATAGTATCCCACTCCTCACAAGGTCTTGCACATTGGTCTTCAACGGAAAACAATTCTCCATATCATGTTCGTGTCAAAAGTCACCCTCTTCCTCTCATAGTTGTTGGTGTTGTTGTTGTTATTGTTGCGAGGCTGGTAAGCATGTTGTTGACGAGGTTGTTGTTGTGGTTGTTAAGCTTCTCTGAAAGCAGGTGCTATATGAGCCACCTGGTGTTAGTTGACGACCAGCCGGACTTCCTTCCTCCTCACAAAGGGTCTTCTTCTAATATAGGAAGAAACAACATGAGTCTCCCCTTCTTTCTTCCTGGAAAATCCTCCATATTTCTTTGCCGAATTATCATTGCGGGACAGACGTCCTTCGCAGACTCCCTCTTCTGGCCTCATCCCCATATTTACTATTTCGGTAAAGTCCGAGGGAGCACTAGCAATCATGTGCTCATAGTAGAAAGAGCTCAAAGTCTTCATGAAATTCTGGTATCAGATATGAGATGTCGAAGGTAATGTCGCGACACTAATATCTGAGTAATGCAAACAGGATAAAGATAAAGAATAGTAATGCAATAGACACAAGCAATTGTTAACCCAGTTCAGTCCAACTCACCTACATCTGGGGGCTACCAAGCTAGGAAGGAAATCCACTAAATAGAATCAGTTCAAAGACTCTCCGTACATTTCAACAAGTTACAGTCTTTCTCACCTAATCTCTACCCGTGCGACTTCTACCTAAGCACTCTTAGATATGAGAACCCACTCACTCCCCCTCAATCACACCTGTGATTTTAAACAACAATTCCTTGTGAAAATAAGGCACTTTTCAATAACACACACTTGATTTTGCTTAGCAGCTTTAATCAAGTAGACACACACTTGATCTTGCTTAACAGCTTTGATCAAGTAGACACACACTCTTGCTTATAAGCTTAGAGTGACAAATTACAACTCACAAATCAGACCAATTCAATCATCTATGGATGAATTGAATAGCTTACAAGTCTCACGACTAAACAAGACACAAACCCTTGCTCTCTCTCAATATTTCGCTCAGTATTGGTTGTGTATCAAATCAGGTTTTCTAAGTCCCTTTTTATAGAAGCTTTCAGCTGGGCTTGGACATCTTGAAAACCCTAAAACTATTTTCCAATTAAATCTTCTCATGACAGCTGGTTAGATCTCTTTGGAAAATAAGTAAATCAGGTTGTAATCAATGATTGAATGCGCCTGCAAATCAGATCTTCAATCATACATAGATTGCCATTAAATGCACAATCACAAAACACATAACATTCTCCCTGAATGTTCTGTGTACAGGATGTCATGACATCGGGTCTGACATCTTGGAACAATCCTGCATAATTCCATTTATAATTTCCAGCAGGTACATAATATCAGATGCCACGACATTGTGTATGACATCCTGAAACAATCCTGCATAAATTTGTAATTAAACTCCAGCAGGTACATAGATATCTTATGTTAAGACATCACATGCAAAATCTTGTGAACACTCTTTGTTTTACCAAAATTGTTGCCAACACTTAGAACCAATACTTCAGAAAGATCTTTGTCATCTCCTTCTCCTCCAAGGGTGGCACTATCTGAGTTGCCAATTCCCTCCACCTCTGGGCGTATTCCTTGAAGGTTTCTTTATCTTTTTGGGACATCGCCCTCAACTGATCTCTGTCTGGAGCCATGTCCATGTTGTATTTATACTGTTTCACAAAAGCCTCTCCTAGATCATTGAAAGTGCGGATGCTTGCACTCTCTAGCCCCATATACCAATGGAGCGCAGCACCTGTCAGGCTATCCTAGAAATAGTGAATCAGCAGTTGATCATTATCTGTCAGGGTTGACATCTTGCGAGCATACATCACAAGATGACTGAGTGGACACGAATTTCCCTTATACTTCTCAAAGTCAGGCACTTTGAATTTGACTGGGATTTTCACGTTGGACACTAAGCACAGTTCAACAGGAGGTGGCACAGACATGACCGACATAGAAGAGAAAGTGGGAGCGAAACCCTCTAGCACAAAATTGGGTGGCATTCCCCAAGGGAATCCAACAGGCAGATTAGGAGTGAAGTGGGCGGTGGCAGCAGGCATTGTTGAGGTAACCACTTCGGAAATGACAGTCCTCGCGGGAGGAGTTGCAGGAGTTGGAGAAGCTTGACTCTGTGCAGCAAGAACTGACTCCATCATAACAGTCAGTAGGGAAATCTCCTCTTTCAGATCTCGGTTCTCTTGCTCAAGGTGTTCCATGATCTTCTAATGATTTGCTCGAGTGTCGTACCGGTGCATCAGCTTGTCTTTAAAATAAATGAAGAGCAAAGAGTTAGACTACTGTATCAAGGGCTCGGAACCAAAACATGCTTATGCATATGATGCATACAATGCTTGTGCATATGATTTGTTTTTTATCGGAGGAACTTTATAAAGATTTATTTGCAAATGTTTTGAAAATATTGAACCCTTTTAAGACATATGTGGAATACTCATAGCAATGTAATATTTGGAAACTTTTTACACCAAAGAAGTAGTACAGTCTTGGTAACCAAATAAAATACAAGAGAAAAGTAGAATAAACATCCTATGGAGCCCTAGAAGAAGTCGTCCAAAGCCTTCGAGATCGGAAGATACGTCGCAAGAAACCTCTTCACCTCTCTCTCATAAGTTGCTCCCATGTCGGCCTTCTCCTTGGCGAGCTGATCATATCTCTTCTGCCAAAACCTAGACGAGTAAGGTAGGAGAGAAGTAACCACATCATCGGGCTCATCAATAACCTGATGCTCTATAAACTCTATCATTGCATCCTTATCCTTGAGCTGTTGAAGAAGCTCCTCACGCTCACGAACCCAAGCACGCGAACGGTCTTTGTCTCTCAACTCCTCTACTCCTTGATTAGGGAGGGTTGAAGGCCCAACCATAACCATAGGGGTAGGTCTCGGATATTCGTACGGCATACGATACTCGAGGGCCCTCTTCCTTACCCAAGAGGTGTAAGGCTCCAAAGCAACACAATTCTTCGGACCAAGCTCATTCCTCCCTTTCCTATGAACCTTGCACCAGGCGCGAACCATCCTATCCTTCAAGTTTTGGGGATCTTTACCCTCTTGAAAGAATAAGCCTTCCAACGAAATGTTGTTAGGTTTATCCTTTAAGGGGAACCCAAGCTGACAGCGAGCCAAAGTAGGGTTGTAGTTAATTCCACCACATGTACCAAGAAGAGGTACATTAGAGAACTCACCACAAGAATCAATAATCTGAACGCCATCATAAACACGATTATACCAAGAGATATCATCATTAGTGAGAGACATAAGTCTCGTGGACCACCGTAGACATCCTTTGTTCTCCTTGAAGGCAAGCGTCTGAGGCAAGTGCGAAATAAACCACTAGTACAACAGAGGTAGACAGCACACAATGGAACCACCACCCTTCGCATTCCTCATATGCAAAGAGAAATAAGTGTCACCCAACAGAGTCAGAACGGGGTTAAGAGAAGAGAAAATCCTAATAGCGTTCACATCCATGAAGTTGTCGATGTTGGAAAATAGCACTATCCCATAGATGAGGAGTACAAATATGGCCTCAAAATATTCCTTACTCATGGCCTTCCCAAACAAAGTAGCTTTGGCAATCAGAAAATCAGACGGGAGACCTTGAATTCCACCCTTGGTAGTCATATTGGCAACAATGTCGGATACCTCCAAGTGAAGCATGTCAGCAATCTCTTGGGAAGACGGAATCTTCTCCAAAGCACTGAATGGCAATTGGTCAAGAATTGGTATATCCACATGATAAGCATACTCCTCTAAGGTAGGCAAAAGCTGGAAATCCGTAAAAGTGAAGCACCGATACAGAGGATCGTAGAACTGCACCAACACACTCATCAGACCCTCATCCACCTTGGTAAAGATAATAGCTAGAAGCTTCCCGTGGCGAGCTTTGAATTCCAAGGGCTCTAATACATAAGAAGTCAGACGCCTTAACTCTTTCAAGTCGGATTGTCTGAAACTGTACTTCTTCGTATTCCTTCTTTGCTTATCCATGTATGAAAATTTGCAAATAGACCTTTTAAGTTCCTTGTAAAAATCTTTATTGTTGATGACATGAGTGCGGATGAATGCATGGATGCATGGATGCAAAAAACACACTCAAGGATCAAGCAAGTCACACCACACAAAGGTCACGGGATGGCTCAAGTTATCGTTAATATCAATCATCCATTTTGGTGGATTATGTTTTACACCTTATCAACACCCAAGTTCCATTGATTTTGAGGATATACGAGAACGGATCGACCGCGAATCAAGGGTTTATTGTGAGTCACGAGCATGGAGTCTCGGTTAAGAACCACCCAACGGGAGTGTACTATGGTTAAACCTGACAATCATGTTCTAAAAGGGTCCCATAGTCATCATCCCATCTTTCGGATATTATCGGATAAAACGACTACTCGTCCTCCAAAAATATTCTCGAGAGGGGCTCTTATGAGTGTAGTATCACATAACAATCGCATCAAGTCTTACACTTGAACGACCTTCGCACTACATCCTAAAATAGGCCAAGATGGGCTAGGTATCTAAGGTCCTTGGTTTCTAAGGTTCCTATTGGAAACCACCAAGCATACAAGCAATTAATATATCAAGCAACTCATACATTACAAACAATACATCCATCCCAAATTTGCACAAAATATGCCACAAATAAATATAAACATATAACACATACAAGCAAAAAGTAGGCTAAACCCACTGAGGACTACTCCCTAGCAGAGTCGCCACTTTTCTGTAGCGGGGTTTTCGTTACCTTTAGGTTTATTGACTAAACCAAAAGTCAACATACAATTCGAGTCGCCATCGCACTTTTATTTGTCCAAAGGAAAGACTAAAAAGCGAACAAAAGCCAAGTAAGAAGTTTTTCAAATCAAAAACTAATAAAAATTTCAGAGATCTAGGTAAGGGGGTTGGTTATGAAATGGGAAGGTTTTACGCACCCAAAACATCCTTAGTACTCTAAGGGAACCCTTTTTGCAAATATGTGTTGTAGGTTGGTATTTGTGAAAAGATTTGTGCAAAAGATTGGAGGGATGAGAAGAGAATGGATTATATTTACAAATTTTGTTGTTTAATGGATGAACCCATTGCCTACGTACAATCACAAAGGAGGATTAAAACCTTTTAGTTCGGGGTAAAAATTTAAAAGATTGGTGAATTGATTTTAATCAAAAGCCTTAAGGTCTTTTGTTATCAAAGGGAGAAAACTCAATCTAAACCAACAATCCACCATGTGAGGAAGGCTTCAACATGCTAGTGAGGGGTTAACCCTATAATAAGCATGGAATGCTTATAATCCAACACAAAGGATGAGGTGAGATTTACATCAACCACTATGATAACTCAAACCTATGACTAATGTTTTAAAAAAAAGGTTTTAACAAAGTGGCATTGGAACCACAAAAACAACTTGAAATGGGTTATATTTACAAGTTAGATTTATTTATAAAATACGGTCAAAGTTGGATTAAAGTTTATTTACAATGAGTATTTATGAAAATGGTTTTGAAAAAGTCAAAGGCCTGAGGCCTAGGTTTCTAATTTGAAATAAAGTCAAAGTTTTGAAAATGATTTTTGGTTGGGTTAGAGTGGGGAGAAGAGAAGAAGGGATATTCCTAAAGCATACAAAGATAAGAGGGGAAATATAAAACCCTTGGAGTTCCTTTTCTTGAAGTCATAGAGATGACTCAAGATGCTCATTTCCTTTGGACTTAGCACACAAACAAGCAATCAATAATTTAAATTCAAACTCCTAGGATCTCCATTTGACTTGGCTCTTAATTTGGCTACTCATGACAATGGTCCTCTTTTCACAATCTCAAGATGGGATCCCTATCACACAAAAGCAAACATCAAAAAGTTCACAACACAATAAAGGGAATGGACAAAGAATAAGTTTGGAGGAGAAGTCCTTTTGAGGTCAACTTTGAATTTTAGCATTCTAAAGGCATGAAACCTAGTTTCTCTTCAACATATTTTGCATTCTAAAGGCATGAGGCCTAGTTGCTCTTGAACTCCTTTAAGCATGGGTAAATCCTAATTCTAAGTCCTTTCTCCTTTTGCATTTTTGGTTCACATCAAAACAAACATAAACAACACAAAGTGGCAATATATTTATATACAATAATGGGCTCAAATAAGCAAAAGAAAAATGACATAAACATAAGATATGTGCTCAAATGAGCAAAGATAAAAATCAAGACGAATAATGAGCAAGAAATAAATGACATTAAAAGTAAATGACAAGAATTTAAAAGCTCAAATTAAAGTTAGTAGTTAGTAAGGTTATGTTAGCTTGTTATAAGACAATGGAGCGCTATGTTAAGCAATCGTAAGTGGACTAATGTAGTAGTCACACCTATCTAAGGTCGGTCAATAAGAGGGGAAGGGCATTGTATTGACTTTTGGGTATTTGCTTGACCAAGAAGCAACCTATCTTGGACACAAAATAACTCACTTGATCATGGATCAAGTTGAGTTTGGTTTGGATCAAAGAAGGTTAAGCTTCTCATTCGTCAAGACCAACCTCAAGACTTTAACTCATTGGTCATTGATGGAAAGAAAGGGATGAAGATGAAAGGGAGGGGGGGAAAGTCAACCACCAATCCCAATTGATCAAAGTTAAATCGAATCAAACTCAATCAACACCAAACAGAAGAGAAATGAAGATAACAAGTTAAAAAGTCAAATATATTTTTTTGGCATTTTTTGAATTAAAATAAAATACAAATAAAAAATAAACAAATAAGGTTGAACCTCAAATTCAATTCAAAGCAACTTCAAAAAGTCCAATTAAATTCTCTTAGGTTCAACATAGTCAAACAAGCTTTAACTAATTTTCTCACAAATTTTTGAAATCAGAAAGCAATTAAAAACAATTAACAACAATCAAAAAATAGCATAATATGAATTAAAATCTCAAATAATCTCAAAACAATCAAGAAATTGTTGAGACTATTTTTCATTGACTTATCATGATCCATAGATGCTATGAAAATATTTTTGTATTTTTTAAAAGTCAGAAAGTATTTTAAAATGAATTAAAATCATTAAAAACCAAATAATTCATAAATAATATGAAATTAAGTCACAAAAATAATTAAAAATCATAATATGAAACTAGATTTTTCAAGAAAAAATTTGGAATTGGTCTCATAATTTTCTGACTTCAAATGAATTTTTAATGAATTTTTAAAAATGAAATGAATTAACAGAAAATAAATGGAAAATGGAAATAAGCGAAAAATGCACAGCCGTCTGATCCAGTTCATTAATTGATGTGGCACAAGGCAATGGTTCAGATCTGATGATGCACGCTACACTTGAGTCAAACGCGAAGCATGGTGCATTAAATGAAGTATTTAAAATGAATGAACAAGATTAGATCGTGGCATGGAGATCCGAGGGCCCTAGCGTGCACACGTGGTGGTGGTGGTGGAAACCACCATCTTCTCCAGCGAAGCAACAAATTCCGGCCACCAGTTGTAGAAAATAAATCTTAATGAAAATTAAAAACAAGGCCATAGAAATGAAGCTCGTGTGATGGAGATCATCACTGTACCAATGGATTTCTCTCACTCTTCCTATATTGAGAGAAATGTGAAGGAGAAAATCATAGTTTCCACACGGATTGCTCATGAAATGGTAAATTAAATGCATCAAAGTCTTGCCTCAAGTATGAGGACTTCAGAAAACCACAGAAACACAAGCAAACTACATTGAATTAAGAGATCCAGATCCAAAAAGTTTGAGATTATAACTTTGAATTGATGAACTTCTGGCCATGAATTCTCCAAGATCTTTGCTCCTTTTTGATCTATGAATGTAATGGAAGTGATTGGCTAAGGAATCGGGCTTTAAAAGTCAGCTAATGATACTGAATTTCAAGCTCGAAAGTATGAAAAAATTTGAGTGATTCCTTTGGTGAGGGCTATGGTTTCACTTCTGCAACACTTGGTATCTCCAAAAGGTTATTGAATGAAGCTCATGGCACCTTTATTTATAGGTGAATGCATCAGCTGATCACACTTTGCTCATGTGCATGGAATTTGAATTTTGGATTGCATGGGCCTGTGTAGACGTGTGGAAGGCCCAATGATGGCTGAAGCAACTTGTTGAGTTCACATGAAATGCATTTGGACATACACTTTGTAGGGAAACAGCTTGCATTTCAAGTTTTAGCATAAAAATACCAAAATGCACATAAATGAAAAGAATTTCGAAACTTACAAATGGTAGATCCAAATGAGTATTGCGTGTAACGGTTGGAAAGCTCTTGAAATAAGAAACAAAAGTCATGTTGAGCAAAAAATCATTTGGCATGTGCAAATTGATGAAAACTGGTTGGGAAAATTCAAGTACAAAACATATTCAAGTCACTTTGAAAAAGTTCACCAAAAGCAAGTTTAATCAAACCCCTTTGTTTTCATGATGCAAGCTTCAAATGAAAAATATTCAACATCAAAGTTGTAGATCTTTCCAATATGGTCAATCTAGACTCAAAGTTTGCATCATTTAGATTATCTATGACAAAGTTATGGGCATTTGAAGTTGGGTACTTTTTCAAATTCAACGAATTAGGTCCAAGATGACCTATAATGTTTTGCATTATCACATGTATTTATTTTAGGATTATGAAATTTCTTCCAACATAACATTTGAATTAGACATCTCAAACTTTCCAAAGCATTTGGTATCACCTCAAAATCACAAAAATTAAGGAAGTTATTTCCTTGGTAAGATGACCTAAAATTAGGGTTTTAGTCAAAATGACCTATAATGTTCTGAAATGAATGATGACCTTCCAATTTTCAAATGGATTTTTTATGAACATTAAAGTTATTCATATGGTTCTTAGTAACATTTTTTCTCTTGGGGTCATCTTCATTTGACAAATACATCAAACGTTATATCTCACTGATCCTCAGTTTAGTCAGATGACTTGACTGGTCAACTTTTCAAGGCCAAACTTCCAATCTTGATGAATAAATGATTGAGGAACCTCAAATAGGCTCATATATGAATAAAATGATAAATGAAAGAACTTCCCTTGATTAAATTTGATCAAAGGTTGAGATTGCTTCATGGACAAGGCACAGTTAAAGCATAGTGAAATTAGGGTTTCCTTGGGAAACAATCTTCAAGCCCTTTGGGTTATCTTTATCAAATTGGCAAGTTGAGATACTTGGGAGACATATATGATGATTAGGAACTTTGTGGACCATTGTCATTCTTTTTCTCATCTTCATCTAGCCATTTCATTGGGCTTAGGAGCCTCCTAGAAGCATATGATCACTTGAGCTTCAAAACAAAAAGAGTTAGTGACATATTTTTGTGCTTTTGGTTAGTAATCAAATAAGAAAAACAATAATATACAATACAAGCATGTTTGGTGGTCTCAAAACACTCAAACAAGTCTCAACCCTAGGGTTGATGAGTCAAACATGCTATGATCCTTGAGGCAATGCACTTATGCAATAACATGATGCCATGAGGGATCTTAGGGTCAAAATTAGGGTCTTACACTAGGGAAACACAACAAACCAACAGACCACATGAACTTTGCAGCCAAAAGCATTTTGCAGCAGACTTAGTGCAATCTAATTCAAACCAACTAGTCTACATCTAACCAAGGCATGCCAAATAAAGCATCAACCAGTTGAACAACATTCTTGCAACATCATACACAATAAACCTATAGCTTTATAAGCCATCCTGAACCATACCAACATCATGCATCATCCTGCAAGCAAATGAACATTCAGACCAGTTAAGCATCATTCATACCACCATAAGAACATTCAATATGCACCAACATGAATAAGGCACATAAGCAATTTAAAACCCAAAGCATTTCTAGTTAACAATCATCTAACATAACAAATAGTGGCTTAACATTTTTCCATTTTAATCCAGATTAACAACAAGCAACATCAGCAGGGCAAGTACATCGAGCATAGCATATTAACATCTGACATCACAGCTAAATTCAGATCCACAACTAATTAAAAACCACTTGACATAAATTGGCCAAATTGAGCGACTCAGTTCAACACAAAATGCCACTTAACTTTTCACTTAACAAAATTGCAAAAACAACTAACTCAGTTTATCCATAACAAACATTTTCCATTAACTAACTAACTAAGTAATTGAATCTAATTGTTAAACTGACTATATGAATTCATCTAACACACTCTTCACTTTACAATCTAACTTTTTCAAATCAATTCAGTTAAACATCCACTATAAATTTATTCATCATCACTCTCACGATTCACATTACACACAGTTACAATCACATTACCATTCTCAGAGCTTGCAAGCTTCACTTTTTGACTCTCTCTCTCTCTCTCACGCGCGTTCACACAAAATCACAGTTCATAGGAAATAGAAGAAGTAGAAGAGAAGAACAAAGAAGAAGAATGAGTTTCAAGAGGATTCGAAGATTTCATACCTGACTCTGGCGTTGCTCCGGTGAGTCTTCATCTTCTTCTTCATCATTTAACTGTGTAAAAGTTACTGGTGTGTAGCATTGGGTTAGGGGAGTCGAAGCCATGACCTCTAGGGCTTTGACTCCGAGAGAGTGTGATTTAATTTATGCTTAAATGCCTAGGGTTCTTCCACCTTTTATTCTTGAACTCTGGACGTGAAACTGGATTAAATGATGTATTAATTCAGGCCATTTAGGTACCTTTGCCGCCGGAGGCGACCTCCAACGCGACGGAGGAGAAACGTGGTTCAGGTGAAAGGAGAGTGTGTTTGGAACTTACTTCTGAGTTTTATTTTAACACGTGAACCACGTGTTTTATGTGTCCATTGACTTACTTAATCCAATTGCTGGTGTGGCATTGTTGAGTAAAGTCTCACTCACCATCTCCCTTCAGCTTGTTGGTTTGGGCTTTTTGGCCTAATTTTTGCTACATGAACCCTCTCCAAACATTGCACCCCTGCTTCCATAGCTGGTTGACAAGTGTGGGCCTTGCCTTCGGCCTTTGTTGTCTACACCTTATTTTGCTATCATTGCACCCCTGCTTGAGTTTCATTTTTTTCCTTTTATTTCCATTTTTTATCTTTAACTTTGTTTGATATTTTTTAGTATTTGTTCATGAATTGACATGGAAATTAATTGTTAGAATTTAATTAATTTTTTACATGATTAGTTAGTTTGAAATAATTGAGTAGATTAATGCATGACTAATTGATTTAGTTAAAATTAATTTGACATGGTTTAATTCTTGATTAATTGGAAATTATTAAGAACACATGTTCTAACCTAGTTTATATGATTAGGTTTAGATTGTAATTGCATGATAATTGTTGCTTACTTGATTGGATGTGATTATTAATTCTTTCACGTTTCGATGTTAGTTCTAAATGATTAGGGTTCTAATTGGTGGAATTAATTTTGTTCATGAATCTCTTAGGTTTATTTTGATCTTGTAAATCATTTATTTCTTGATAGAACCTTGATATGATTTTCTCTGATTATATTGCACCTTAACCATGGCATGTTCCCTTAGACTTACGTGTTCAGAATTTAATCCCTAGGGTTTTCCTAGTCTTTATTTCTTTGAGCATGAATTTTCAACTGATTTTCCCCCGATTGATTCAGTTGATCAAAGTTCGCTTTGATCAATTAAATCCTTTGACTGTGCATATTTCCCATGTCTATTCAAGTGATCAAAAGTCACTTGATCACTTGATAAGACCATTTTCTTGTACTGGATACACTAGATCTCAAGCTATCATCAATTTCAAGACTTCCAATTCAATACAAGTCAGATATTAGAGACAGACTGGATTGCAGCTCAAGCACTACAAAGTTTCAACTTCAACATTCGTCAGTTATGATGAAAATTGCACGTCATAAGCCTTAAGTAGTAGAGAAGGGATGAGTGAGAGCATTCATATCCTTTTTCTGAATATTTTTAGGTATATAACGAATGACACAGTTGCTCATCGTATTCACCTCTACTCATAGCTTTAGTGCAATTTAAATCGAATAATTGACAAGTCTTTCTACATATATGAGGGATGCAGACTGGAGATCAAGCTTTCAACCTGTTAGGGTTTCTTTTCCCCTTTGTTTTCTTTGTTTTAGTAAAACTAAAACCAATTTTGTGAATAAACTCAAAAAAAAAATTAAAAATACGATTAGAATTGTACGCCACGAGCCTTAAGCAATGGAGAAAGGGTGAGAGGGAGCATTCTTATCCTCATTCTGAATATCTTTGGGTACGGGACGAATGACCCAGTTACTCATAATATTCATCTCCATTCATAGACTTTAGTACTATTCAAATCAAGACTTTCTCTTTAGAATAAAAGCAAACTCAACTCATCAAACTTAGTTTTTTCCTTTGGACATCATTTTCCGTTCAAAACCTTTTCAGAAAGGACATGTTACTTTCGTTCTACCGTGAGCGGAGTTTAAGCCTCCATGAGTGAGCATACAAGCAATGTTTAACTGCTAGAGTATCATCCAAGTGCATCCATTCTATCATAAATAAATAAACGCTTAAGTCTCTCATGCTCGAGCATACAATCAAGTTGATTGTAGAACGTGAACGTTAACACTGTTCATTAAAAACAATTAACGCGTCTGTATTTTCTACCATGAACTACGGAGATCTGATTTCCTTATTGTACTATAAGGATACGTAGGCATAAGTTCCGCAATTCTCAGCGAGCATATTTATTTATTAAAACATTTTTTCTCCTTTCACGAGTAATCTTTAGATAGTAACACCCCTCCGAGCATAGAGCAATCAGAATGGTTCCCGTTGAGTACAACGAATGTTAATATCTTCCCCTTGCATGACCGACTTCCTTACCATGTTTTCTCTTCCCTCGAGTTTTATCGATGTTTCCCTTTCCTTCAGGAAAAAAAAGTTGGATGGTCACTTTGTTGTATCTTTGAGTGTGTGTTGCGCTCAGGTATATTTTACGTAGCTTCACCTTGTATATAGCAGCGTTCACTATGTTAAACCAACACTTTTATTAGATGAGTTTATTATGTCATATTTGATTTGAGTGTTTTATCAATCCCTCATTAACTAAATAACCTTTATAATTGGATTAGTATTTTCTAATATAAAAAATTAAGTTATTTTAAGAAACAACTTACATTGATCAAAGTTTATCAAACTTTCTTCTTTACATTTTATGCAACTTTATCCTATTTGAGAGTTAGAATTTGATTTAATGTTTGTAGTTCTTCAATCAACTCTTTATTCTTTACTAGTTCAATGAACTAGTAGAGAATGCAGTGTTGGTTGAATAGTCACAAGCATTGAACTCAATTCTAACACTTAAAAAAGTTAGCGAGATACATAAAATAAAAGAAAAAATACTAAAAAACATTGATCATTGTAACATGTTATTCTAAATATAACTGAATTTTCAAATTATTATTTTCTATATCATATTGAAAGGTTATATGTTTAGTGAGTAGTTGATGAAATAAGCATTCTACAAATATAATAATAAACTCAAAAGAGTATATCACCACGGTTGAAAGCTAAAACTGTAGTGAAAAATTGTTTAAACAGCAAAAATAGTGTTATTGGGTATCGAATTCAGGACCTTTATACTTTTCACTATGATTATAAAATAATTGTAGTTATAGATAGCGCACTTTTCAATTTTCTATCACAGGCAATATACCATAATTGTAAATAACTCACATACAATCACACTCTATCTCACAACGGCTGTTCAACCGTGAGGGTAACCCTTTACGAACCGTTGTGAAATGTATTTTTCCTAGTAGTGTTGATTTTAACCACCTTTTTATTGTCGATGTGGTGCAAGAGTTTATCCAATTTGAATTTTAGAACAACGGGGTATCATTTGTAAGCCTAAAATCAACCGAAGAATTCACACCATTGAAATACACAAATTTGAAATAACAAATTTGAGATATTAAAGTATTTTTATTAACATATGGTGCATATTTATATAAATTTTAATTATGGACAGATAAAATTGTTGATGCAATCACAACCCTACAAAAGTGTCAGCAAAATATCAATCATTAAAAATTAACCCGGCCGATTTTTTCAAGTGTGGCAAAAAATTTGATATTTCAAAATTTAAGAAAACGGTGAAAATTACCATAATGAATTTTTGAAAATATATGTAAAAATGCATACTTAATTTTTTGTATGGCTTACCGGATTTTTAGCTTCTAAAAAAAATTCACCGTGTGCTTAATGACAAAAACGATAAGGACATTTTTAATATTACGAAAATATGAAGGCGTTGAGTATATGACTTTAGAGGTGTCACCAAAATTCACCACAAAAAACGATCATAGCATATAACACTGCTATTGTATTAGTTGAAATAGGGTTATGAATTCTTCTTTTCTAATAAAAACGAATTTTACCGTTTTTTCATTGGATTTGATTAATGGTTTTATATTAAATCAATTAAATGTTGAACACCTAAATAGAAGAAAAGGGAGAAATTTCATATATTCAAAATATGAATGAAGAAAATGTTTTACTTATAAACATATTTAGTAAATAAAAAATGGAAATATTTGAAAACTATGTTTTTTCTTAATATTTACTATTTATAATTTAAATATAAATTTATTAATAAAATATATTTAAAATATAATTATTTAAGGCTTAAATAATTGTCTAATTCTATAAGTTAACGAATTTTTTATTTTAATCTCTATAATTTTATTTTTTCAAAGAAAAATCCACACATTTAAATTAAAAAATGAGATATAGAAATCTAGAACAACACATAATAATTACAAGAACCAAAAAAAAAGGATGACTATATATATAAGAAAAAACGTAAAGATTAAAATATATAATCTATTAAATACAAAAATGCATACTTCAATTCAGTTTTAGAAGCCTATAATCACAAACAAAGCAATAAAATCAATGCACCCAAACGTGAATGAGGAAGCATGCAGAATAACAAGTCCAACAAAAATCTTAGTGTATATAGATTATAAAGTTTAACTAGATTAAATTTGTGTATTTTGAATGGGGTAAAAAAAGTCACTCCACAGCAATTCAAAGTTCTCTCGTGCCAACAACCAAGTCTCAATAAGAAATAAGACAATAGACCGGTGCAACTTTCACAGTTTGTCACCAGTCAAATAGAAATTTATTGGATTAATATCTTTCCCCAGTTGTAAAAGATCTAAGATGGAGAATACAATAATACTTCAAAACATGCCCGGGGCAGTTACATGCTCAATGAGGATCCAGAGTTCTTTCTGCATTCTGATAGCATATCCAGGTAAAACTGGCATTTGCTAATATCACTTCCGTAATTGTTCAGGCACTGCACAACCACACAACATAATCTAATCAACATGAGTAAAAAATTACACTAAAATTGTAATGAACATGAGGAGGTATGATTGGTTTAAAAGACAACTAGACAACCGCAAATATAGATATTTCATTAACATGACAACACCAAGCAAGTGCTTGTGTAATAAATAATGGCAGACTCAAAGTGAGCAGAAAGACGGGTATTCCTCACTCATTATCAGGTACTTATTCAGAAACCCCATGTGGGCCTAGTTGTTTGGATTTCCCATCTCGTAGAAAACCCTTTTGCTACGCTTTACCCGTCCATAAACAGGACAATTTTATTTCTAAAACACACATATCATGATGCTGCTCAATTAAAATCCAAGAATGTCAACATTACAAAGAAGCCAAATAGGACAAGGAGAATAAAGATGAGGCTAATATCAATATATACGTAATAAAATAGTAACAAAGATCAACAGTGCCAATACAAAGGCAGAGTAATACAAAAAGTATCATATGATGTTTAGCCAATGTAAAATTGCCATCGGCCACACAAAAAAAAGACAACAAATACAATCTTTACATAACACAATTATATAATTAACATCATAAATGCCAGTTGAGTTGCAAAAAGAATAGAAACTGGATCATATCAAATAATAGCAGCCTGTTATAGTGCCATTGGTTTGAAAAAACACAGGACAATATATTATACTAAGTGGAAAAAAAATCTTCCAGGGTTGTGATTAATTTGTTATTATTAGACATATATTCATTGTTAAACAGCAGACTAAATATTTAACCAAAACTAATAATAAGGAATTATCAAGAAATAACAGAACTAGGGAAAAGACATACATCCTGGAAAGCCTTTGAATGGATATTGCATGCATCACCACCAAAAGAATTGGCCGTTGGTGCAGGGGCAGCTGCAGCAGCCTCATTAACGACAGCTTCATGTTGAATAGTTCGAGGACCCATGACAGCATCCACAGCCCTGTGTGCCACAGCACTTCCAGTGCCAAAAGCCATACCTGCAAAGTATTGAATATTTAGTACCAAAACGAGAACGTGAATATTGCTACGGATCTATATGGCAAAAACAACTTAGTTTTGCTTTACATACCTTGAGCTATGGTAGAACCAATACCACTAAGCATAGATCCACCACCATTCTGAGCATTAGCTGGAGGAGGAGCACGGTTGACTGAACCAAAACGTTAAGACAATGTCATTAGAAAATATGTTGTCTTGGATGATAATAATAACAATAAAAAATTAATATCTTGTTCGAGGAACAAAAACTGTGTCCTGCTTAAAGCTTTGCTGTTATAAGCAAAGTTAACACTGCATTATAAAAATCAATATCTTGGTGTTTTAAGCAAAGTTAACCCTGCTATTAAATTGTATTAATGCATACCGGGGGCAGGGCGTGGTGCAGCACGTGGAGCTGGACGAGCAGATCTTCCTACAGTAAGAAACAAATCAATAAAGTCACATAAAATAAAGTAGAAGGCAGAGCAAATTTGGTACAATCATTAGTTTACCCAAGATCTTCAACAAATAGCTCACCATATGATCCATATTAAACTAAGTTAAGAATGCAAATACATTTGGGCTAAACTATTGAGTTAAAACAAAAGAAAACTAGACTACTAAACTATACCTCTATAACGTGCATAACATGAAATATTACTCCAAGAAAATTCATAACTTGACAAAAGATGGATCAATCGTTTCACACATACACGTTAACAGGAATAAAATCCACAATTTTCCTAAACAATCATCAAAATCCGGAAGAAGAAAAAAAAACCCTAGAAATCAATGGTGGACAAAAACACAGCATAAAAATGGTAGGAGATACTACTGTAAATATGATAGGAATCAAGCACGAAAACTACAAAAAGAAGATCTGAGAACAGAACGTTACCACCGGTGCTACGACGGGCCATGGATGAAGTTTTAGGGCAAAGCGGCAAAAGAGGGCAGAGGGGATTTTTAGAGGCGGAAGAAAACGAGAAAACTTATAATTGAGGATTAGTTTGTTACAGGGTGTCTGAACGGTCTATTTAAACCCTAGAAACGATTGAAATGGTCTATGAGGACGTGTCGCGTTCTCGTTGGCATATTCGGATCTTACTCGAACACTCTGGAATTGAATTCGTTTTACGTATTCGCCAAGTATATGTTATTAGGAATTAGGAATACTATTATCTTGACACATTCTAGAAAATACACAAGGCGTACCTGGTTAATAATGCATTAAATAATTTATGGTCGGTTTTAGCTTAAAAAATCTATTTTTTCTTATATTTTAAAATATTATAAGTATTTTAATATTTGTTTTTTTTAAATTGAAAAACTAGTTTTGATATCTTAAAATATAAATATATATATTATTAAATATCTAGACATAATTGAATTCACAATTTTTTTTTAAAAGTTATATTTAAAAATAAAATAGTTTTAAAATTAAATGATTTTTTAAAATTTTAATATTTAAAAAAAGTTTTAATAAAATAATGAAATATATAAAATAACATTTTAAGATTCAAATCAAAATTCCATTTGAAGCTTTTATAAAAAGTTTTCTTGTAATTTTTTTACATAAAATGTTAAAATACTAATTTTAGATGTAAGATGCTCCGACTATAAAAAGTTTTCTTGTAATTTTTTTACATAAAATGTTAAAATACTAATTTTAGATGCAAGATGCTCCGACTTTCTTTTCTTAATTAGTTTAGAAAGATAGTTTTAAACTTACTATTTTAGGAAAGTTAGTTGAAAGGTGGTTAAGCAAGGTTGTCAGTGGAGTTAGTTACACATGCTTATCACCTATATAACCTTTCATATTGTATCTTTTGATGGAGTTTCTATGGCTTTTTGTTCAAATTTCATAGCTTAATCATGAGCAATTTTAGTTCTTAACATGGTATCACACGCCATATCGATCTACCTATTCTTCTTCATCTTTTGATTCCTTCTTCTTTTCACCTTTGATCTTTTGTTTTCCATTGTTCCTTCTCCTTGATCCTTATTATTTTTCAACATGTCATCTCGTCTTGATCCTTAAGCTGATGTTACTAGTCCCTATTGTGTGCATCCAAGCGATGGACCTTCATCTGTAACGGTCACACCAGTTCTTGAAGGATCAAGTTATCACACATGAGTCTGATCTATGCGCAAAGCTTTGGGTGGAAAGATGAAGTTTTAATTCATTGATGGCACAATATCAGTTTCTGAAGATGATTTTGATCCTTCTTATCGTGCATGGAATAGGTGTAATATGTTGATTCAGTCATGGCTTATTAGTCTTGTATCTGGATCTATTGCATAATCTATAATTTTCATGGAAAATGCATTAGATGTTTGGAAGGATCTCAAAGAAAGGTTCTCACAAGGTGAACTTGTTAGAATCTCTGAATTACAACAAGAAATTTACAATTTGAAACAAGACTCTAGATTTGTTACTGAATTTTATTCCAATTTGAAGATTCTTTGGGAAGAACTTGAGATTTATATGCCTGTGCCAAATTGCACTCGTAGAGTTAGATGTTCTTGTGAAGTTATGAGGCAAGCTCGAAAAAATCAAAATTTGCTTCATGTTGTTAGATTTTTAACTGGTCTAAAGGATAATTATGTAGTTGTTAGATCTCAAGTATTGCTCATGGATCCCTTACCTAGCATGAATAGAATATTTTCTATGGTTCTTCAGCATGAAAGACAAGGCAATTTTGCTCCTGTTGAAGATTCTCAGTCCTTAATCAATGCAATAGGTTCCAAGAAACCATATTCTAAGCATAACAGTTTTGTTACTCCTTCTAACACTTCAAAATCCAGGGCTTGCACACATTTTGGAAGAACTGGCCACACAATTGAAGTTTTTTAATCAAAAACATGGCTTTCCTCCACAATTTGGTAAAGGTTCCATGGCCAATAATGCTACCACAGTTGATAGTGGTGATGGTAGTTCCACTACTTCAGCTCATAATGCCAACAATGGCTCTTATCCAATTACTTAGAACCAGTTTGAGACACTAGTGCATTTCCTTCAGAATTTATCCATTAGCCGAGGTAATATCTCTGCAGTTTCTAACCAAGTTGGTCATCTTCAGGTCCTCCATCTTTGTATAGTGAAGGTAAATCCTATTGCCTAGCTTATAAATGTTGCTCCTACAACTCCTGGATCTTTGATTCAGGAGCTAGTGATCATATTTGCTCCTCTTTTTCCTGGTTTCAATCTTACAAAACTACTCATCCAATAAATGTTACTTTCAAATGGCCAAATTGCATTAGCTAAGCATGTAGGTTCAGTCGAGTTTTCATCTCGTTTCATCATTGACAATGTGTTATTTATTCCTGATTTTTTTGTCAATTTAATCACAATCTCTAAATTGTGTAAAAATTCCAAGTATAAAGTTAGTTTTACTTATTCTCATTGTTTTATTCAGGATCCCATAACAATGGAGATGCGGTACCACTTGATCCTCAAATAAAAGCACGGTGATCATCATGCTACCCTCCATTATTCACTATGCACTTTGCTTGGCAATGCTCAATGGCATTTTAGATTAGGACACATTTCCCCTACTAGGACGCAGTCCTTTCATACAACTTTTCCTTTCATTGTTATAGATAAAAATGTAGCTTGTGATGTCTGCCACTATGCCAAACATAAAAGGAATCCTTATCATTCAAGTTTCAATAAATCCAAACAAACTTTTGACATTGTTCATTTTGATATTTGGGGTCCTATTGCCATTAAATCTCATCGTGATCACTCTTATTTTTTTATTGATGTGGACGACTTCAGCAGATAGACTTGGATCATTCTTGTGAAAGCTACGTCTGAAACAGGACAAAATGTTATCAATTTCATCAAAATGATTTAAACACAACATAATTCTCACCTTAAGACCATTAGGAGTGACAATGGACCTGAATTCATTATGCCTCATTTTTATGCTTCTGAGGGCATTACTCACAAAACCAGTTGAGTTAAGTCCCCCCAACAAAATGGAAGGATTGAAAGAAAACACCATCATATCCTTAACATTGCCCGTGCCTTATTAGTCCAAGCTAATATCCCTAAAATATTTTGGTCTTATGTTTTCACTCATGATGTTTACACCATAAATAGATTTCTTAGTCGTATCTTGAATAACAAGTCACCTTGCCATATGTTGTTCAAAGAAGTTCCTGATTTACATGTGTTAAAGGTTATTGGTTCCTTAGCATGTGTTACAACCCTTCGATCACATAGGACCAAGCTTGATTCTAGGGGCAAGAAATGTGTTTTCTTAGAGTTCAAGCAAGGTACCAAAGGAGTGATTCTATTAGACCTCAACAATCATGACATTTTTATCTCTAGTAATGTTGCTCATCACGGGCATATCTTTCCCTATAAACCCAATTGGAACTATTAAACAAGTTTGAAACTTACCACTGCTCTCAATGATCTTACTCCTCACATCCCTGTCATTCCTAATCTTAAGCTTTTGCCCCTCACACCTGATCCTGCTCATGTTCTCAATCCTTCACAATATGATTATATTGCTGGTGAAGACCAACCTATCCATATTCAACCTGATGAAACATTTCATCTCACACCTGAGCCTGACATTGTAACCTTTTCTTATAGTTCAGTTATACCTAGTAGAACCAGAAATCCCACATCTCATGTCAATTATTATGTGTGTAGTTCTTCAAGTAATCAGTGCATGCCTTTCTCTTCAGATTTATACCATCCTATTTCCTCTTTTCATTCTTTTAAGTTTTTGTCTCGAAGTCATAAATATTCCAGCTATCATGTCACATTTAATTGTGAGTAAAACACTTATGAGGAAGCGTGAAAAGATAAGAATAGGTTACTGGGCATGGATTATGAATTGTAAGAACTAGCTATCAATGGCACTTGGAAATTGGTAGACTTGTCATCTAATGTCAATCTTATTGGAAGTGGGTGGGTATACAAGATTAAACACAAGGTTGATGGCACAATTGAGAGGTATAAGGCGAGACTTGTTTCAAAGGGGTACAATCAAGTATAAGGCCTGGATTTCTTTGACACATTTTCCCCTGTGGCAAAGTTGTCCATAGTTAGAGTTCTACTTGTAGTGGCCACCATTAAGAATTGGAATTTACATCATCTTGATGTGAATAATGCTTTCATGCATGGTGACCTATATGAGGATGTTAACATGAGTGTTTCTCAAGGTATTACATGTAGCAAGCCAAATCAGGTATACAAGCAAATCAAGAGCCTATATAGATTGAAACAGACCAATAGGAAATGGTATGAGAAACTCACATCATTGTTGACCAGTCTTGGTTATACTCAGCCCAACTTAGACTATTTTATGTTTACCTTATTAAGGAATAACCATATCACAATTCTTCTTGTTTATGTTGATGATGTCATTTTGGCAGGCACATCATTGTCTGAGTTTGAACATATCAAACAGGTTCTTCATAGTGCTTTCAAGATTAAGGACCTAGGTATTTTGAAATACTTCCTTGGCCTTGATGTGGCTCATTCCAAAGAAGGAATTTCCATTTCACATAGGAAGTATTGTATGGATCTACTAAAAGACACAAGATTGCTAACTTTAAAACTTATTAACACACCTCCCAATCCCTCAATCAAATTGTACCAAGACAATAGCAAACCACTTGAATATATCACAATTTATAGAAGGTTTATTGGCACGTTACTTTATTTGAACAATACCAGGCATGACATTACACTTGCTACACAACAGTTGAGTCAGTTTCTTCATTATCCAGGTCAATCACACTATCTTGCCGCATGTAGAGTCATTAGATACCTAAAGGGAAATCCTGGCAAGGGTTTGATGTTTCCTAGAAACTAAACATTGCAGATATTAAGATATTCATATACAGACTGGGCATGTGCATTGATTGAAGGAGATATACATCAGGTTACTATTTTTTCATTGGCCCATCCTTTGTTTCATGGAAAGCCAAAAAAGCAATAAACCATTACTTGATCATCTTCAGAGGCAGAGTATAGAGCCATTGGTTCAGCAACTTGTGAATTGATTTTATTACTCGATATTTTGAAGGATCTCAACATTACTTGTTCCAAGATTCCAACCTTGTACTGTGACAATTAAAGTGTTATTCACATAGCATCGAACCTTATCTTTCATGAGAGAACAAAACACCTTGAAATTGACTGTCATCCTGTGACAGAAAAGATCAAGAAAAAAGTCTTAAAGTTGCTTCCAATAGCCTCTTAAGAACAGCTAGTTGACTTCCTCACAAAGCCATTAACCACAAGCAAATTTCAGAATTTCATTTTCAAGCTTGGCATGTTAGATATCTACCATGCTTAAGCTTTAGGGAAACTGTTAAAATATTAGTTTTAGAAGCAAGATGCTCCAACTTTCCTTTCTTAGTTAGTTTAGAAAGTTAGTTTTAAACCTACTATTTTAAAAAATTTAGTTGAAAGGTGGTTAAGCAAGATTGTTAGTGCAGTTAGCTACACATGCTTATCACATATATAACCTTTCATATTGTATCTTCGTGTTTAAGAAAGCAAAAACAAATTTTCTACTTCATTCTTTCTTCTTTCGCAAGCTCCTTTCATGGAGTTTCTATGACTTTTTGTTCATATTTCATAGCTTAATCATGAGAAATTTTAGTTCCTAACACAAAATCATGTAATAAAATAAGATATTCAATTTTGACTTTGTAGTAATTTATAATATTGAGTTTATCGATTTTAACTATGTAAACTCGTAGTCATGTCGAGTTTGTAAGTGGTTAAGATTTTTATTTTTATTTTCTTCTTTTAAGCCCATTAGGTTCTATTTGGTTAAGAAAAGAATGTAGAAAGAAAGAATGTGGATGGAAAAAATCTAGTAAAAAGGAGATGATGTTTTCATTGTTTGGTATAAGAGAAAGTAGAAAGAAAGAATGAGAAAGATAATGGTTTGACATAAAAATAATAAATAATAAATATTTATACTTCTAAAATTAAATAAAAGACCTTGTGTTAAAGTTGAATATAAAAAATAAATATTATTATTTGTTATTTTTAAATAAAGAAAAAATGCATTAATTTTTTTCGCATTATTATTTTTATATTATCAATACATAATATAAGTGTAAATTAATAAATAAAAAAATTACCATTTTAATATAAATAAATAAAAGAAAACAATATGAACAGTATGGATCAAATAAAATTAGCCAACAATACCACTTGCAAGATAGCTAGATGGCACGTGAAAAATTAAACTAGTGTTCAATGTGAGAGAAGATAAAATAATGGGTATGAAATAAGAGCAAAGATACAATACTTGGAGATGAACTTGATATATGGTCTTTGTATTTTGAACAATATCGTTTGGAATATTAGAATTTTTAGCTTAGACATGAACTTGTTTAGGAGAAATTTCTTATTAAAACTCTATTTTTTTTATATATTTTAGCTTGGCTCTTTTAAGTTGCTTAGGCTAGTTGGGGTTTGTTGGAAATTTCTTTTTTAGCCTTTTTTATTTGTAATTGGATAAGAGTACCCCTTGTACTCTATATAAATGGATTCTTACTTTTAGAAATAAAACATAAATTCAAAACAGTAAACATAAAGAATTCGGCATCCACGACAATCCTTCGAGCAAGCAACATCCAGTACTCCTCTACCTGAGCATCTGCAATACCAATATAACAAAAAACACAACAACAAAAATGGGAGATGAGAATAATTTTATAGATGTTATCGGTGTATTAAATAACAATGATAATTTCAAATAAAAATTACATCAAAGTGAATATTAGTTCCCAACCACAATCAATTACAATACAAATGAAATGTTATGTCCTTCTCCTCCATTATGCATGTGATACCAAGGTTTAGATGTCAGAGTTATATTATTGAATTATCCATGCCTCTGGTTCCTCTCTAAATCGTGACTTCGTTGAACCGAAGTCCTACCTAACTTCGATATACACGAATGCATGAATGACAACAAGCAGCAATCACGAAAATTACTCAACAAGACAAATAACATTCACATCTCATTCTTAACAAGGTTCCTCTTTGAATCCACAATTATGCCAATGTAGAGACAACTTTGTAGTTTCTCTCTGAACTACTCAACTCAAAATATGTTATACAGTTATAGCTCAATCATATAACATTCAAGCATACTCATCGATAGAGAAAAATTATTATTCATGTAAGCCCGCCAACAGGATAAGAAAACAATTACTCACAGGCAAAGTCTAGCCTTATCAAAACAACTTTGAATTTATCGAATTACTCAAATTTAACTCTAACAACTCAAAATATAACATTTTTTGCTTGGCAGACTTAATTAAATAAAAATATTACTAAAAGAGAAGCCTTATAATGTCAAAAGGCTTCAAACTCAACTCAAGTGTATTATATACTCTCAACTCCAACTCTAAAACACTATAAAACAACCCTGACAACAACTATAACAACTCTAATGTAACAAATCTGACTCTTAAACTTATCAAAAAGGTAACGAAAGATCATTGAACTCAAAATTGCTCAATAACTCGTAGACTGGACAACAAACTCGAAACGGCGACACGTCGTCCGCCGAACTTCTGTCGAGTCGGGGCTGCCGCCTCCGTGCGAAATCGCGCCACACTATTGCATCATTGTACCACGTGCTCTCCGACCTTGCATCGCGCGCGCCCTCGCCGCCACCGTCGGGGCCTCGCGCCATTGCTGACCAGGCGCGCCATCATGTCATCGCCTGTCAGACGTAACCTCCCGCCACCGCCAATTTCGGCACGACCCCTACTGTCATTGCACTCTTTTTTCATCGGTAGTCCGTCCTCTTCTTGTTTTCCACCATTTTGTTTCTTTTGTTTATGTAAAGTGAAAGTTTAAGACTCTGTTGCTTTATTGTTTGAAAATGAGAGAGTGTTTAAGAGAGTGATTTGAGAATAAGATAGCAGAGTGAGAATAGAGGAGAGTGAGAGAGGAGAACGGAAGATGAGGAAAAAAGGAATCTAACTTTTTTTTTTGTTTATATCCCTTTTATTTCTTTTGTTTATTTTTGTTTTATTTTTAATAAAAGAGAGTGTCACACCATTTTATTGGTGTTGGATTTGAAATATGGAAGGATCATGTACATGACCCCCCCCCCCCCCCCCCATCGTTACAACTATGGGGTGACTTGGATCATCGTTTGATCTTGATCATGAGGCTCTAAATAACAAGATCTTATTGCCTCATGAGAATAGATCAAGACCGTCTGATCTTAATTAGACGGTCATGAGTGCCCCATGCCCCCATTTTTATTTTTATTAGTTTTTGGGCCTTAAGCCCATTTTCTTCTTTTTTTACAAGCCTTATATATATATATATATATATATATATATATATATATATATATATATATATATATATATATATATATATATATATATATATATATATATATATATATATATATATATATATATATATATATATATATATATATATATATATATATATATATATATATATATATATGCGTGTGTGTGTGTGTGTGTGCACCGTGAAAAATACAGACTCGCCACCAAATTTTATTTATTCCAAAGGATAGGAAAAATAGCGATAAAACCCCAAGAGAATGGTCTTCGCAACCAAGAGCGGATTCGGAAGTCGGTTATGCAAGGGAAATGTATTATCACCCCTCACATCTATCATACTCGATAGGAACCACTAGCTTGTATCAATGCGTATGGATGTTGTTTATCTGAATGTTACTTGCTATCGGGTTAAATGAGATGAAAGAATAAGATGGGAAAGAAAAAAGTTTTAAATTAGTGTGCTCGCCAAGGTTTCGAACCTTTGTGGGTATGTATCCTTATTCGTGCAATACAGAAGTTGGAGCTCCATGGTTCCGCTCATAAATGGAGTATGTGTTTGGTTGTGTTTAATGAACAATGTTGACATTCACGTTCTATAATCAACTTGCTTGTATGCTCGAGAATGGGAGCTTTAAGTGTTTGTTTATTTATGATAGAATGAATACACTTGGATTGAACTCTAGCAGTTAAACATTACTTGTATGCTCATGCATGGAGGCTTAAGCTTCATTCACTGTAGAACGGAAGTAACACGCCCTTTATGAAAAGGAAGTGAAATATGCCCTAAGGCAGGAATTAATTTGATTGGTTGGGGTTGATTTTAGACTTGGAGACAAGCATCTAACATTTGGCTAAGTACGACCAAGAATCTAAATACTTGCATCCTAACCACTCTTTTTCATCCAAGGGAAGTTTTGATTTGTGAAATGATTTGGCAAGCTTAATCATTGGTACTTAGAGGGAGACAAGTATTTAACCTTTGGCTAAGTACTGCTAACAATCAGAATACTCGGGATTTGAGAGGATAGAGGCATTCTAACAACTCTTTTTCTCTCTCAGTGCACCAGATTGAACTCGTTTTATTGTTAGATATTCTGAAGAGGAAGTCAAGTATCGGACCACAAGCTAGGTACGAACGATAACCCAAGTACTTGAATATTGTGTACAAGTACGTACACCTTATTTTTGCATTCCAGATTATTGAGAAAAGATTTTGAAAAGACATTTGACGTTGGATCAAGTGTTTGGAATTTATTGTGAAAAAGTGTGTGTGAAGAAGAATGGAGGTAAAGATAGAAGTAGGTTGATAAGAGATATGAGAATGATATGGATAATGGAATGAGATACTTGATGTTGGATCAATCACCCGCGTTGCTATGAAGTGAGTTTATTTGGAAAACACTTGATGTTGGATCAAGTGTGCTTTTTGTCTTTTGAAAATTGTTTTTTCATCGTTTGGTTTTATCCTTTTTAGTTAGCATGCATGGAAAGCTATAAAAGCATATGAATATAAGCTATTACACTTGCATGGGATGGGGGGACATGTGACCCACAATGTGGGATGGAACCATACAATACAAAAGGTAAAGTAATTGAAACATAAAAGTTACAATCCAAGCACCATGCCTAAAATAATCAATTGACATGATATCCTCAAACAATACAAGGCAAATGATGATTAAAGATCATAATAGGAAAGCATCTTGGATTGAGCTTGAAATATCAATGGTTCATGTAATCACACAAACAAATGGATTTAGTATGGATTAAAACTAGTGAGAATAATACATCAAATGGAAGCATGTTTAATGACATTTTATTAATTCACATGGGAATGCATCAATATGGGCAATTAATCATGAATAAACCAAATTATCAAGGTGGAAGAAAGTGACTCATACAAGGCATACATTTATCAAATTGAAATAAAATTTTAAATATATATGATATTCAAAAATTAATGAATCAATTAAATGGACAATTAAAACTAGGTCAAAAAATTAATCTAACATGGATGGATCAAATGAACCAAAGGCAATCAACATGGATTATGGATCACATTAAGAAATGGGAATCAATCATGGACAATCATGCAAATGATAAAATTTGAATTAAAAATCAACCAAATTTTTAAGTAGAATTTACACCTAATGTCAAATTATATCACATTTTCATGGTAAAAAAATATCGCAATCATAGTAAAATAAATGGTGCAAAATATATCAAGAAAACATACCAAAAAAACAAGAAAATAAGGTAATTAAAATGGGGTTTGGACTACCACAAGGGGATGCCAATCATAGCTCTGGCGCATAGGCCTTTGAACCAAGTCCAATCAAAATCATAAGGAAACCAGGGGATGCACAAGCCACCACATGCATTGTTCAGCAATATTGCAATAAGCCCAATACCAAGGCCTACAACATAATCAACCACATGGATAATTCAGCACATTCATAAAAATGGAAGGAAACTGATAGGGTGTACAATGATGTGGTCATGGAGTCAGCAACATGCAAATATGTACACTAAATGTGCTTAAATGAATCATAAGAAAACGCACATGCAAAAAAAAGAATTCAAATAAAATCCAGGACTTATAGTTCAAATCAAACACATATCTCCCTCCTCACTCAGTCCTGCTTTGTTACTCCCTCCGTCGTGCCAGAGGCAGTATTTGGCGGCGGAGGCTCTCTAAAATTCAAATAAACAACACCAATTCTTTCAGAATCAAGCACTGATCATGAAAATGCAAGTGAATCTTCTCAATTTCACAGGGGCGATGCAAATCGAAGGGGAGTCTAATGAACCTTAATTTAAGATTCTCAAATTAAATGGCAACGGAAGGGAATCAAGCCACCTCATGATGGGGCTTTGATTCCCCTCACGAAGACCTACATTATGGTAACGCCAATTTGCAAAATAATAGAGAATGATCGAAGGCTCACTAGAGTGCTCACCGATGTCAGGTAACGATTCTCTCTCTCTCTCTCTCTCTCTCTCTCTCTCTCTCTCCCCTTCGTTCTTCTCTTCATCTTCTCATTCTTCTTCTTCTGTTCTTGTTTTGAAACTTTCTTATTCGTGAGGTTGAAGGAGAGTTGAAGGTGATGAAAATTTGTTCTGAGATTGTTCAAAAAGTGAGAGTGAAGAGAGTGATTCTAGTGAAATATTGTGAGAATCTAAGGATTGAGTTTGGTGAGTGGATTTGAGAAAAAAATGAGAGGGATTGAGATTTTAGTTTGAGAGCAAAAAATGAGAGAGCTCTGAAATTGGGATGAGTTCTAATTATATAGATGATGATGATGATGATGGTGATATTGTTATGCTTCTGAGTTGGTTAGAAGTTTTTGTTACTATTTGTGAAGTTTGTTGCAATTTGTGTTATGATTCAGTTATCACCTTTTGTTTATATTATGGATTTTACAAGTGGTTAGAAAACAATTATGGGCAATTCTGAATTCAGTTAGGTTATGTGTATGGTTATAGGAGATTAGTTGTATAGTTGTTAGGTTTTGTGTTGTTAGAAGTTCTGAGGTTATTTATAGTGTTATATGAGTGAAAAGTTCTGTTAGGAGGAGGAGAAAGAAATATGAGTGTTTTTTAGTTTTGTTGGTTCTGAATTTAGTTTGTTGTTGCATTGGCTTTTTGCAGGTATGATTGAGGTTTAGATTTTGGAGGCATGCTTTGGATTGAACATGGTTATGAGGTGCATTAGATTGTTCTTGGATTCAGTGGAATGCTTTGAGTGATGCTCGATGGAATAGTTTTTGACTTGTCATGTTTTGGACCTTTGATTGGAATTGGATATTATTTATAGGGTTTATGTTTGGATGAATGCAATGTACTTATAAAATTGTATATATAGAAATGGATTTTTAATTGGAAATTGGCTGTAATGGTGAATGTGGCTTTGGTTGAAATGGTTGTGTAATGAAATGTTGTAAATGGTCAATTGGAAACTTTGAATAAATTTAGAATTTTGTATGAGAGTAAGTGTGATAGCCTATGTATGGCATTTAATGATTGAATGAAAATTTGGTTAATGATTTATTGGAACTTGGCTAGAAAGTGGTATTTGGATCAATGGAATGAAAACAAGTTAAAAAGTGGAAAAAAAGATATAGGTCCAAAAGGATATCCAAAATTTGGTCTGACTAGGTTTTGGACCTGGTCATGGACCAAGTTCCTTGGTCCAAAAGTTGGTTAGACCAAGAAATGGACCAACCCCATAATCATGCCAAAACAATGACACGGTGATTTGATGATGAAACCTGATAAAATGTATAGAAACAAGTATTTAAGGGTCAATAATGATGAGTTTAATTTGGTCAACTTGTTGACCAAAAAGTCAATATTTAACCAAAAGTCAACTGTAACAAAATTGGCCAAACAATGTAATCTTGCAATGAAAATGGACACTTGTGATGGAAAGTACAAGTATGAATGGAAAGAGTAATTTGAGTCGATTGAAATGGACGTGAATGAAATTGAATTGAAGACTTGATTGATTATCCAATGAACCAAACACAAGACACCAATACCTTAACCAAGGAAATGAATGATATGGTTTTGAAACTAGTTGAATAGAAAAAAAGCCAATGGGTGAGCTATCAAGAGTGGAAATGATCATATGAAATGATTAGATGGAATGATAGGACTTGAAATGGATCAAATCCAACCAATGAAATCTCATATGAACCAAAGACAAAAGGCCTTGACTAGAGCTTGAACAAACCAATGCACCATACACAAAAGAATAGTGATGTCCCATATGAAATTAGGGTTAAAAGTATCCACAAGAAGGAAAAGTCCCATATTAGGGTTTTGCTTCACCAAGAAACGACAAATGAATCATCAACTCCAAGCACACACACAAGGACCAAATGTGCCATCAATTAGGGCTTTGATTGATTGAGCAACCTTAAGTTTCTAGGAAACCCTAGCTTCCACAAAGTGCAAACAACCATGCTTTTAATCAAAGATACTTGTCCTCTTGTATTAAACCAATGCTTATGGAAATGAAATGATTAACCATGAAGATATGCACATGATTAGGGTTGTTGACCTAGATGATCATTGTGAATGGTAGGGTAAATTTTGAGGTATGATAGTTGCCTCTATTTAATCTTCTCGGACATGCATGTATGGATAGCAATGACTCCCGGACATTCGAGGTAGGAGGGAATTAAATACAAAAATATCGAAAAATTTATCCACCAAGAAAAAATGTAATGTAATGTGAAGATATGTTTTAATGAATTTCTTCACTGGGATATGGGATGAATGAGTTAGGTTCTGTATAGGGCAGCTGTTTGGAATTAGCTTGAAATATCTGTGGGGAAATGGGTAGTTGTGAAAGAAAGGTTAGACATGCATGAAGTATGCAATATGCTAATGCAGTATGATTGATCTTCTTTCTCTTTTCTATCTTTCTCTTTTCCTTCTTTCTTTTTCGTTTTTTTATTTTCTTTTTCTTTTTTGGTCTGCCTCCATTGACAAGCTTTGGCATGTACTGATAATTGAGGTATTCCCTCAGGATTTCGCGAAGGTTAAATATTATGTATTTGCGAAAGGCAAGTACTAAATAATATAGAGGTAAACTGAAATTTTCTGCAAAAGGCAGAGGAAACGTCTTACAAAAGGCAAGCACAACTTAACTGGTAAATGATTTAATTTCGTGCCATAAAAGGTAGAGAAGACGCGCAAAAGGAAAGCAAAAGGGTGTAATATTTCCTCATGCAACAGGCAGACGAGGAAATCTCAGCAAAAGGATAAGAAAGCACACGAATGTGAATGTAATCTCGCATGCAAAAGGCAGTGATCACCTTTTAACAAAAGATTAAGAAGAAAGATGAAAGTGAAGGACGACTTCACTGAGGATATGGTTTCTCGTATAAAAGGTAACAACGACTCCTTAGTAAGAGAAACGAGAACTTCTTATCAAACAGATGGGTTTCTCATGCAAAAGGTGATGGGAAGCTCCTTGACAAAATGTCAAAAAGAAAGCTAGGAGTGAAATTCTCATACAAAAGGTAGTGAGAACTCCTCGACAAAAAGGTTATTGGGGATTGAAATTTCTCATACAAAAGGTAATGAGAAAAAATTATTAACAAAAGGTTAAGGAGAAAACTAGAAGGGATTTCTCATACAAAAGGTAATGAGAAAACTCCTTAGCAAAAGGATAAGAAGACACATGGAGGTGGAAATGGTTTCTCATGCGAAAGGCAATGAGAAAACTTCTTAACGAAAGGTTAAGAAGACAGTTTAAAGGGATTTCTCATGTGAAAGGAAATGAGAAAACTTCTCAACAAAAGGTTAAGAAGGAAGCTGGAAGGGTTTTCTCATACAAAAGGTATTGAGAAAAAACTTATCAACAAAAGGTTAAGAAGACGCATGAAGATGGAAATAATTTCTCATGCGAAAGGCAATGAGAAAACTTCTCAACAAAAGGTTAAGAAGGAAGCTGGAATGAGTTGGCGTTTTCATGCGAAAGGCAGGGATAATTTCTTAGCAAAAGGCTAGGAATACTCGTGAAGTAAATAGCAAATGCAATATTTTATGCAAAAGGAAATAAGGGTATCTCTCGTGCAAAAGGCGGAGAGGGCTTGCAAAAGGCAAATACAGGATGAGGTAATTCTCTTGTACAAAAGTTACAAGGGACTTACAACAAGTAGGTGATCAAGGAAATTACCATGCAAAAGGCAGGGGATACTTGCAAATTGAGATGGAATTCCTCGTGCAAAAGGTCGGGGGTACTTACAAAAGGTAAGTGAGGAATAAAAGGGTTTTCCTCTGCAAAAGGCAGAAGGTGCTCACAAAAGGTAACCTGAAAGAGTACTTCCCATGCAAAAGGTAGGGGGAACTTACAAAAGATAAGTGAAAGAGAGACGTCTCATGCAAAAGGCAGGGGATTTACAAAAGGTAAGCTGAAATATAGACTTCTCATGCAAAAGGCAGGGGAACTTACAAAAGGTAAGTGAAAGAGAGACTTCCCATGCAAAAGGCATGTGGAACTTACAAAATATGGCTACCACTCTGGGACTCACCAAACCCACGTCGAGTACTTCGAAGTAATCAAGAATGGAGTAAGTCAGTTATACAGTCTCTTATCTTGTGCTCAAGGTGAAAAGTTTTGTCAAGAATAAATTTCTCGTGCAAAAGGCAACAAGGACTTACAAAAGGTAAGTGAAGAGACATGACTTCGTGCAAAAGGGAGCAAACTTTTTTCCATGCAAAAGGCAAGGAAAAACTTGCAAAAGGAAAAGGGATACTCACAAAAGGTAAGCAACTGAAAAACGGTCACAATTATTTGCAAAAGGTAAAATAAAAGGTTTGAATATGATTTTCTAGGTGAAACCTAGACTTTAAAAGGATTTTCCAGACAAATATGGGCTATGTCATGCTCTGATAGATGGGGACTTTGTGATAGGCACGAAAACCTCATTATGTCCCGCATGCGCAATAGAGAGGATGAAGTTCTCGACCAATGGTTACCCAAACCCCGGGACTCACCAAACCTACATCAAGTGTCTCAAAAAAGAGACAACGGGGAGACTTACAAAAGGTAAGCACCGAGACGTGATTTCGTGCAAAAGGCCACAAAATAAACTCACAAAAGGTAAGTTGTCTCACTAAAATCTTCTCCATGCAAAAGGCAGGGAGAGCTGACACAAAGCAAAAGGGACTTACAAAAGGTAAGTGACTAACGAAATGTCAAAATGTACTTACAAAAGGCAACATGAAGAAGAGATATTTCGGAAACCCGCCAGGAATGCTACTCAAGAGCTTCATGATAATATTGTCAGATGGGGAAGAAGAATTGTCTCAAAGGAGAATTCTTTTATGCTTTCGAGAAAGACTTTCATGCAGTTATGCATGTTTGATTCTACATGGTGTAATGCTCCATCTCGATGGAATATGATATGCGTTTCATGATGCAATAATATGCAATGAACAATTGCTTATGCAAGATGATGATGCAATTTATGCAATGGTTTGAGGGTCTACAGATGCCCCAAGTTTAGGTCTGGTATGGTGGACACCAAAGGAGATTGCTTGGTTACAAGGCTTCTGGTTAACAGGGTATGGGTGTGTCTAGCATGACTTCCCAACATCCTGGTTCTTGGTACTGCTGGAGGATGAACCTGGTATGAACCTTCAGATGCCCCAAGCTTAATCTGAGCAAGTAAATTGTAAGTGATTATTACGGCGAATGACGATTCTCGTGATCTCTTAGGTTAAATGACCTTCATGATCTCATGTCTTTAGACACTGTATGCAACAATTGGGTGTCGTGGTTGTCCCTTCATACACTTTAAGATCAACGTAGAAATCAAGTTTTCTTTCAGTGCTTTTATTGTTATTCCCGAAATTTTCAATGCACTATTTATTAGAAATAATAGTCACATTTCGTAAACAAGTAGAAAAAGTAAAACGAGGAGCACTTTGGAGTGAAAAATAAATTTTATTGATTGAAAATTGGCCTGTGAATGAGCGATTACATAAGGAAGCAATTCCTAAAAGAGGCAATTGCGAAAAAAAAACATAGAAACAAATTGGCAATGTGAAAATCTCGGATTCCCATTGAATTTCAATTTTGCTATAGCCTTTATGTCTTATAGATCCTTGTACTCTGCTTCTGATGAGAGTGACTGGATTGATCCCTTCCGTTCGAGATTTCCACTAATGGAATAATGGATTCACAGATCCTTGGCAGCGCATAATCTATTGTCATCAAAATCCCTAACTTTTGTATACAATGCTCTTTCGGATTTTCAATCTACTGCGATACCCTTTTTTGCCTAATTTTCCCCTTAGGATGTGTGTGCAAGTGGGCGTGTGTTTGTGTGTGTGTGTATGTGCACGTGTGTGTATGTGTGTATGTGCATGTATATATGTGTGAGTGTGTGTGTTTGTGTTTTTTTGTGTGTATGTGTGTGTGTGCGTGTGTGTGTGTGAGGGTTCAAGGAACAGATCGACGATCTTATAGTTAAGTGAAATCGATACCTGGAGGATAACTTTGTTACCTTTTCTTCGTGAGATACTTTCAAACAAACTTCATTTTCTACGTTGGACGAAGATTCTTTAAAGATTCTACCTGAGGTTGACTCTTCAAGATTCCTCCTTGATATTAAATCTTTATTATTTATAGAGACTTTCTTGTCCTTTATTCTCTCAAAGATTCTACTAGATGAAGTTCTTTCACATCCTTTTTTAGATAAAGTTCTTTCATTCTCACTCGCATATTATTCATCATTTTTTCTTATTAATTTCTGCGTTGAATGTTAACCTTACATGTCTGCCAACTTCGTTACATCAGAAATATCGCTCTACCATAACAAGACATAACTTCATTCCATCATCTTTCATTTCTAATTATTTAATTTTTTTAATATATATAGTAATATCTGAATTAACATGCGGAACTTGATTGTATCTTGTGAATTTGAGTTGGACAAAATAATTGTGGCTACTATGGTCCATGAGAAACCACGACACACCTCATTCATAATCTCTTATGAGAGCATCTCTCATCCTACTTCAAATGTGTTGTCCTCGTTTGTCTTTTCCTTTTTCTATCTTTGTATTTGATTATATCGAAGAACACATATAATATCTTTTTAATAAATTCTCGTTGCTCTTCTTCATAACAAATTATCTATTTTGCTCTTATTCTTCATAACAAATTGTCTATTAAAGATAATATCTTTGTTTCATCTTTCTTCATAACAAACTATTGTCTATTGAAGATGTTATATTTGTTTCATCTCTCTTAAGGTGTCATCCACACCTGCTAACTTTTTTTTTACCAAACCACACCTGCTAACTTAAATCATTTAGGTTTGTTTTAAATGTACAATTTGTGGTTCCCAACTCTCTTTGGCTTATGAGACGGTGTAATGATAGAAAATAATTTATAGTTAATGTATCGAGAACTTTTCTCCCACATTTTTTTATAAACTTAATATGCTCTGCAAATAATTATGAAAAGTAATCTTTCAAATCAAAAATTAAATTCAAACTCAAACTCAAAATCTCTAATTAAGTTGAAATAGATTTTTGTCATCTCATTCGGTTTAATGTCATTTTAGCTGTGCAAATTAATATTTTAATGCTGGTGTAAAAGTCGAAAATCAGGTCAATACCCGACTTCTCTCTTATTCCCCTTTCTCACAGCGCGATCTCGGGCGGTCTGGTTGAAGCGGCCACCCACCACACAAGAAGTAAGAGGCAGAGTGCTGTTTGAAAACGCGAGAGATGAAGAGGTAGAGAAAATACAGATAACAACGAAGAAGATGAAGTGGTGGGAAAATATATGGATAAAAATATATAATAGTGTTAAATTTAATGCATTGAAAAGAAAACCAAACAATAGTATTAAATTTAATTCATTGGAAAAAGTCTTTAAAATCACATGTGTACATTTGTGTAGGGAGTGGATGGAGTACCTTTCCTCTTAGGCATCTTTGATAATTTTAGGTTAAATACGACATATATAAATCAATATAATAAAATATATAGATGAGAGATAATACTCCCTCTTTCCTAAAATAAGAATCTTTTTACCTAACAAAATTTGTCACAAAATAATAGTCTTTTTATGTTTTTAATGTATCATTAATTAATTTTTATCAACTTTATCCCTAATAAATATTATCTACACTATTTTTAAACTATTACATCATTCTATACATTTATAACAACCAATTAATTATTTAATAATTTTTTTTTTAATCCATATACAACAACCTTATTTTTATTTTAAGACGTAGAGAATATTTATTGGAGTGAAAAAGGAACAAAGTCACCAACGGTAAGGGGCTTTAAAGGTATAGAATCCCAACCCCAGCTGTATAATATATTGCAACAGTTAAGACTTTTAATTTTAAATTTATTATAAAATAATGATTATTTAATTTATTTAATATCATAATTTAAAAATTGTTTTATTCATTTATGATAATTTTTATGTATGTGTATATAATTTTTTAATTCGTAAAAAAAATAATTTATCCCACTATTCAATTTTCGAAGTCGACCGCTCCGTTATAAGAGATTAATAAATATGCTTCTCCCATTCAATTATAACTTGAAAAAAAGGGTTAAGGATTTCAGCAAAGAAAGCAAACTCAGTGGGCATAAGTGAAGGGATAAGAAAACTGAACTATTCACATTATATATAAATTAAATAGGATCGCATGGGATGTACAAGAACTATCATGTATGAAGATTATTAAGTCTCTACGGTCATATATTTCACAGTGCTTCCAGAAATAGTTTGTCTATACAAAATAAACCATCTCCAAAAGTCTAGAGTTAGTTGAACCAGTGCCGCAATATTCTTTCCATCACAAACTAACAATGCCTCGGCGCACAGCAATGTCTTCAGATCACAGCCAGAAAGTCCTCAGGTTGGGATCATCAATATCAACCTGTGTGTCAGAACTCGTGTCACAAAATTTTTAACAAGTAATTGATAGCTAAAAGCTAGCAAGATCTGATGGATACCTGATCATCAAAACCGGCAGGAATCTCAAATTCGATCCCAGAAGCATCAGCAAGATCCTCCATTGTCTTATCCTGCGATCCTCAAAAGTATAAAACATGAATTATCAAATAATGTCTTAATACTAGGGCTGTTATCAGCTATCGCCTTAGCCCTTTCCATGATTTTCCCCTGTCCGAAGGATACATCGTTTGAAGAAGGGAAAGTAAAAAAAAAGTAAAAGAAAATTACCTGCTCATGCAGATCAAGAGCATTGTTCTCCACTTGGATGGACAAGTTGTCAATAACTGCTTCAGCAGATTCGAGCATATACTGTAATCATATTATAACTACTCAATAAAATGACATAATGTTCAACATTGGATTTTAAAAAATCAGGTATGTTCTTGAAACAACAACACTTTGAGATCCCAATAAAAATATTAGAATGCCAAAAGACTAGACAGAATTATCATCATCATCCACATGGGGCTAAAGACAGTAATTAAGCATGAAATACACTAATCCAAAAACTTGCATTCTTGGTAACATGAATTGGACTCAATTTTCTGGAAGAAACTAACTAATTGACTGGCGGCTCCTGATAGAAAATGAATGGAAGAGAAAAAGAAAACTAAACTTGAGTTGAGAACTTCATATTATGAGACTTAGGTATGCTCAAGTGATATCTGCTTCATTTAGTTGAGTTTTACAAACAAATTTTAAGAGGCCACAGAAAATATGTTATTACATATTTTGAGTTCTGCAAAAGTCGATCAGATTGTTATTTTTTGCATATTTCAATTATCTAATCTATTCAATGTATTGAATTACATAATCCCGTGCAAGCAAGCAAACAAGTCAAATTTCCCCATAATAGCCTTGAGGCTAGTTTAATTTATTTAACTCAGAAAATATAATGATTACACTAATACAAACCTGCTCATCTATCATCTCAGGAGTTTTTGTTTCCCGGAGGCTTTCCTTTATTTCCTGGGGATTAAAAGCACCATAACAACATAAAATTAGCATTAGTATCAGAATCCAGACATGCAAACAAGAGTACTCAACTATTTGAATAAAAATCAGCAAATGATAGATTGGAAAAACAAAACATTTGTGTCATGGACCCTCAAGGAAAACAATATATTGACATGGGGTTGCGCTACTCTTCCGGGTATTCTGAACACCCGTAAAAGAGACTGGAAAAAGATAAAGGGACACAACCAATGTCACAAGAAAATAAGAAGTAAGAGAAACAGCTACATCTTTTGTACCAACAAAATTGTTCATTAGTTTCAGAAGAAAAGTTCAAGAGAAAAAGATACCTCCTTGTCCTGCGCTGCACATGAATTTTCTGGCTCTGTTGTTGAAGGCTTTAGGTCAGTTGAAGTATCCTAAAAATAAAAGGAATACTATTAGCCTTGAAATTCCAAGCATCTTTAGTTGAGAACAAGTCATGTCAACAAACTTCAAATTGGTGACCACTAGCGGATTACACTAATTTTCATTGGATGGATTACACACTAATTTTCATTGGACTTGAGCAAGTAATCCAAACAAAAAAGGTAGAAAATAGACAGAAGTTGTTTCTAAGTATTGGGAAGATCACAAGTCCCACATTGGTTAAAGATAGAGCCTTAAAAGAGTTTATACAAAGTGACACCCGTCATCTTATAAGTCGGTTTTGTAAGGATGAGTTAGATCAAACTCTAATATGGTATCAAAGTCTATCGATTGGACCATAGACCGCCCACCATTTATATCCACGCATGCACCGTTTATAAACATACTGCAACTATTTTTCAAAGGAACAAGTTCATATATAACATTCGAATATATGCTGGTTGGATTCGGATCATCGCATGTGAGATCATCACATGATCGATTCAATTGATGAGACGTTTGATGTTTCTTTTTCATCAAATGGTACAGCCATGTGATGTTAGAACCCAAGAAGATCCAAAATCCTGGTTACACACAAACATGATCTGGGCCTGGTAATATGAATGGCAGACATGCCCTGGATATTCTTGTAATGTAGGATGAATAACATATTATCTTGGTTATTTTCTAACAGATGAATCCAGTGACAACATGCAAAATGAAAAATATACCAATTCATTCTGTTCAAAAGCAATCCTTCCTGCTCTGTTGAGATCTCTCAGCGTTCCCTTCATATTAACAAACCGTACAAATGAAGATCAGTAATTGGCAAGATGGGAATATGAACTTTGATGATACTACAAGGGACAAAAGCTCTTGTTTAAGCCATGGATTCTAGTTTGTATAAAATAAAGGTAAAAAAAAACTATACAAAAATGAGAGATGATGTAACACCTAGTTCTGGAGCACAACAGTTGCAATAATTAATGACAAAAATATAATCCTAAGCTAAGCTAATAAAAAGATAGTAAGTACTAAGTACCTTATTTGCCCACGTCAGCCCACAGGCATTGCATAGAGATCTTGGACCAGCCGGTCCTCGGCGCATTACTGGAGTAGACTTCTCACCAATTCCACAATGCTGACATCTACGCTCACTTGAAAATGGCAGAGATGCAACAAAACAATAGCCGTGTTAGCATATATATTTATAACTTTAACTGAAAAGGTAAATATTATTGATCCTTAACTTTCAAACAAATTATATAACTTTGTAACTCACGTAGATTTTGGGCAAGGTGTACCATTGTTAGAATCCTGGTTTTCAGCCGGAGAACTGTACTCTTCCTTCAATGATGAAAACTGTCCATTCTTCCGTTGCATTCTATTAGATAAATTAATATCATCAATCTCAAAAGCATCCAATGTTGAGACGACAGGCATATCATGTTGGCGTCTAAAGTAAAAACTCCAAAAAGAAATCCAGAAATCCCACATATTTTAATGCCGTGCAAGATAGGAACAACAAACATTTAGAGACATAATGCTACATTCCTAATTACCAAGATAGACTTTATTCAACATCAATACAAGCTTAGTAGTGAAGCAGTAGCACGAATGTGAACCAACTACTTGCTAAATCTCAAATTAGCTGATGACAAATATGTATTTTTTACCGGTTTCAAATTTCCAAATGATTGTAATTGCCACACCAATTTACAATACAAAAGAAGAAAATATGAAACAACAATGTCAACAAGAAAACATCAAATGGATCCCAACTACCTCTGAGCAACCTCTTTACGGCAAGTGTACCGAATTTTCTTCTCAAAACATCTGTCTTTTCGTTTTTCACGGAACCTAACAAGTGACTCAAATCTCCGCGAAAGCTTTGAATTACGCGAAGGATCATTTATTCCCTGCATACATAAGTTTAAAAAACTCTTAATAACATGTTAAGAAGCCATTAGTACTGAAATGCATCTTTTCGAAATGAAATACCCAAATGTCGTGATAGTTTTGCTGCACCAAAAAGTCAGCGGTGGGGATGCTATTGGGTGTCTCCTGCCCTCCTAAGAGTAACAATACAGCCTGCACCTACATTTCAGTATAAAGGGGTGATGAAAGGCTGATTACAAGGTCTTCTCCATTAACTATGATGATGAATTGAAGGTAAAAGGAACCTTTTGTGGCGTAACGGAAGGGAAAACATAGACCTCGCCTTCAAAGGAAATGGTGAGTTCACTGGCACGTGTAACAATGGGGTGAGGTTGTTCACCTTCATCAGAAAGCGAAGCTCCATTGGAACAGTGTGGCATTAACCCATCCTCACGTGAATTCGCTATTTCCATTACTGAAGCATCAGTGATCACTGACTTGGTCGAGAAAAATTGAGTGGGTTTGGGATGGGAAAACCCTAGAGTAGAGAATATAATATGGAGATAAGTGAATTAGAAAAAACATAAGTTGAATGAAAATGGAAAGAAAAATTGAGTTGTGGTGTGGTGTTTCCTAGACAAAGAGTCAAGGGAAGACTGCCTTACACACACGCACGCATTTCAATAACAATTTCAAATCTTTTCTTTGCAGTCTCTCGTGGGTTACTACTCCTTTTAACGACCAACTACTAGTAAATTTTATTTGCTTATGCATATATAAATTTAAAATAAATTATTTAATTATAAAATAAATAATGATTATATTTTTTCAATTGTATTAAATAATTATATAATTTTTTTTGAGAGATTGGGAAAGAAGAAAAAAAATAAAATGTTGATATTTAAAATTAAGAATTTTGTCTTTTAAATAAGGACAATTGAATAAAATAAAATAGGTATTACGATAATAATGACTAATAAAATATAGCATTTTATTATCGTATTTATATATTAATTTTTTTTGTCCGTAGTATCCATCAACTATCTAAAAATTTAAAAATACAAAAATAATTTAGAGAAATACTTTAAAATAAAAATAATAATCAACAATAGTTATAATATAAATTAATTTCTCCAATAAAAAACATTAGATAGAATTATAAAATAAATCTCTTTAAAATTCTTAAGATTTTGTAAAAAATATTATTGCGTGACTTGTTCCAAGCATCTTATTCTTTTATAATCATCTAATGTTTTATATCTAGATAAATGAATGAAAATATGAATAAAAAAAATTTATGTGATGAAGTTTTCAATGTCTAATCAGAAACAATATTGGTCAAATCAAGATTTTTGACTATATTTTGGTCATGAAATAATTCAATCTCACGCTTATCCCAACCTAAAATAATAACATTAATCCAACCAAAAACTTATAAATTAACTTATCCTTTCATATTTTATTATGTCGGATTAGAGAACACAAATTTGAAATCACATCATAAAAAAGAAAAATACAATGGGTAAATTGAAAAAGTAAATTAAAAACATTATAAAAAATCAAACAGCAAACAGGAACACGTTGATCACGTTTATTCAGGTTTAAACAGTTCAAAGTTATTGGAGACCTAATGTTCACACAAACTACGTCATCTCCTTCACCTTTTCATCCTAAGTCCGAAAAACATGTCCATATCCCTGATTCCTCCTAAACAATCTTAATCGAAGAAGTATATACAAGAACCCTAAGTCTTATATTTAAAACTAAATCCCTAACCTTTAGAATCAAAGCCCTATAGGTTAGGGCTTTGATTCCCTTAATCCTTCTCTACACCATGGTAACCAGCATGAGGTGAATTGTTGAAGAAAAGTAGAAGCACTCACCGGAGAAGATGTCGGAAATCAGGTACAAATCTTTGAATCTACGAATCTTCTTCCTCTTTGTCTAATTCTTCTTCTTCTTTCTTCTTTTGAGACTTCTTCTGTGTTTCTGTGTGAATTGTGTGTTGAGAGATCGTATGAATGAAGAGAATTCGAGAGGGAAGTGTGAGCTCGAGTTTGCGTGAGAGAGTGGTGAATTATTGGATGAATGAATAACGATTGAACTCTGAGTGAATGAATGATATGAATTGTTTTTATAGGAGGGAGGATTAATAGAGAAATCTAACTCTGCTAAATAGTTAGTTCATAATGTGAATGAAAAGAAATTAGGGGTGAAAACAGTGTTGATTAGTTAGGTTAGTTATTTTTATCTGATTCAATTAGAGTGAATGATTTAGCTATAACTGAGTTTTGTGAAGGAGTTGAAATGAGCTAATTCAAATTCTATTAATGGAAAAAATGTTCAGTTATATTTGTTTTGTTGTCACTGATTTGGAATGGAAATGTTAGTTAACTGATGTTAATTAGTTAGATGAAAATGGAAATGGTTGTTAGTGAAAGTTAGTTGGTGTTTGCTCGTTTGATGTTAATTAATTGGTTAATGGGGATGCTAAGTTCAGCTAAAATGTTAATTGGTCTGCTCAATTTCACTCTGCTGCTATGAGGTAAGTTGTTTGCTCGATTATTATTGATTAATCTGTGGGATGGAATAACTAATTTGATTTATTTTGGATGCCCTGCTGCTGAACTGCTATGCCTTGAATTTGGCCTGTTATTGTACTGTTTCTCGATTTGCTTGATCTATGTTGTTAACTCTTGGGTGGTAGCTATTGCAGGAGGTTGTTGCATTGGTTTGATAGGTTTGTTGGATGTTTGTAATAACCTGCATGATTTTTAGTTGTTGATGTTGGCATTGTGGTTGTTGGATTGTTGTTATGCTATTTGTTGTGGAAATGCTAGTGGTTATGGACTATGAAGGCTTGCTGAAATGATATGGCTTGAAGGAAAATTGCGATCCAAAACGCAACGGAAATTAAAAAATTCTTCTTTATAGATCCTTACGAATGAGCATGATCAGTGATAGACATTGTTATCTCTTGTGGCGATTGAAACCTTTGATGCAAATCTAAGGAGTGATCACGAGCGTTGAATGGTGATAACGCATCTACTCAGTCCATACTAACAGATTCCTTCAGTCTCAGTGCTAGCTGCTATGTATGAAGGCTTTGAGTGAGTGAGTGAGTGAGAGAGAGAGGGGGAGAGAGAGAGAGAGAGAGAGAGAGAGAGAGAGAAACGAAATTTCATCTAATGAAATGCTTCTGAATAGAACCACTTGTGTAGGCTGCAAGCTAAAAAACCCACTTAAGTGTATGTGGCCCATATCTTATGATATACCAGAAATCACTTAAGCGTGTGGTACCTTACCGTATTTCATATTCTATTTAAGTGCATTGTACCTTACGATGTTCTATAATTCACTTAAGTGAATCGTAGCTTACAGTGTTCCTTATTTACTCTATCTCTCATCAATCTTTTCTTTTGTGTGTGATCCTGTAGGTTTTTGAGACATTGACAATTATATTAAATCACATATTTAACATAATAAGCAGTGAGCGGTATCTAGCAACACATCATTGCTACCCAAGACACGAAAATGTCATGTGATTTGACAAATCCCTTTTTCTGATAATACTTGTGTGTACAATTATCCTTTTTGCCATTGTGTCTATACTAAACACAATGCATAGACCGTGTCATCCTTGTCCAGTTCAATATTGAACCCTTAGACATTTATCCTATTACGCAGGATGGGCAAATTCCATCTAGGTCACTCAAGTCTCTCAACATGTTTCGTGGAGTATCCATCAACTGTATTTAGGGTCATCCAGTTACGAACAATATTTGATCAACAATAAGGCACTCGACTCTACGTCTAGGGTTCATAGTGGTTTCAGGTCGAAGGGTGGTATACACCACTATCACCATGAGAATAACTTATGATACTTTACATAACATTCTATGTAGTATTCTCATAGCGGGTCAATCCAGTATAAATATTACTCCTAATATTCATACTTATGTTTAAGACTTGATAACTCCTTATCCATAACCCATGAGATGTGATCATTGTAAGAACAAAAATAGTTCTACAATAGATTCCATGATTTTGATGATAACAAAGGATGAAACCAAAAGTGGTACCCTAACGAAAAGTTTCTAAGTGTGCAGGGTTCTAAAGAAAGAAGAAACAAATCTGATGATGTCATCAGATGCAAAACAAGATCAGATACAAAATCTCAAGTATCGGAAGCATCTAAAGAGGAATCTCATTCAAGAAGCTCTAACTCTGGACAAAACTGCAAGTATCAGAAGCATCTGTATATGAAGTAAAGTCTAGAAGCTCTGACTCTGAACATATGCCTTCTGCAAACTCTGAAGTTTTCAGCGCCATCTGAACATTCAAGAGATAACATCAGAAGCAAGTTTCTCCAGATACACAAAGACTCTAATCAGAATTGTTAATCATGATGAAGTAACGTTTAAGCCAAGTTAAAGCTCTGCAAATGGATTTCCTCAATTAGAAAGAGACGTTAATCTCCACTTCCAAGAGAAAAGATACTAATTGTGGTAAGTAGTCACTTCCAAGAGAAAAAGTCTAATGCAGAAGCTATTAATAGAATGGCGTAATTACATCTCAATATCCAACAGATTCAACGCTACTTCAACTCTACTTCAACTCCTATAAATAGAGAAGAAATCTCATTCAGTAAAAACGAAGAAATCACTAGCCAAAACTATACTGAAATTATATCACGCTCAAGAAAAACATCTTTGTTCTTCAAAGATTTTTCACTAAGCTTTTGCTTATCAAGTGAAAAATTTGTTCTTAAGTTTGTAATATTTGCTTTCTTAGAAGCACTCTAGATTACACATCTTATATCTATTTTTATTTGATTTCCTCAAGTGACTCTTTGTAGTCTGTAGACTTGAGAGGACTAAGAGATTTTTTTTTCTCTTAGGGGTTGTTTGTAATCTTTCAAGATTAGTGGATTAAGTCCTTGTTGAAGGCGAAATCACCTTGGCCGGGTGGACTGGAGTAGCTTTGTGTTATAAGCGAACCAGTATAAAATCATTGTGTGATTTTTATTATTGCAAAAGCGCTTATTTTTTTCAAACAATTCAAACCCCCCTTTCTTGTTTTTCTCACCTTCAATTGGTATCAGAGCTCCGGCTCTGTTATTGATTTTCAAATCAAACACTTAACCGTGTAGAGAGATCCAGTGCGAGAAAAACAATGGCCCACTCAAATGAGAAAGATTCTTACAATGCCAAGCCTCCTGTTTTTGATGGAGAAAAGTTTGATTACTGGAAAGATAGAATCGAAAGTTTCTTTCTGGGTTATGATGCTGACCTCTGGGACATTGTCACAGATGGATACAAACCTCCAACCTTAAATGGAGCTGAAGTTCCCAGAAGCAAAATGTCAGAAGATCAGAAACGTGAGTTCAAAAATCATCACAAGGCCAGAACAATACTTCTAAATGCTATATCATACAACGAATACGAAAAGATCACCAACAGAGAGACGGCTAAAGATATACTTGACTCTCTGAAGATGACCCATGAAGGAAACTCCCAAGTCAAGGAGACGAAGGCTCTGGCGTTGATCCAGAAATATGAAGCCTTCAAGATGGAAGATGACGAAGCTATAGAAGCTATGTTTTCCAGATTCCAAACTCTTATTGCAGGTCTTAAAGTGCTAGACAAAGGATACACTACTGCAGATCATGTTAAGAAGATAGTCAGAAGTCTGCCAAAGAAATGGAGACCAATGGTTACTGCTCTGAAGCTGTCAAAGGATCTGAACAATATCAGCCTTGAAGAACTTGTTAGTTCTCTCAGAAGCCATGAGATAGAACTAGAGGAGGATGAGCCTCAGAAAAGGAACAAGTCAGTGGCGCTGAAGTCCAGACCTGAAAGACGGAAGTCAGACAGAACCAAGGCTCTTCAAGCAGAAACTGCAGACACTGATGACTCTGAGCCTGAAGACTCTGATGATGAAGAAGAGCTGTCCCTACTAACCAGAAGAGTTAAGCAACTCTGGAAAAGAAGGAACAACAACAACTTCAGAAGATCAAGACCCAGAGGGGATAGATCAGAGTCAACTTCAAAAGGTAAACCTAATAAAGATATTACTTGTTTTGAATGTAAAGAAACAGGTCATTATAGAAATGAATGCCCCAAGCTGAAGAAAGATAACTCTAAGAAAGAAAGCTTCAAGAAAAATGCCTTCAGAACAAAGAAGGGATTAATGGCCACCTGGGACGATAGTGAATCAGGATCATCAGAATCTGACTCTGATGAACAAGCCAACGTAGCATTCATGGCTACCACATCCAGCAGCTCAGATGAAGAATCTGAAGAGGTATTTTCTGAACTTTCTAGATCTGACTTAGAATCATGTTTATCAGAAACTCTTACCTCTCTTCAGAAACTAAAACAAAAAGTTAAAAGCATTAAAGGCCTTCTTAAAGCAAAATCTGAAGAATGTAGTGAACTTGAGACAACAATTCTAGCACATGAAGATACAATCAAATCTTTAACGTTAGAAAGAGATGGAGCTAAAACAAAAAGCTTAAAATTAGAAGAAGCGTTGTCTCAAGCACCACAAACTTCAAATGAAATTATTTATAAATATGAAGAAGCCTTTCAGAAGTTTCTGAAGAGTGGAATAGATAGGAGTATTATGGCATCCATGATTTATGGAGTAAGTCAGAATAATAAAAGGGGAATTGGGTATGATTCTGATTCTGATAAAACTTCTACTAGTAACCAGCTTAAATCTCCTTTTTCATATCATTACACACACACACAAGAACAAAAATTTAAGAATGATAGAAGACCCAAAGTTGTAAGAAACTCTGGGAAAACTAATCTAAAAGGACCCAAGAGATTCTGGGTACCGAAAGATAAGATTATCTATGTTGCAGATATCCTATGCAGCAAAGTTCAGACACCAGTCATGGTACCTGGACTCTGGATGCTCGCGACATATGACGGGAAGAAAGTCTATGTTCCAAAGCCTGGAACTTAAAGACGCTGGCTTTGTAGGCTTCGGAGGAGATCAGAAAGGAAGGATCAGAGGCTCCGGAACTATTGGTAATGGTACTCTTCCCTCTATATCTGATGTTCTTTATGTAGAAGGATTAATGCATAACTTGTTATCCATAAGTCAATTAAGTGATAACGGTTATGATGTAATCTTTAATCAAAAAACGTGTAAAGCAATTAGTCAGAACGATGGCTCTGTCCTTTTCACAGGCAAGAGGAAAAACAACATTTATAAAATAAATCTTTCTGATTTAAAAGATCAAAATGTTAAATGTTTAATGTCAGTTCACGAAGAGCAATGGGTATGGCATAGACGCTTAGGCCACATTAGCATGAGAAAACTTTCTCAGCTAACTAAACTTGAGTTAGTCAGAGGCTTACCTAAACTGAAGTTTTCTTCAGATGCTCTGTGTGAAGCTTGCCAGAAAGGAAAGTTTTCAAAAACATCTTTTAAAAAGAAAAATGTTGTTTCTACCTCCAAGCCTCTGGAGCTTCTTCACATTGACTTATTTGGTCCTGTGAAAACAGCATCAGTCAATGGAAAGAAGTATGGACTTGTAATCGTTGATGATTACAGCCGCTGGACATGGGTAAAATTCCTAAGGCACAAGAGTGAGTCTCACTCTGTATTCACTAGTTTCTGTTCTAAAGTGCAAAAAGAATTTGACTCTAAAATTATTAGAGTCAGAAGTGATCATGGTGGAGAATTTGAAAATAAAGATTTTGAAGAATTATTTGATTCTAATGGAATATCCCATGATTTCTCCTGCCCTAGAACTCCACAACAAAATGGAGTTGTAGAGAGGAAGAATAGGACACTCCAAGAAATGGCCAGAACCATGATCAATGAAACAAATGTAGCAAAGCACTTCTGGGCAGAAGCTGTAAATACAGCGTGTTACATTCAGAATAGAATCTCTATTAGACCTATTCTGGATAAGACTCCCTATGAACTGTGTAAGGGAAGAAAACCCAACATTTCTTATTTTCATCCTTTTGGATGCATTTGCTTTATATTAAATACTAAAGAACATCTGAACAAGTTTGATTCCAAAGCACAGAAAGGTATTATGTTAGGATACTCAGAACGCTCTAAAGGCTACAGAGTATACAACACAGAAACCAAAATTGTGGAGGAATCAATTCATGTTAGATTTGATGATAAGCTTGACCCTGAAAAGTCAAAGCTAGTTGAAAAGTTTGCAGATTTAGAGATCACTCTGGTAGAATCTGAGAAAACTCCAGAAGCAACTGTCACTCCAGACTCTGAAGAAATTAAATCTCCAGAAATTCCAAGGAAAGTCAAGAGTCGTAGCAACGTATCTGAAGATTTGATTCTGGGAAACAAAGATGAACCTGTTAGAACCAGATCTACCTTCAGAACTTCTGAAGATATTCCTCTGGGACTAGTGTCTCTGATTGAGCCTACGTCCTGTGATGAAGCTCTTCAAGATAATGATTGGGTGGCAGCTATGCAAGAAGAGTTAGATCAATTCTCCAAGAATGATGTCTGGGATCTCGTTCCTAAACCCAGAGGCACTCATGTCATTGGAACCAGATGGGTTTTCAGAAACAAACTGAACGAGAAAGGAGAAGTTGTCAGAAACAAAGCACGACTGGTAGCTCAAGGTTATAGTCAACAAGAAGGTATTGATTATAATGAAACTTTTGCTCCAGTCGCAAGGTTAGAGTCTATTCGTCTTCTTGTATCTTTTGCTATTAATCATTCTATCAAATTATACCAAATGGATGTCAAGAGTGCATTTCTTAATGGTTATATTTCAGAAGAAGTGTATGTTAATCAACCTCCTGGTTTTGAAAATTCAAACTTTCCAGAACATGTTTTCAAACTTAAAAAATCTTTATATGGACTAAAACAAGCCCCCAGAGCTTGGTATGAACGTCTGAGCAATTTTCTTCTGGAACAAAATTTTATCAGAGGGAAAGTTGATTCTACACTCTTCTGTAAAAATCATGAAAATGATCTCATGATATGCCAAATTTATGTTGATGACATTATTTTTGGTTCTGCTAATATCTCTGTTTGCCAAGAATTTTCCAAGTTAATGCAGGCAGAATTTGAAATGAGTCTAATGCAAGAACTAAAGTTCTTTCTGGGAATTCAAATCAATCAAACTCCAGAAGTCACGTACATTCATCAAAGCAAGTACATTAAAGATGTTCTGAAGAAGTTTGATATGTCTGAATGCAACTCTGCAAAGACTCCTATGCACCCAACTTGCATTCTGGAAAAGGAGGAGGTAAGCAACAAGGTTTGTCAGAAGCTCTATCGAGGTATGATAGGCTCTCTTCTCTATCTGACTGCTACTCGTCCTGATATTCTCTTTAGTGTCTGTCTTTGTGCCAGATTCCAATCAGATCCTAGAGAATCTCATTTAACAGTTGTTAAGAGAATTCTTAAGTATCTGAAAGGAACTCCTAACCTGGGCCTGATGTATGAGAAAACATCAGAGTATAGGCTTTCTGGTTATTGTGATGCAGATTATGCAGGAGATAGAATAGAACGAAAAAGCACATCTGGAAATTGCCAGCTTCTGGGAAACAATCTGATCTCCTGGGCTAGCAAAAGACAGTCAACTATTGCTCTATCAACTGCAGAAGCAGAATATATCTCAGCATCACTGTGCACAACTCAGATGCTCTGGATGAAACATCAGCTAGAAGATCTATAAATCTTTGAGAGTAACATTCCTATCTTTTGTGATAATACTGCTGCTATTTGTTTAAGTAAGAATCCCATTCTACATTCCAGAGCCAAACACATAGAAATTAAACATCATTTTATTAGAGACTATGTTCAGAAAGGGATAGTAACGCTGAAGTTCATTGATACAGAACATCAATGGGCAGATATCTTTACTAAGCCTCTAGCTGAAGATAGATTTCTTTTCATCTTAGAAAATCTGAACATTAAAAATTGTCCTGAGTAAAATTTGGCTCTGAACATGTAAAATGAGAATCTGATAAAAACAAATACACTTCTGCCTCTGACTCTGATACTTCTACCAAGTTAAGAAGATATCTGAGTTAGAAATCTTCAGAAATCCTTTGGTATTCCTGAAGATCAGAAACATCAACACGTGGGGAACATGCGTCTAACCCTAGAACTTCTAGACAGCTGTCAAAAGAAATCAAAGGTCAGAACGCTTGAAATCTCCTTGAGCAGTGTGCTTACTGTTGGGATTAGACATTCATTAATGAGCTGTAATCATTTTTCCCCAAACGTGCTATTTTGGTTTTTGTGCTAACGCTGGTATGTGTGTCGTTTTGCATGTGTTTTTACCCTTAGTATATAAACACTTTTCTCACATTTCACACACTTATCACTCTCACTCACTCTTAAACCCTAAACCCTCTCTCGAAGTTTTCTCTGCAACCTTCTCAGTTCTTCATCTTCTTCATCAATCTTCGTCATGAATCCTCAAGAGCAAGCAGTTTTTAACTTCTCCCAACAAATGGAAGCTGCTTCTAACCCCCAAACCTCAAACACTCAAACACCCATGGTTGTAGATGTTACCACGACCCCAGTTTACAAAGAACCTCACATTTTGGAACGTGAACAACACATTCATCTTTCTACTCCCTTTGAAGGTTTGGATGTACTGTGTGAATCGCTGGTGGATTTTGAAAATTTGAAAAGAAATGGCGTTGATTTAACTGAAGATCTTCGCAAGCAAGGTTGGGAAACCTACTTCAACAGATTGTATGGTCCAATCTATCCTCTTCTGGTGAAAGAATTCTGGAGATGTGCAGATGCTGATGACGAGTTCATCGTTTCTTTTGTTCTGGGAGTGAAGATCATTATCACAGAAGCATCTATTGCTTCTTTGCTGAATATGGAGAAAGCTGGAGGTAAAAGGATTTACAACATTCCTCCAAGGTCCAAGCGCATCACAGAAGTCATTAACCCTACAATCTTCAAGGCAAATGTTGAAGGAAACCCATCTAAGAACAAGGAGCTTCATCAGAACCTCCGAGTTTGGCTGAAGATTATTCTGGGAACAATCCATCATCGTCCAGCCTCCAACTCCTCAGATTACATTAATGCTGATCAGAAATGCATCCTCTACTGTATTCAGAAGGGTATCCCTATCAACCTCCCTGTTCTCCTCTTCAGATATCTGAGGGATTCAGTCAGAGAAACCAGGAATAACATGAAGCCCAGATCCTACATTCCTCTGGGAAGATTGCTCTCTGACATCTTCATTGAGCATGGGCTGGTAGATGCTCTGGAGAAGACCAGATGTATGGATGATCTGGCAATTGATGTGGGAAAGCCTCTGAATGCCAAAAATCTGAGGAGTATGGGAATCATCAAAGACATCAGAGTCAAGCCCACTATGAATGTGACCTGGGAAGCTCTGAAGGATCAGAGGAAGATGCCTCATGGCCTTGAAAGATTCTTCAAGAATGAACCCAGAGATGCCATTGCTATCTACCTTCAGGATCGTCTGGATGAAGGCATTGATATCTCTGATTTCCGCCTTGAAGACTGTCTGGACTCTGTAGAAGATCTGGTCAGATACAAAAGAGGCCTTTCTGAGAAGAAGATAGCTGAGGAAGCAAGGAAGGCAAAGAAAGCCAGAATTGGAGAAACCTCTGGCACCAAAGCTTCAGCACCTCTGAATGTCTCCTCTGGTAAGTCCATTCCTCCTGTCTCTTCTGAATCTGTAATGGCTTCCTCAAACCCTCTCTCCTCTCAACCAATATATACCACCGCTGAAATACCACCATCTACCATCAGAACCTCTCAACCTCCACCTGTTCTAAAAATTGCCCGTACTTTTACAACAACCTCTGACCCTAATCAACTATATCACCACAGCTCCTCCTCATCCTCTGAATATGAATCACCCCCTTACCTTTCCCCTTCCTCTGACCAAGAGTTCTCTGATCATGAGTCTTCTGATCAAGAACACTCTGACCCAAACTCCCCAACAATAGCTGAAATTTATGCTAAAAATTTCGCCCCACAAACTCAAACACAAACTGAAGTAACCTCACCCCTCCGAACTTCTATTCCACAACAAACAACCACCATCTCCTCTGAAAATCAAACTTCCCTTCCACCACAAACAACCACCACACCCTCTGAAGCTCAACCATCTGTAATTCGCCCATCTGATCCTTATATCACCCCACCAATCATTCCCGCTGTACCTGAACCAGACTCTGACCCCTTAGATGTAAACCCACTCTATGCTTCTTCCCCAGATTCTGAACTTCAACCAGAAGCAGAATCTGAACCCCAGCCAGAACCAGAAACTGAAACTCCCTCTCTAAATCTCAGCTCCCCAAACTCTCCAACTAATACTCCTGAACCTGAATCTGAACCTAAAATTATCACACCTACCCTTGAGGAGGCCATTATACAGGTTGCAGAATCCTCAGTCCAGAAGATCAAGTCTCTGGCTAAAAATTCTGAAGTCAGTGATGATCCTAAATCTGTTAGGACACACTGGAACAGAGTTATTAGTTGGATGACCTCTGAGTCTTATAGGCTGAAGAGTATCTCTGAACAAGTCAGAAATGGCTACATCAGAGACTCTGAGGAAAGACTCCAAGAAAGACTGGCTAGAGAAGCTGAGGCCAAAAGATTAGAGGAAGAGAGACTGGCTAGAGAAGCTGAGGCCAAGAGATTAGAAGAAGAAAGATTGGCTAGGGAAGCTGAAGAAGAAGCTAAGAGGTTGGAAGAAGAACGCCTGGCAAAGGAAGCAGAACTTCTGAGAATTCAGGAAGCTGAAGCCAAGGCTAAGGCAGATGCAGAAGCCCAAGCTGCTGCTGAAGCTGAAGCTCAGCAAGCTCTGATTCAGGGGGAGTCTTCCTCTGCGATCTCTCTGATTCTTAACACTCTGAAGGAGATCAAGCAAGATCAGCAAGAGATCAAGCAAGATCAGAGTGAGCTCCGGGCAAGGATGGACAAGCAAGACGCTCTGAATGAAAACCTCCAGAATATGTTTGCTATGCTACTACAGAGACTTCCTCCTCCTCCAAACCCTTAGGCACTTAGGATTTATTTTTGGTTGCCTAGTGTTTTTGCTTCTGTCTTTTCTTTTTTAGCTCTGATATTTCTGTTGAATCTGATGTTTTGACTGCTGCTTGCCCTTGTGCTTTTGTTTAATGAAGTGTTTTTCTCTCTATTATTCTTTTTATGTTTTATGCCTTTTTGATTATGCCAAAAAGGGGGAGAAATTATTAAATAGCTCTGATGAAAACTATGTCTAAAACCTTAAGCATTCTGCAACAATTATAGAATTAGTTCTGATATAAATAGCTCTGATTAAATAATTCTAACATTAAATTAAGAAATTGCAGAAAGTTTTCAGAAATCTTATTGCTTGGAAAGCTCTGGTAAGAACTTCTGAACTCCCTAAGTACTAACTCAGGGGGAGCTTTTTGTTTATCTGATCTAATATTTTTCTTGTTTCATCTGATAATTTTATTTGTTTTGTCATCATCAAAAAGGGGGAGATTGTAAGAACAAAAATAGTTCTACAATAGATTCCATGATTTTGATGATAACAAAGGATGAAACCAAAAGTGGTACCCTAACGAAAAGTTTCTAAGTGTGCAGGGTTCTAAAGAAAGAAGAAACAAATCTGATGATGTCATCAGATGCAAAACAAGATCAGATACAAAATCTCAAGTATCAGAAGCATCTAAAGAGGAATCTCATTCAAGAAGCTCTAACTCTGGACAAAACTGCAAGTATCAGAAGCATCTGTATATGAAGTAAAGTCTAGAAGCTCTGACTCTGAACATATGCCTTCTGCAAACTCTGAAGTTTTCAGCGCCATCTGAACATTCAAGAGATAACATCAGAAGCAAGTTTCTCCAGATACACAAAGACTCTAATCAGAATTGTTAATCATGATGAAGTAACGTTTAAGCCAAGTTAAAGCTCTGCAAATGGATTTCCTCAATTAGAAAGAGACGTTAATCTCCACTTCCAAGAGAAAAGATACTAATTGTGGTAAGTAGTCACTTCCAAGAGAAAAAGTCTAATGCAGAAGCTATTAATAGAATGGCGTAATTACATCTCAATATCCAACAGATTCAACGCTACTTCAACTCTACTTCAACTCCTATAAATAGAGAAGAAATCTCATTCAGTAAAAACGAAGAAATCACTAGCCAAAACTATACTGAAATTATATCACGCTCAAGAAAAACATCTTTGTTCTTCAAAGATTTTTCACTAAGCTTTTGCTTATCAAGTGAAAAATTTGTTCTTAAGTTTGTAATATTTGCTTTCTTAGAAGCACTCTAGATTACACATCTTATATCTATTTTTATTTGATTTCCTCAAGTGACTCTTTGTAGTCTGTAGACTTGAGAGGACTAAGAGATTTTTTTTTCTCTTAGGGGTTGTTTGTAATCTTTCAAGATTAGTGGATTAAGTCCTTGTTGAAGGCGAAATCACCTTGGCCGGGTGGACTGGAGTAGCTTTGTGTTATAAGCGAACCAGTATAAAATCATTGTGTGATTTTTATTATTGCAAAAGCGCTTATTTTTTTCAAACAATTCAAACCCCCCTTTCTTGTTTTTCTCACCTTCAATCATGAGTCTATATACATAATAGTCTTAATGCTTTAATGTTATCTCACTTCACAACAAAGCTCGACTACAGATACTTTAAGAACAATGTCCTTATGTTTAATGAGATCTCATTATTAAGTCACACTTGATACATTAAACAGACTAGCCATTCTAGTGACTTTATCAAACAAACATAATAAAGAAAAAGTATTTTATTATTAATAAATAATTCGATACAAGTACTAAAAGTATTGGCCTCTAGGGCTTACACCAACATTGTTGTCATGAATGGTTATGAGTGTTATGTCATTGTGTTTGATGGATGTCATGTTATTGCATTGCTAATTTTTGTATTTGGTGTGTGCTAGGTTTTGTTAATGGTTGTGAATGTGGTAATGGTCATGGTTGTTTGTTATGTATTGCTTTTGTTTTATGAATGAATTGCTATGGTATAGGCTTTTGGTTTGCGAATGAATTGATATGGTATATGCTTTGCTTCATTGTTTTAAATGTAATGATTTTGGTCATGGATGTTGTGTTTGGCCTTGTTTGGAATGTTATGTTGGGATGTCATTTGGTATGCTTGTCATGCTTGAAATTGCTTTGAAATGTTGGACTTGAAATGCTTGAAAATGACATAAATGACATATTGGTTTTTGGTCTTTGTTTTGTAGGCAATGGATGAATGCAAGAATGAATGATTCTTGAAGAACAAGGAAATTAGGGTTTAGGGATGTTGAAATGATGAGTTGACTTTGGTCATCTGGTTTGCCAAAAAGTCAATAGTTGGCCAAAAGTCAACTTATGTAAAAAAGTGTATTTCTTTGTAATCTTCAATGAAACATGTATGAACAATGTAAAAGTGGTTTTTATGAATGAAATGTATCTCTTTAGTGAAAAATGTTCTAATAAAACAATTAGATTCAACTGGCCAATTTCTTTCAATTAAACCAATTTGAAACAAGTGCCTTGAATGAATGAATGAAATTGAAATCCAATGACCATGGAATAACTTGACCAAAAAGGAAATGAACTTGAATCAATTGGGACTAGAAATGAATGAATCTTAACACGCCATGGAAACAATGAATGAAATGAGAATGGAATGAAACTTGGATCAAATGAGACCATGGGAACCAATGGATGAAATATGACTTGGATCAAATGGACCATGAGAACATGCAATCAATGAATGGAATGTGAATGAAATATAAATGCAAGCATACCTTAGACCAGTCATATAACACCATGAACTAGGATTTTAACCAGGTCAAAGATCAAAGTGCCAGGCAACAACCAAGAACCTCAAACCAAGAAGTGAGTAGCCAACACAAGTAGTCCACCAATGCCATGAACCACAATTAGGGTTTCCACCACCTCAAAGCAAGTCATGTGGTTCACAAACCTTGTAGATTAAGAATTAGGGTTTGGTATAACTGAAACACCAATATGTAATCCACAAGGCCTCAAGCACCTATAACTAGGGTTTTGCACCTAGATCACCAAGATGGGCTATCCACATTGAATGTAGCATTGTAATTCCTAGGGCTTGATCCTCAAGCAAACCCTAGCTCCTTGTTAGGTATAAACAGTCTCAAACCTTTGAATCTACGATGTTGTTAGTACATTAGATGATATGGATGTACATGAATGCAAATGGATCTCAAACCAAAAATTAGATGAAAATGAAAAGGGGATGGCAAAATTTGGGGTATGACAGATAGTCAATTTTCATAGGGATTGAGATTTTCATAGGATATACCACCAGTACCTGTCGTTTCAGATGCACCCTACATGAAGGAAGAAATATTTTTCTTAAGATCTTTTAATGTACCACTGTAATCTATTCTTAAAGTCAATAGCAGCAGAATGAATAATATTCAGAATCTTCAACCATTATATAATATAGATTTTATCCTAGTTCCTCTCCTAAACTGATAGAAGTCCAGTCCTCTTGTCCAACAAGATATTTTTATTATAATCAAACTGATTACACTTTGCTCAAGAAAACTAACAAAAGACTTCAACTGCTCAAGCACATTAGAAAGAGACTTTCACTCAAACAATCCAACAAGAGACTTTTGCTCAAGCACACAGGTAAGAGGCTTCCACTGCTTAAGAAAACTTGCAAGAGACTTCCACTGCTCAAGAAAACTAGCAAGAGACTTCCTATAATTTAAACAAACAATTTAGTAGAAAAGATAACAACTATACTTGATGTTAAATCATAAGTATATAAGCAGTACAACCACCACAAAGATTCTTAACACTTAAGATTTCTAGAGTATGCAAATATAAGAAATCTTAAGAGCTTGTGCAGCAAACAGATAAGTACTTTAGCTTAAAGTTATTCTTGTTAGATTTTCTTGAGTTGTTGACCTTCCTTCAAATCTTCAACTCCCTTTTATAGAGACAAAAAAAGAGTCGTTAGAAAGTAGATTGCACAAGTGATCTTTGAAAAGTTATTGTTCCAAGGAAGAGATGTTGAAAGATGAATGATGTTAAGATCTTCAACCATTATATAATAACATTTTCCACTGCTTCTTTTTCATAATAGGTATATAACAGATATTGAGACAGACTTAAGAGGTCTCATCAACTTTCCTTGAGCTTTGCACTAAGAGACTCTAGTTGACTTTTCTTAAGTTTGGTGTTGACAAGATTGGTCTGCTATGGAGATAGAGTACGAATCAAAAGTTGAACACCTTTAGTTGGGGCCTTCAGAGTCTAAGTTGTCACCAGAAGCAGAGAAACCATGTTCAAATTATGATCCTTCAAAAGCTGAAATACCATGTTCAGGGTCATCAGATTTTGATCCTTCAGAATCTAATACTTTTAGATTCTCTACATATGCTTTCATCATGATCAATTATGGGTTGAATTTTGATTTTATGATCCTGTACACTTGAACATATGTTAGTATACCCAATTGTTCAGATTACGATCCTTCAAAAGCTGAAATACCATGTTCAGAGTCATCAGATTTTGATCCTTCATATCTGATACTTTTAGCTTTTATACATATGCTTTCATCATAGTCAATTATGAGTTGAATTTTAAGTTTATGATCTTGCATACTTGAACATATGTTAGTATACTCAAATATTCTTCAAATGTATTGTTATCATCAAAATCCAAGAGATATGAACAATTTTGTTCCAACATAGACCGCTAAGAATTTATTGTGATAATTTTGAAATGTCTTCTTCTATAAGAATGATAAGTATTTAAAGGGTGTTAAACACATGAAATTGAAGTGCTTATTAGTGAAAGAAGAAATGCAGAAACAAAAATGTCATTTGAATACATTGGTAAAGATTTAATGATAGCAGATCTGTTAACTAAAGGTTTACCGTCCAAGACATTTGTTGGCCATGTAGAAAAAATAGTTGTTATGTAAAAGTCCTTGTTAACATTATAATATAATCGATATATATATATATATATATATATATATATATATATATATATATATATATATATATATATATATATATATATATATATATATATATATATATATATATATATATAATTTAATGTTCGTATTGTATGACACTTGTGAATTCAATTAAGGATATGTTTCTGCTTAGTTTGTTATCATATTATGTTGTATATGTTATTGTTAATATGTGATGACAAATGTGTCTTTGAAGAGACATGAAAAACACATAATTGTATCCCTTAAATATTTGAGTTAGATTGATTTGTGATACATGGAAGAAATCAAGTTGATGAATAACTTATGATCGCCAAGATCCAATCATTTCAATTCATTAAAGATAATGACTTATTTCTTCTAACACTGATGCACAATTATGATATAAGATTGAAACATCAAGTTGTCACATGAGTCGAGTGGAAGATTGTTGGATTAATTTATTAATCCATTAAATATGGCTCGTGTAAATTAAAGGTTGACTTAAATAAGAGATATCTTAATGTGATGATTGTTTAGGTTGATCGATAATTAAGTCAATTGGATTTTTATTTTGAATTTCAAAATAAAATTTAAATCTCTCTTCTCTCTCTTCATGGCTATTGGAATATGACATTTGAAATAAGGTGCCTACAAATAGACACCATTACCATTAGGAAAGCAACAACAATTATTCTCATTCTTTCTGAGTATCCTATAAATAAAAAAATGAAATTATCTTAATCAAAAAACGATACATAAGAAAGAAGGAAGAGATAAAAGAACAATTCAAAGAATTAAGAAAATAATAAAATCATTATAATAGATCTGAATACATTCTTATTGTTTTTCATAAAAATTAAAGAACTGTAAAAATTATGATATCAAAATTGTTCTTATTGTTTTTCATAAAAATTAAACAACCATAAAAATTATGATATAGAGATCCAAATCATTATATTTTCTAACAGTCAAAATTTATATATATATATATATATATATATATATATATATATATATATATATATATATATATATATATATATATATATATATATATATATATATATATATATATATATATATATATATATATATATATATATATTTTATACCATCAAACAAGTTTCTTTCTTATACTTAAAGTCAAAGTAGTACGCATGTACAAATATTTGAAGTAATAACATTTTAACACAATATGATGGTAACATAGGTATAAAACTTTAATATTTTATTTTACAAGGTTTACATGATTTGTACCAAAAAATACTTCGTCTCCAAGTTGAATTTTTATTGACAACTGAGATCCTCAATTTTCCCATAGTTTGTTTTATTTATTTTGTTTAAACTAAATATTTTAAAAAAAAACGAATTTCATTTTATTTTGAACTTTCTTTGTCCTAGTGTTCCAACAAATTCCACTAATATTAAAAAAAAAGTAGTTGTATATTATAGTTATAAATTTATAAAAGGATAATATTAGTTTTACATGATTAACCCTGCTTTTAATTATATAATAACATAGGAAGAATTTTTTTATAAAAATAACCCAATTTTTAAAGGAAATTTTCAAAAATTCTCTGGTTTTAAAACAATCCAAAACTACTTCATTTTTAGGAGGAGGCGCCAATTCAATTGGCGACTCTTAAAAATTGAATGAAGGCGCCAATTAGATTGGCTAGGGCATGTGCCCTAGCCAATCCAATTGGCGTCCATGTGTATTTTTACAGAGGAGACGCCAATTGGATTGACACCTCAGTGTAAAATGCAATTTTTTTGTTATAAATAAATGTGTTGTGTGAGTCATTGTTCCACATCTCATTTAATCATTTGACAATCATGTTTGATGTTCGTCGCCGATGCGAAAAGATGATTTATGCGAGAGACAAACCTCAGATGCTGATGCTCTTCTGGAACATCACTATGTCCGAGCAACTGAAGAGGGAGCTGGTTCGTTGGTTAGATGAGAAAATACCAGAAGGGAAAAAATTAGAAGTATTGAGAGACTCGACATTATCTTTGGTTGGGTGCGAATGAAGACTGATAAAGATGCTAGGGAAATGATGTTCGGTCGAGATGACATCAATTTGATTGTTGTAATTAGTTAGAAATATTTCTGTTTTCAGTTAGCTTATTTTGTACTGATGTTTGTTGTGAACCTCGTTGTAACAAAAACTTTATGATATATAATGATTGAAGGTTACAGAAATACAATGTTACAAAAAGCTTATGACACAGATGATGCTCCTCGATTGGGACAGTTGTTCTTGTTGTGTCCTGGTTGACGATAAATACTACATAATTTTATCATTTTATCTGTCGAATTCATTTCTGTCCTGATACATGTGTTGTTTGACCTTCCTTTTTTCTTTCTACGCATCTCGTCGTTGTGCCAAACTATATCACCTTCATATGGAGGTCATTATTCCTCCATTGGTAGTACCGAGAAGCTTTTATGATATACATTCATGACGGTGACGACCTTGTACACATCAGATAAATGGCTGTAAACGTCTTGACGAGTATATGCGCATGCAGCAATGACATGGGAGCAAGGAATGCGGAAGACCTGGAATTTTCCACGGTCGCACCAACTTCTGTTTAGTCTAACAACATAGGCTAAATTTGGTCTCCCCTCGTTGTGGTCCATTGTCTCCTGGACGCTGAAATTTTGCCTATGACGGTCAAAGACTGTTACATCGTGTGTGCTAGCTTTGATGCTCTCCTCTTTCATGACTTTCATGCAACACTCAATGAATACTTGCCCAAACATTAACACTGCACTCCATCTTTCACCTCTGGTTGCGAACGTAAAAGCCAACCTATAATAGGTCGATCTTACCAAGGCGGTTATTGGTAGATTTCTAATTCCTTTGAATACCCCATTCATGCATTCCACAAGGTTTGTTGTCATGTGGCCCCATAGACAACCTCCGTCAAATACCCTTGTCCACTGCTCTACTGGTATGTTATTTAACCATCTCCCTGCGTCTTTATTAGACAGTCTAATTTCATTACGATAATATTGAAATGACGGTTGAGTTAGAGCATACCCAACATTCACCACCTTCTTGCAAAGATTCTTATCTTTTATTGCACACATGAAGTTTTGTGCAATATGTCTAATGCGGTAGACATGGGTAGAAGAAGGGTTATGCCATTCGTTGTCCTGGTTGTTATAAGCACTCTCAATGGCAGCATGTCTATCAGAAATCAAATAGAGATTGGCTTGTGGAGCCACATGCGTTTTGAGATGTCGAAGAAAGAAACCCCATCCACCAACCGTTTCACCTTCAACCAGAGCAAAGGCAATGGGAAAGACATTGTTGTTGCCGTCTTGTGCAACCGCCATAACCAAAGTACCCTTGTATTTGCCATATAACCAAGTGCCATCAATTTGAATAATAGGTTTGCAGAATGCGAAACCTTTGATGCATGGGTCAACCGCCCAAAAGAGACGGTGAAAGATTCTATTACCTGTAACACAGGTTCCGTCTGGCATCATTGTTGGCAATGTCTCCATAATTTCCACAGTTCCTGGGACATATGTTTTTACTGCCCATAAAAACCGTGGCAATTCTTTGTATGAATCCTCCCAGTTGCTGAATACCCGTTCAACAACCTTTGTCCTTGTAATCCAAACTTTCTTGTAAGATGGAGTATAATTATATGTTGTTCTGATATGGGATATAATTATACTCACCTTCACTGATGGATCTTTATTAACCAACGGCAGAATGTCTTGACATATCAATGCAGCGCTTAGTTTGCGATGATCTTGTTCAACGTTAGTTGCAATGCAACTGTGAGGTGGGTCTATTGAAGCGATCTCCCAAAAGTCGTTTTTCTTTTTGTAAGACGCAGCCAACCGAAACTTACAAAGGATGTTACGACATTTGATGACATACCTTCTCGAATTAGAGCGTTTCATTGTAAAATCAGCAGAGTTGTTCATGTGGAATTTTTTGATAGCTCGCACACATTCTTCTTTGGTACGAAACATGTCTCCCACCTTTAATTCGCCTTCTGATCGTGGATACGGGTTATAGAAAACACTGTTGGATGTTTCATCGTCATGAAGATCCATCTTTGTCATATGTTGAGGCGAATTGTAGACATGACTAGGAGGTATTCCCGGTGGTTGATCATCATCTTCAATGTCGTTATTCAACATGTGATCAACCTGCATCTTGGTCTCCTCTTCTTCTTCATCAACTATGTCCACTTCTGCTTCTGCTTCTGGGTTGACGTCATCTGACCATTGTGGATCAAATTCACCAGATTCATTTTGATTGATTACTTGAGACTGCTGAGATGGTATACATGGTTGAAGAGTAATATACAACTCAATATAATTGCAGCCTCAATGTTCATGACTAACAAACATGTATTCAACATCTTCATAATCTCGTACCTTAAGCGGGAAAAACTTGCATTGACTGTTCTAAAAAAATATTGGACTTTGATACGTGATCTTTGACACAATACCTGATCCTATACAAGATTGTATTCTTTTTTTCAAATGTAAGAAGGTTGCATTTCTCTTGATCGTAAGTCTAATGGTATCGGTGTTTCGAAAATAAAAACCGTATAACTCAGACTCGTATGTTTCACCATTGCAGTGAACGTTGACACTGTATTTTGGTGAAGATGACATTGTACAGATGAAAACTATTTTCTTATTGCAGATGAATGTGAGTTGAGTCTTGGATGTTGATAGTAAGACACTTAAATAGGCGAGTGATGTGTCTCACATGCAAGCTAGTTCGAAGTGATGTGTCGCACATGCAAGCTAGTCCAAAATGATGTGTCAACCATGCAAGCTACTCAGAAGTGACATGTCCAGCATGCAAGAGAGATGACAGCCACGTGTCACACATGCAGACACACACTCCAATTGAATTGGCACCTTAATTCATTCCTTGCACATGGGCGCCAATCCATTTGGCGACACCTTGTCTTGCATGCATGCAAACGTCGAAACTAAGCAATCAGACCTAGGTGTGTCATGCATGTCCCTATGAAGGCGTCAATTTGAATGGCGACACCATGTACAAAATGCACATGGGCGCCAATTCAATTGGAGATCACATGCAAACACAACTTTTCATGCTTCAATTCATTTGCCTATAAATACATCCACATCATCAACACTTCTTCCACACGATCACTTACTACTTCTTCTACAATTTCATCTGCAACAACTTCTTGTAGTTTCATCTGCACCAACCGCTTTCATCCCCGACAAAATATCTATCCTCACAATGGGGGAATCAGACAGAGGAACGGTTGCAAACATAACAACTTATGTAAGCGTTTTATTGTTTTGTTATTTGTTTTAATAGAGTCCCTTGTAATAACATACCAGCTTAGTAAAGTTTTTTGTTCTTTCTTTTATAGGATGTTTCAAGGTTCCAGACTCGGTTCCACAAATATGTCCACATGGACCCGATGATTCAACCTTATGTTGAACTTTCCGGTTTTGGCCATATAAGCAAGATTTTGTCTTGGTCGGTAGATAACAAATTCATTCTTGTTTTATACGAAAGATGGCATCCTGAGACACACACATTCTGGTTTCCAACCGGTGAGTGTACCGTGATGTTAGAAGACGTCTACATGCTTTTGGAACTGCCCATTGAAGGTAAGGTTGTAAATGGTAAAACCAACTATGCAAATTCAATTTGCATGGACCTCTTGGAGACTGATTTATTAGATGATAACTCAAGAGGTCAAGGTATACTCCTTTCACGCCTTAAGTCATACTATAACAGTTTATACTTAGATGAACATTCTACCGAAGATGCTCTAATAATAAAAACCAGGTGTTACATTATGCTTTTAATTGGTTCTTTTTTATTTTCCGAAGGTAGTGGTTCTAGTATGCATATTATGTATTTACCTTTACTTATACATGTAGATAGAATAAGAAGTTACAGTTGGGGATTTGCTTGTCTTGCCTATCTCTATAGCTCCTTGTGCAAAAACTCACACAAAGACACATCTACATTTTCTAGATGTGTTGTTTTGCTCCAAGCATGGGGTTGGTCAAGACTACTGTCCCTAGCACCCGTCAACAACAATCCTTTCACATTTCCGTATGCACAAAAGTAAGTTGTTTAAATTGCTATATATTTACTTACTTCTTTAAAGATTATCATCTCTAACTAATATTTTTACCTTTTTGGTGCAGATGGTCTGCATGTGGTATGAGTTATAACAGATGTCCTAGACACTGTATTACTCAGTATCGCAATATGTTGGATTACCTTCGGTCGATAGACGTAAGGATAATAACCTCATTATTTCGTTATAATTTGTTAACTTCTTCTACCTAGATTATAATCCTATTTTCTTTCACATTTCAGTTCATTTGGCGTCCATACCTTAATTTGGATCATGACCATGAGGTCAACGCTGAAGACGCGGCCGTATGGACTACATGCACACCGAATATATGATTCATAACTGTGGAGATGCACAACAGTGATCGTGTGAAGTTGCAGTTTGGTATGCCCCAAAACATCCCAGATCCCCCAGCAAGCCTAGGAGAATGGCATTTGCGCAAAGTTAACGATCAATGGAACTTCAATCCATGGCAAAGCTTCGCAAGATCGAAATATCGCAAATGGAAGCACCGTCATGACCATGTCTTAACTGACGCAGTCATGCCAAATGAAGAAAAACCAAGTCGTACTTATATGGCTTGGTACAGATCGATTGGTTTTCAGTTCATCGCCGAAGATATGTACTTGTACGACCCACGACAACAAATTTACACACCAGACACCTCAACATCTAACCCCCAACAACATTGTCAGACCGGATACACACAACCCCCTGTCTGTCAAACATTCTGTTCCACCAACACACAAACATACAACCAAAACATGCCATACACCCAACCCCAATACCAAGAGCATACCCTATACCACCACCAACAAATTGACCATCAACCTGAGATCCGACATCGCTTCGCACCCAACACATCACCCTACCAAAGTCGCCTTAGCCAGAACACCCAACGATCATTCAACACCAACCGCTCATCCTCCTACCATAGCCAAGAATCCCAAACCTCACAAAACAAAAACCTCCAACAACCCTATCTCTACCAAACACTCCAACAACCTTTCCAACCTTTCCTCGACGCATCATTCACACCCATGTCTCCCTTCAACCGTCTCGATCGCCCACCAATGAGTTAAACACAACCCAATTACTCTAGCATGAGTCATGAACTCAGCTACGGCGGTACACCCTCGATGCATACTGAAGACTATGTCGACTTGTCTGACTACCTTAACAGACCGTCTCCTGTAGTTAGTAGTGACGCTCTTGACCCCTCAGATGCTCAAACACCAGTAGTGAATCATCAACGTGGATTAGGGCAACGTGTTAGGGTAGTTAGGCGATGTGGGACCGGAGGTCGGTTAGGTGATCCCGGTCATCACCATTAGGTTTTTTTTGTGTAAACGGAAAATTTTATTAATATCAATTGGTCCTATTTCAAAATTATGTATCACGTAGACCATTTAGCAAAAAAAATTGCATTTTACACTAAGGTGTCAATCCAATTGGCGTCTCCTATTAGGTAATACACATGGGCGCCAATTGGATTGGCTAGGGCATGGGCGCCAATTGGATTGGCTAGGGCATGTGCCCTAGCCAATTCAGTTGGCGCCTCCATTCAATTTTTAAGAAGAGTCGCCAATTAAATTGGCGTCTCCTTCTAAAAGTGAGGTAGTTTTTTATTTTTTTGAAACGAGAGGTATTTTGGAAATTTTCTTTAAAAATTGGATTATTTTTGTAAAAAATTCATAGAAAAAAAAAACAATATTAGTATTTTCCAATTATAAGTTGATTAGACATATTTTTGTAAATAAGACGTTAAAAATGTGAAAATTTGAAGAGTTTTATATTAAAGGAATATAAATATAGAAAACAAGTCTTACAATTATAGACAATATTAATATGATTTCACCATTTAGATATTTGGTAACATAGTCCACTCAATAGAGAATTAAATCTAAATAAGATGTCACTGTAATAATAAGCCTCAACTAATAAAAAGAAGTTTGTATGACTCATAACTTTGTACTCTTTTCTTAGGGTGTGATATAAGTCTCGTGAGCAGTTTCTAAAACTTCAAGATTCATAGTTTATAGAGTGTGACTTCAGAGAAACTTATGCATAGGTTACTTGTTGGTGCATGTAGAAGAAGTAAAGCTGATAGGTAGAGATAATCCATGACACTCACTTGTCTTCAACGTCAAGACTTGAATAAACCACCTAAATGCCTGAAGAAAGTTATTTCCAATGACACTGGAAGACACCATAGTTGGCATAAAGCATGTTACTTTGGTTTGTCATTTAAGGTTACAAGTGATTTAAGCACTCCTGGACTAATCTTGTCTGCAAGAGCACCTGTATCTGATATAATAAGTGATTTTTCCTTCACAATGCTATGTAGTTTCTTTGCCTCAAAGTCAAGCTGAGCTTGATCTGTAATTACACACCCGTAAGAATATACCAACCGAATTTCAATAGAAATCAGCTTATAGACAAAAAAGAATTGACATAGAGCTATAGTTCAAACTTGGATTTTCAGAATAATAGTAATAATTATCAAGAACATATTCAGTCAGCATTCTGAGCTGTTGCATAATACTGATCATCCATGCTCGATCATTTGCTTGTAACTACTAAGTACAGATTCTATTCTACATGTTTCATGATGAAAAACAAACTAAAAAGAAAATGGGAGCAATTCAAGTTAAATTACAAACAACTTACATAAAAAACTAAATTTAGGTGAAATTACATTCAGTTTCAACACTAAATTTTGCAACCATAGTGATGAGATTGTTCAACACAATCAGGTTGAACCTATAAAGAGTATGTATGACAGGCAGTTTATTATCTTCAAAAACTTTACAATGGAAAAAAAAGGCTAAAACTCAATACCCAATACACGGTTGCATTTGCATATTGTTTCTCATACCAAGGATAATGGTGAATAATCCAGACTCCAAACTAATGCATGTAACCTAGAAAATATGAAAATAACTTCACATGTACTCCAAAATTGCACTGAAGCAAAGATGGAAATTTTCCAATGATTACGGGCTTTTATCAAACAAATAAATACTACTGAATGGTCACATAATGAAGAACGACTAATCGGCATTTTTGCCGGAGTAGATGAAAAAGAAGAAACTAACACAAGCATACATTTTCGGATATTTTTTCATACTTATTTTCTCATTATTAATTCTCTTATCAGTTAGGGGAGCGTGGGTGCAGAGTTGAATAAAAAACCTGTTTCCAATATAGTATGAGCAAAATGAAATGGAATTCCAACAAACAGATCAGTTCCTGGAAACATTGTCACATCTGCTCAAAAGAGTCATGGTTACAGCAGGTGGTACATGTAACATCCTGATTTTGACCCTAAGATTCCTCATGCAATCTTATCATATGCATTAGTATTGGGATCATACCTTGGCATTCTCCTTACCTCTCTTTCATTGGATTTGTTTTGGGAGAGATCACCAAGCACCATGTGATTGTATCATACTTGTATATTATCATTTTACTAACCAAAATATCAAAAATATGTCTTTGCATTTGTCTAACTCTTTTGTAGGTAAGGCATGATCACCATTGGTCTATCAAATTCACATCTAGGGTTTAAGACCCTCATTGCTAAGAGCACAACCAAAGAATGATCCACTAATGGCTCTAAACATCATATATGAGTCCCAATGATCTCTACATGTTATTTTGGTCAATCATTCTTCAAGAGTTTGGAGTTGGTTTGCCTTGGAAACCCTAGTTCATCTAGGTATCTTGAGTCACTTCTTCAACAAGCTTCTTCACCAAGTGATCAAATTTCTCAAGGGACACTTCAAAATTCATCATCTTATGCATATATGATCTACCATGAGCCTAAAAAGTCAAGAGAATTGCAAGTTAGCAAGTTGGTTGATGGTGGTTGGCCAGATGAGTTCATCTGATCAAAACTGGGTCTCCCTAGACCCTATCTCCTACAATTTTCATCATATGAAAATTATTCCAAAAACAAAGTTACTCTAAATGACATTCCAAACAACTTCCATGTTGAGGTCTAGAGCTAATTTTCCTTGGAAAGTCATTTTCTATGTTGAAACATAATAGGTCATTTTGTCTAAACCCTAATTTGAAAGTCAACTTCCCAAGGCCATAACCTTCTCAATTTTTATGATATGAAAGATTTTCAAGTTGCATAATCAAATTAAAGGTGTCTACTTCATTGTTGATGTTTGGAGTGAGAGATAAATCAACTTTTATGAGCATGTGATATGAGGATACATTATAGGTCATTTTGGACTAATACCATTGAACAAGTGGTTTTTCTCAACTTCAAAAATACATAACTCACTCATCCTAAATCTAAATGATGTCAAATTGGTGACCATTTTGAAGGTTTTTGAAAGAGATACAACTTTGATGAAGACACTTTTCTCATTTGGAGCTCACATAAAAAGTTAGGCAAGATGGAATAATTGAATATGTGACTTGACACTTAGAAAATATTTTGACATGTTGAAATTTCCAAACTTCCACCTCAAAATTCACCATGATACAAGTTCCATATTGAAAAGTGTTCAACATAAGAGTTGTTCCTCTTAATCTAAGATTTCCAAACAATCCTAATTCACTCATTTTGGACAAAGTTTGATGGGTCTGCGCATGGCTTAAACATGCATGTATCAGTTGGCAAGATTCATGATTCAAATGTTCAACATGTGCATTGCATTAAAGATTGAAATAGGAAGGTTAAGATGGATTCGTGGTTAAGATTGAAACAGGAAGGTTAAAGATTCAACATGTGCATTGCATCAAATGTTCAACATGTGCATTGACAAGATTCATGGCTTAAACAATCAACTGAAATGGCGGGAGTACTACAGTTATGCGTTTCAGGTACATGCTGAACTATTTTTCTAAGACATTTAATTCTAAAAGTGTGAAAAAATAAGTTATGATTGATTATTTTATTCAATGTAGATTCGTCATAATTATTAATCTGTATTGTTAAAATCGGGTCAACTTTTACAATAGTAGGTTGTAGACAATTATGTAAAGATTGAAACAGGAAGGTTAAGATGGATTCGAAGAAATCAAAATAATATTCGGTCTGAGGTATATCAAGGGTTACAAGATACATTACATGATGGGAAGAATAACACAAATATTCAATATAACATGTTAGATTAATACATGAAGAGCGTCTACTTTATGTTTACCACTATCGACACGTCTAATTTTTATAATTTTCATATATTTCTATAGATAATGTTGGACAAAGGAAAATATTGCCATCATTATTTATCGACAGTAAGCGGGATATGACACAAAGATATCAAGATGGTATGGCTATTGTTCTTAACAATGGTAATTCGGATATATTCCTTACAATGACATGAAATCCTTCTTGGATTGAGATAACTTTCGAACTAGGCCTCCATCAAACTCCACAAGATTGACCTAATTTGCTAACAAGAATTTTTCGATCAAAATTTGAGAAATTGAAGGATTATGTCATTAACAAATGCGTCTTAGGGAGAGTTAAAAGTTATATGTATGTAACAGAATTTCAGAAACCTGGACTACCGCATGTGCATATGCTACTCATCTTGGATATTACTAACAAGTTACGGGAACCTGAAGAGTATGATAGTGTGGTGAAAGTAGAAATACCACGACATGAATCTGAACCAAAATTGTATGAAGCAGTGTTAAAACACGTGATCAACGGGCCATATGGAGTACTGAATCAAAACTCTCCATGTATGAAGAATGGTCATTATAAAAAAACGATATCCAAAAGACTTTTGTGAAGAGACGCATAAGGGAAATGACTCATATTCCGAGTACAAAAGAAGGTTTAGTGATCCCATTTTTTAAAATAGAAATAATATGTTGATAATAAACAGGCCGTTCCTTATAATCCATGGTTGTTGTTGAAGTACGATTGTCACATCAATGTTGAGATTTACAGCAACATCAAAAGCATTAAATATTTGTATAAATATGTGTATAAAGGTCCTAATCGAGTTGCAATGGAATTTCACAGAGGTACAGGTATGGATGAGATTCAACATTATGTTGATGCAAGATGGTTTTGTGCTCCAGAGGCATTGTGGAAAATATTTAAATTCACACTTTACAAGTTATATCCCTCTGTTGAAAGACTACAAATCTACTTGTCAAATCATCATCAAGTATGGTTCTATAAGCATCAAAGAATCACAAATGTACTAAATGATAACCAAAATGCAGTAACCATGCTCACTGAATTCTTTGCACTAAACCAAATGGATCCACATGCTAGGAATTATTTGTACATAGAGATTCCAAAGCATTATTGTTGGCTAAAAGGGGTCAAGAAATGGCAGCGAAGACGAACAAAATGAAAAGTTATTGGTTGAATCTATACAGTATCTCCTTCAGAAGGTGAGAAATTTTATTTACGTGTTTTGTTGTCTCATTTAAGAGGTCCAACAAGCTGGTAATGCCTTCTTACACATAATGGTGCATGTTTTTTCACGTTCAAAAAAGCAGCTGAGGATTGGGGATTATTAGAGAGTGACAATAGTATTTGTGAATTTATGCTTGAAGCATCAAATATGCGTATGCCATATGATTTACAAAAGTTGTTTGTGACTATATTAATTTTTTGTGAACCAATTGATGTTAAAGGTTTATTTAATGAGTTTTATCCCTACATGGTGGAGGATTATCACATGACCAATTTTTTTGTGGGAGATAAATTTGAAAATATGTTATTGAGGGAAATGAGGGATCTTTTGCTACTACATGGAAAAATAATCAAAAACTATGATCTTCCAATATTAACAATGGAAACAAATGAAGTCAGGGGATTGCCAACAATTATTCAGGAAGAGTTATCGGTTTAAATTCTAAATGAAGACATTTAATCTGTTGAGAAGTTAAATAATGACCATATGAGTGCTTATAATACAATTATGAACGCCATCCACCAAAAACAAAGTCAATTTTTTGTTCTTGATGGTCTTGGAGGGACAGGTAAAAATTTCCATTATCGAACTATAATGGAAAATTTGAGACGTAATAGTGACATTGTCTTAGCAATAGCTTCCTCAAGCATAACTGTTACATTATTACCTGGTGGTAGAACTGCACATTCTCGATTTGGGATCCCTATTGATGTAGAAACCCTTTCTATTTGCAAAATAACAAAGAATTGTGACATTTCAAAACTCATTAGAATAACCAATGCAATCATTTGGGATGAAACATCCATGATAAATAGATAGTGTGTAGAAGCATTAGATCGATCACTGTAAGATATTATGAATATCAATGCTCAATTTGGTGGAAAAATAATGATCACGGGAGGATATTTTCGTCAGGTGATTCCTGTTATTGAAAAAGGAAATATATAAAAAATGATTTTATTGTGTATTGTTAGGTCTCAATTATGGGCCACCATAAAGGTCTTACATTTTCCCCAAGATATGCGATTAATTCATGACCACGACTTTGCACAGCTTCTGATGAGGATTGGAGATGACAATGAACCTGCTAAAGAGGATGACATAGTCAGGATGCCTGCTGAAACTATAATACCATGGGAAGGAGAAAACTTCATACAAACGCTTATACAACATACATTTCCCCAATTAGAAAACCATGGAATGGATGTTTCATATATGGTGGAGAGAGCCATACTTACTCCCAAAGTTGTGATGTGCATATGTTGAATGACATAATTATTAATAAGTTCCATGGAGATAAACATATTTTGTTATCTTTTGATGAGGTTGAGGGTGATACTCATAATCTATATCAACATGAATACTTCCACATGATCGCTCTTGGTACTTTACCACCATATATTTTAAAGATAAAAATAGGGGCTCCGCTGATGTTGTTGCGAAATATAGACCCTAAATTTGGATTGTGTAATGAGACAAGGTTGTCGTTATTTTTTTTTATGAATTTGCTTAATGTTGAAATACTTACAGGCCACAACGCTAGAAAAAAGAGCTTTCTTGCCAAGAATTAAGCTCAAAACCACTAAAGGTGCGAGACTTTCTTATGTGCTTATTAGAAAACAATTTCTTGTCAAACTAAGCTTTGCAATCACTATAAATAAATCACAAGGAAAAATAATTCTAAATGTCAGAGTTTATTTTCCACGACATGTTTTCAGTCACAGACAATTGTATGTTTCTTTATCAAGAGGTGTTTTGGGGGCTACAATAAGAGTGCTAATTAAAGACGAAAAAGTAGAAGGGGGAAAAGGGGAGTTTACCAAAAATATAGTTTTTAAAGAAATTTTGTTGTCACAAACTCATGTATTTATCTATTATGTTTAATCATTCAACTATACTTTTGCAATGTCACACTTGACGTGTACTCACTAGATTACACTATATTTTTTACTACTAAAATTTACTTCATTTATTTTGTAGTGAAACGAGAAATATTTATGATTTTGATTCCATGACCGATCTTCCTATTAAGCAACAATGTCACTTAATGTCTTTGTTAATGTTTATGTTTATTTGCTTAATAAACTGCGAGAAATATTTTTTTTCTTATTTTATCTAAATCATTTTATGATTTTGAACAAACTATAACAATATATAAAGATAAAACTTAATTTTGGTGTAACCTATTTGCTTTTTCCATAATACGGTATTCCTAACCACCAAATTATTCCACTCACATTATTGATTTGTTTGAAAAAATCGGTTGAATAAAGTCATGTCAGAATGCAATTTTCTCAATTCAAACAAAATATAATGTGTGAATATTACATATTGCAAACAAAAATCAATATGTATCTGAATAAATACCATATGTTTCATCATATAAATAGTTTATATTAAAATCAAACTTATAAAAAATGACGCTGTTAATATTTTCGCGCGTTAGCGCAATAAAAAAAGCAGACAAACAGGCACGGAGTACCCGTTTAGACGCTAGTATGTATATAATGAGACATGAAAAGAGACAAACATAAAAATTTAACACATAATGAAATTTGGGTACCCCAATAACTAAACCAAATTATTATTATTGGTACTAGTTTATATTTGGATAACAAAATGGATACTTATGTTTGTATTTGATTTGAGTTTTTAAAAGTGGAACAATTTGGATATCAATTTGGTTAAGAATAACCGGTTTTTTTTGCACACCCCTACTATTATGTTCACACGAGTGTCCCTGGTGTCATAGACTACTTAGAAATTATCAATATTGTTTTTCAAACCAGCAATATGATCCTTCCACGATGTCGCTTCTTCTCAACTCTCTTCTAGTTGCTACTTGCTTGTTCACCGTTCATAACAATAAAAATTTAAAAGTAAGATATTATTAACAATCATCGTGAGAGACAAAGATAATTGATATTAAAAAGTGAGTTACTCGGTTCTGTGATTATGGAAAACAATTTCATTGAACAATCATATTATTTATTTTCCATAAGGCTGACTAAAATACTATTCCATATATACACATTAGGCTCAAATGTCGTTTGAGCAACTATAATGTCATTGCATTTACAGTATATTTCAACCAAAGCTCCGCAGACAAAGTTGTTGGACTGCATACCTTTGGAAATTGCAATGGAATATATCTCTTTCCCTTGTCGAATAGAAGTTATATCAGCACATCCAGTAAAGATACTTCCAAGAGAGAATGGACCAGGTTCAATTCCTTCCATCTATAAATCTCGAAACAACATAAGAGCTTCATCAAGCATGAGATTATCTACATAACCTGATATCATATAATTCCATGATATTATATCCCTCTCCACGCCTTCTTGTTCCATCCAATGAAATAATTCCTTTTCCTTTATATTATCATTTTCTGAATAAATAATTATCATTGTATTGTAAGATGTTGCACTTTTCCTCGCAAACTCGGAAAATATTTCAAAAGCACTTTTCATATCGCCACACCTTCTATACATGCCTACTAATGTATTCACAACAAAACTATTAGAGAAAAAAATCATGTCTAACAATGTAACCATGGAGTTTTCCCCCAAAGCAAAGCCATTTCACCCTAGCACAAGCAGGAAGAACGCTCTCCAATGCCTGAGAATTTGGTGCCACCCTTACTCCCACCATTCTAGAAAACAATTCAATTGACTCAACATCATAACCATTACTCGAAAATCCTTCAATAACCGACTTGGATAGCTAGGGGACTTGATATACCCCAAAATTTTCCCCACCTAATTCATTTGTGTTCATCCATTGATGTTCATCCATTTGCAGCTAAGTCATCCATTGATGCTCATCCATATGCAGTCATTTCATTCATTTGTATCCCATTAGTTGATTTAGCTTTTTATGACTATTTCATTTGGTCATATAGGTTTGAATCAAGATTAAAAATTGGGAACTCTTGATCACCTTATTTTATTTGTTTGTCCTGATCAGCACATGCATTCCTCTATCCATTACATATCCATTGGTGTTGAATTTCACTCAACTTTTGTTAGACTGATGATTTAAGGTTTTGATGAGGATATTTCATTTATATCTTCTAGTTGATTTTAATCACTCAGAACCACATTATTGCATTCATGCATATACCTATCATACACCATGTTCATTCATACAATTTGTTTTTTCATACGTTGTTCCATTACATGTCCGTGATTGGTACTTGCCTTGCATCATTTATAATGCTTGTTAGCATGGATGTTTGGATGCTTGTTTCATGACTTTTATTCAAAGTTTAATTTTGAGCTATGTATTTACATTCCACTTTGAATAAGTTAAAGTCCTATTTGATTTTTATCTTGTTTTATTTTGTTAAGTTCTAACAATAAGTTTTATTAGTATTGATAATAATAATAATTTTGATTTGCAAATTTGATTTGAATTAGGGCAAAGTGGATATGATTATGATCATTATGTTTTTATTCTACCAATTTGAATTAAATAAATTAGGATCAAAATAGTTCTTTTATTAGAAATACACATCTTGTTTCACAATAAGTTCAATAGATTACATTTTTATTTACATCACAAAAACAATTAAAAGATTATAAGTAGGTCTTAAAACACTTTTGTTTTATAGGAACATGATTCACAATAAAGAAGTGTAGGCCCTCTTCAAATTTTGCAGGAGTTTTAACTTGGACATTTTTGTCTTCACGTGTTAGATCCCATTAACCTCTTTGACATGCTCACCATGTTTGATATTCATGCTTTAGAACCTAATGTATAATGTCGCACCTCGAAAAATGAGAACACGACCTCGCGGAGCGCAATCGCACGCTCGCGGGATAGACTGAACAGAGTCGTCGCCGAACTTTATTTATTCCCAAATTGGGAAAGGGAAAATATCGATAAAACCCCTAAAAGAAAGGATAAGATATGATCATCGCAACCAATATCAGGGTTCGGGAGTCGGTTACGCAAGAGGAAGGTATTAACACCCCTCACGTCTGTTGTACTTAACAAGAACCATTTTGTTAGTTTCGAATTGAGTGTTAGCTTATGTTAGTTTGTGATCTTCCACTTATTTATGATATAAAAAGAGAGAATAATGTTTTTGAAGCTTTTATTAATGAAAAAGGGCCTAAAAGGTTTTTATTATTAGGGGGCAGGAAGGAACTGAACCTAAATTTTTTATTAATGGGCCTGACAAGATTTCGCAATCCTGCTCATACGTATCTCTGGGTGCAATAAAGAATTCAAGGCTTACGTAGTTCTGAGTAGAAAATGTTTTTTTGTTGGTCGATTTTAGCGAAAACTATCTTGTATTAATCGACGATAAACACTGTTTTACCCAAAACAGATGAGGAACGGACATATACATCACATCGAATGGATTTACAAATCAACATTCGGAAAAACGTCACTTATTTCAACTCAACAATTATGGATGAATCATTGCTTTGCATCATCTCAAGACAAAATGTCTTTCGTTTTGAAATGGTTTTTTAGATTAATCGCACGACGGTGAGAAAATAGTTTAATTAGTTGAATGTATTTTAAATGAATGATAAATGCTTGATAAGAACGAGACATAAGTCTTTGGATCAGTCAATCGGGGTTCCACCTGAATGCTAGATTCCAATGGTCATTTTTCACTCAATATTAATTAATAAAATATTTGATGGACAATGAACATTTGACAATAATCAATTGTTCAAAGAGTTAAGTCGGGATGCTTGATCCCAACGACCGTTATTTGTCTAAGTTGATTTAACTTTTTTAAGAGCAAAAAAAAGAAAGAACGGTTAACCCAAAATGTGCGCCTCAGGACCGATCATTCGAGGGTTTTGCTGGAATGCTAGATTCCAACAGTCCTCTTCTTTCGTATTTGTTTTGAAAAATGATTTAACATTGCATTTGATTTAGGAAAAGTCACTTGATATTTGATTGAGATTTGATTCGTGTTCGTGGAAAGTGATTTATGAAAAGGTTTGAAGGTTTAAAAATGATTGAGAAGTGTTGGTGAGGTTAATTTGAAATGTTAGTAAGATGTTGAGCATGGTTATTTACACGTGGGAGTATGAACAATGGGTAAAGAAAATTACCTAATTAATCGACTTGGCACATGGAAATTAACTTAATTAAATAAACAAATTAAAATAGTCAACCAATCAATTAGCAAATAAACGATTAATTAACTATTAATTTAAATGACTAAATTAATAAAAAAGCGTGTAGATAATAAAATAAAAAAGAGATAATATGGGAGGTGAAAATGATTAAGTGGGTGCAAAAATCAAAATGGACTTGATGCAATACAAAGAGCCCAAAAACTTATTTTAAATTTAAAACTTAACTAATAATATTAATTAATAATAATCAAAAAATAAACAAAACTATAAAAATGAGAAAAATAAAAAGAAAGAAGGCATGCACGACATACTTGGAGAAAGAGATTTTTTAAAATTAAAACATATTCCCCAACCACATCCTGACACGTGTCAGACATGTAGAGGGAAAAAACCACAATACAACAATGTCTTTCTCTCTCGCGCGCTTGTGATCATGACATAACTAAACAAATGCAGAAAACTCTTTCTGCTTTCATGCTCTCTCTTTCTCATAAACCAAAATCCCCCCAAAAAAACATTTCATATTTTCATAAAAAGGAACAAAGGCTATCTCTAACATTTAAAACCAAACATTATCATGACTATTAGGCAAACAAATCAAACACCAGGTAAACCGATGTGAAGAGATGAGAGGTATACGAAAAAATGAAAAAAAAACATGGTGGTGCGTGCGTGTTGTAGACGATGGAGACACAAATGGAACAGGCGGCATGGCGGTAGCACGCTTTCTAACAGCTTTAGCACAGTGGTTGTGGCTAAGATGTAAGTGTTGTTGTTGTTGCATACCGATTCGATTGAAACATCAGCGGAAATTCGTAATAGAGGTTGTCGCATGCCAACTTTGATGTGTGAATGTGAGGTGTGGCGGAGGAGTATGGAGTTTATGTTGTGTTAAGGAAGCAAGGTGTGCATATGTTGTCGGTGTGTATGCGTCACTATTGTGAGGAGAGCGATAGAGGCTTATGGTGTGAGTTTTGGAGGTTTGCAAGTGGTTGTTGGGATGTTTATGGATTTGAACAGTGTTGTGCTTAGTGAAGTGTTGGTTGTGGTTATGCAGGTTAGTTTTGATGGTTCACAGGTTTGAGTGTCACGGCTGTTATAGTGGTCATGGTGAGTAGGTGGTTTTGGTTGAAGGAAGAATGTCGTTGCATGGTAGTTGTTGTAGGTGTCGGTTACCATCGATTTTGGTGGTTTTTGGTGGTTGTTGCTGAAGTGAATAACAACGACGGAGGTTACAGATTCAGGGTAAAGATCGTGAATGGATAGAGTTTGTGAAACATGGTGATGGTAGAATAAAGTTTTTGGTTGCTTGTTAAAGGGGATAGATTGTATTTTAGTGTGTTGTTTGGAGAGATGAATATTAATGTGGGGATAAGTTTGTTTCATGAGATGGTAGTGTATGGTGAATGTTGATTTTCATCATGAAAACCAAAGCAGAACATGTTCTGCAACTTGCTTATCCTCAATTTGAATTTTTTTGCTTTGAGAGAGAAGCTTAAGTGGTGCGCAATTTTGCTCGGTATTGGCTGAAACTCTCTTTTTTTCACTCAAAATTTGTCATAGTATATATAATGAGAACTTTAGGGTTTTACTAATTTTCAAAATCCAAAAATGCCCCTTAATATTTTATTTTATATACAATGTCAAATAAACTAGTTAAAATTAAATAGAACTAAACACTTAAAAATAATTAAAATAAAATTGAAATAAAAACACCATTAATTTCATTTAGTTATTTAAAACATTTTTCTAAAAAAACAAAAATAAAATGACTCAAAATAGATAAAAGTCACGCAAAAATATTTGAAAAATTAAAATAAATGCACTAAAATGATCAGCGCGAAATAAACTTCTCATAAACTTACAGGTTTTGATCAAATTTTAAAATAAAAAAATTGATCAGTTAAAATACTGAGACCGATCGAAATGTGATCGAAAAGATTTCTGAAAAATAAATTGAGCACACCATGTTAAACTACACGAAATATAGATTAAGAATACTAATGACTGTAAGCTTAATTTTGAAATTTTCCGCTCGCTAATTTTATGCACAATTGAGAATCAGTTCAATCGGTTTGTCTATAAATTCGAAAATTTATTCTGATTGATATTTCATGCATTATGCAAAATGAAATGCATGCATGATGTGCAGATGATGCGAAACTCATGATAAATATATTGATTCAGTGATTCAGGGTCAAAATTGGGGTATGACACACAAGAATAGGAAAGTTTAGTTCAAAATTCTCCTTGTACTTAAACCATAATAAATTATTGGATTTAAACAAATGCAAGCAAGTCGTAACAAATTTATTCACAAATTCAAGTGATGTCTCAAACTCAAAAAAAGAAGGGTTTTTACTGCAGTAATAAAATCCACTTACATTTAAAAAAAAAAAAGGGTGAGGAAATGGACAAACAGGAGCAGTAAGAAGAAATCAATAGTAGAAAACATTTGTTTCATCAAATGGCCATCTTGTTCTACAACATACAAGGTAGATGATAATATCATAACAAGGGAGGGGATTCAAAAAAACCTAAGAGATTTGAACAAGAACAACAAAACAGTAACCATACAAAAAAAAACACAAAAATCTTAGCATCGCAGCAACCAAACAGAAAAATAATATATTCATGAGGAGGAGATCGTGCTAACAGAAGTTAAAGCAGAAAAGTAGTAACTGACATGAAAATTCACGTAAACCTTGTTGGGTGGATTTCTCTTCCTCGGCTGAACTCGATATTACTCTTTTCTACATGCGTTTTTTATGTATATTCCTTGCATTTATGACAATGAATCATGAATGAAATTACAACATATAATGAGAAAAATGGGGGTAGGGTAACTGCTTTAGGTGATGGTCGTGACTTACCTTTTCTTGCTCCCGTTGCATACGACTTTTCGCATAGTTTTTTGTTCATCTTCATTATCGTTTCCATTTGCTTGCTGATGCGTGACCGTCTGAAGATTCAATGGTTCACTCGCTGTTTTCATTGGATTGTTATTGTTTGTTTGTTAGTTAGTTTACGATCTGAATCGAAAATTGGAGAACTTCTCTATTATAAAAAAAATGTAACATTTTTTTGGGGTGTTCATGAAAGGATATGAGAATTAGAAACCATGGTTCATTCATGTAAGTGTAATACCCCAAAATTTACCCTTCATTTTTCCTGGAAGCATGGGATTATGTTTTACACTTCATTAGCATCATATTAGGTCATACTCATTGCATACTACATTAGTAACATGGAGATCAGGTTTTGATCGATCACTCCTTAACAGAAAGAGCCCACACAAAGCAAGATTGAGAATTGGACTTCATTTTCTAAGTATACAAGTCTCAAGGGTCTCAGGGGGGTCCAAGTATCTTATTATGGTCCTCAGTTCATCAGTGAAGGATTCAAAGCTATCAGAGTGTTCATCTGGATTTAATCAGAAATTGGGGTTTCATGGCTACCTGCAACAGGTAATGTTTGGTTGGAAGTAGAGAAGCTCATACATGTCATGATTAGAGAGGCATCTTGGCCTAGGAAGATTCACAATTATCTCAGAAAGATCCATTGGCAATCAGTGCAATCAGTTCTTGATCATTTTGCCCTAAAACTAGGGTTTGGTATAAAATCAGTTTATTTCTGATTCATTGGGTGAAACTCTTTTCCATGGCCCTCCATATGTCCACAAGGGTCTACATACAAAAAATCAGCTCTTTATTTGAGCTAGAAGTGCTTCAATTGATCAATGGAATCGGGAATCAGGCAGTTTGGGAAAAGTCAACTGTGGGGCCAGAAAAGTCAACTCCTGACATTTTGAGAGTGGAATCTCAAAATCCATGCCTAGGGGATCCTACATGTGAAATTTTATCAAGGTTGGATCATGGATTCATCATTTAATCAGGAATTGGAAAAGTTACTTAATTTTGAAATGGTTGACTTTCCATTTAGGGCAAGTTTTCATGATCGTTGCACTCACTTTAAGTCCATTTTGCATCAAGATAACAGCTCTATTTGAAACTTTCTCCAACATGAAAGTTTTTCCTCTTGTTCCAAGCTTTCTAGAGATATAAAGTTTGCTCCATTTGGATTAGAATTAAGAAAGTTATGCTTAGTCAAAGTGAGACATTTTTTTAGGACACTTAGAAAAATTTCTAAGTCCAAAATCTTCAAAATTTGTCAAGACTTCTTGGCCAGTTTTCTTGCACTTCAAGGCATTATTTGAAAATACTTTATTCACAACAATTGTACCTTTCCATGTCCTCTTTCACATACGTTTGGAATCATCTCATTTGGATCCATGGTTTGAGAGATACATTCATTTAAAGTGGGCACCATGACTTGATTTTCTAGGCAGGTTTTGGGCCTGGCTGGCCCAATCAGATTTTCTAAGCATGCTGCACAAACTAGTCACGTTTTTTTTACCTCTTTTGGCCATGCATTGGACATCCATTCACTTAATTTTGGCTCAAAATAAAAACATTTTACACCTCACTTCACACTTTTATTCTTATGGATAAATCACTTATTAAAAAGCCCATGAGAACACCTAATCCACCCTATTTAAGAAGCTGAAACCCTAACCCTAAATGAGCATTGGAATTTCATGGCAAGGAGGCAAAGCTTCATCACATATCAGATTCCATTCCACTTCCATTTTTCATTAGGTAATCATCTCTTCCATGGCCATGTTTTGATATATCTATGTTTGCTTACCATGTTCATCACCATTAATTCTTCCGTTTTCATATTTCTTTTTCTTATTTAAAGTATTTTCTAAGTCCATAAAATTACCCAAAAATATTTTTCACTTTTCTTAATGTTCTATTTAATTTTATATAATTTTAATTTTCGTATTTTTTTAATATTAATATTTTATTTTAATTATTTATTCTAAATGGTCCATTTTAACACACTTTTTTTTATTGATTTTATTTTTATGACTTAAAATTATTGTTAGCATTTGATTTTTGGGATGAAGGTTGACCAATGTCTCATGGTCAACCTGACCTTTTCTTGGAATTTTATTTCACATTTTAAATTTATTTTGGATTTATTTTTGACCTAGTTTGGTTGGTTGACTTTTAATTTGACTTCTATTTTATTTTAATTAATTCACGTACTAATTTTCGTTATTTTTAAAATCTTTTTGAGGGGTGATGATGTCCTGACCCCACCTTATTTAGTTTAATTTTTCATAATTTTCTTGATTAATTTACTATTTATTCTTGATTTATTTCTAACCTAGTCTTATTAATTGACTTTTGGTTTGACCTATGTTTTGTTTTAATTAATTCACGTGCCAATTTTCATTATTTTAAAAATATTTTTGAGGGATGATGATGTCCTGGCCCCACCTTATTTAGTTTAATTTTTCATAATTTTCTTGATTAATTTGCTATTTTGTTGTTATTTTTTAAGTTGACTTGAATTTTCAGTTGACTTCTTTATGATCGATGTTTGACTTAGGGATTGCTTATGGCAATTGAAGAGATATTTTGATCCTCCCTCGTTCATCTAATATGTCATGTATTAGAGGCCTTTTACCTTGATTTTATTTGGTCCTTACCTCATTTCCTGATTAAATTATTCAGTGGACCCTTCGTGTGTATATTTTCATCTGTTTGATTCATCTGTTATTTTTTATACTTGTTTCTCTCATTCATGCTTTCTATTGCTTGATTATTTAACATGTTCATACTCCCATGCGTTGTTTAAATGCTCCATGATTTGATTCTTTGGTTTGATTATATATTGTTTATTTATCCGATCTGATTGATAACCGTTGCCTACTTGTATGATGTATGAGGCATATATTCTTATTGTTTGTTTGCCATGAACAATCCCCATTCATAACAAATGTACCCCTCTCCCATAAAGTGTATAATATTTATTTCTTTATTTCTTTATTCACCTGTTAATACAATAATTAAAATGAACATCCGATAACCATTTCAAAATAAGATCAAAAGCTCGATTCAACGTCGAGTAATCATTTTCAAAACTTAACAGAACCAGCACACATTCATCCATCCTCTTGTAAGTCGATTGCCTCAGGCATCGCCATCTACCTGTAAGTCGATTGCCTCCGGCATCGCCATCTACCCTTATCCGTAATTCCTCTCCGCGCTCCATCCGTCGACTCTTGTTCCGTTTAGGTAACACCCATTAGGTAGAACCCTTTGTATGATAACATAGGTAGAATTCCCCTATTCTTTGCATGCTAACATTAGGTAGATGTTCCCCTTTGTAAATCCTAACACATAGGTCCATATTGCATGACAACTCTAGAGCAGAGCTTCCCCACTTTTAGACCTTCCGTGCGTCTCCAATCTTGTGGCATATCAGTCTGTTCTATTGCAAAGAGGTAACTGCCTAAGACTCGATGCAGTGAGCTGCGACACCTACTGCTAGGACGTTGAACACACTGCCCACCCTCCTTTGACACAGCTGGTGTCCTCTTTTATAAGTCCATGTTCAGATGGCAATCCTTAACCCCTAGTTAGCCGAACTACGTTTTGCTCTAATTCTCATTCCAGATGAGATACGTAGGCATAAGACGCGACGTCTTACCGAGCACACTTATCTTTAACCCATAGGTAGCCGAGCTACGAAGACTCTGATTCTCATACTTAGATGAGATACGTAGGCAGTGGATGTGACATCCTTGCGAGTCATTTTCTTTTAACCTTCCTTTTAGTAAATAGTACTTTAGATATACCTACACCCTTTAGACTAGAACAACACTTATGAAAAGGGCTCCCTAGGAGTACCTAGGATGTTTTGGATGCTTAAAACCTTCCCATTGCATAACCAACCCCCTTACCCAGATCTCTGACATTTTTACTAGTTTTTGATTCGATAAAACTTTTAGGTTTTTGTTCGCTTTCTAACCATTCCTTTGGATAAATAGAAGTGCGGTGACGACTCGACTTGTATGGTTTACCTTGGATTTAGTCAATATCTCTAATGGTAACGAATACCCCGCTACAGAAAAGTGGCGACTCTGCTGGGGACTATCATTTGCCTAGTGGGTTTTGCCTACTTTTCATATTTGTTGTATTGTATGGTATATTGCTTTGTAACATATTTTTGTGCAATTTGGGATTACTGTATTGTATGTAATGATTGAATTGTTTGAATATTAATTCCTTGTATGCTTGGTGATCTTCGTGAGATGAGTTCTATACCCGAACTCGAGTGCACTTAGGATAGGAGAATGGCATAGTCTTGTTGACTTGTGTGGAGTTATTCCTTAGCAAGTTGACTTGCAAGCCCATTCACTTGGTGGAGGTTATGTTGGGATCAATAATGTCACACGAGTAGTCGTGGTTAGGTATTACTCTTTCCAATATATGCCTTAGAAGCTAAGGACCTTAGTTTACCACGCCCATCTTGGCCTATTTTTAGGACGTAGTGCGAAGATCGTTCAAGTGTAAGATTTGATACGATTGTTACGCGATACTACACTCATAAGAGTCTCTCTTGAGAATATTTTTGGAATACGAGTAGTCGTTTATCTGATAATATCCGAAAGATGGGATGATGACTATGGGAACCTCTTGTAGAACATGATTGTCAGGTTTAACCATAGTACACTCCCTTTGGGTGGTTCTTAACCAAGACTCCATGCTCGCGACTCGCAACAAACCCTTGATTCGTGGTTGATCTGTTCTTTTGTATCCTTAATATCAATGGAACTTGGGTGTTGATAAGGTGTAAACCATAATCCACCAAAATGGATGATTGATATTAAGGATAACGTGATCCATTCCATGACCTTTGTGTGGTGTGTTTTGCTTGATCCTTGAGTGTGATTGTTGCATCCATGCATTCATGCATTCATACACATCCATATCATCAACAATGAGAAAACTTTCAAGGAACTTAAGAGGTCTATTTGCAAATTTTATGACATGGATAAGCAAAGAAGGAATACGAAGAAGTACAGTTTCAGACAACCCAACTTGAAAGAGTTAAGGAGTTTGACATCCTATGTATTAGATCCCTTGGAATTCAAGGTTCGTCATGGGAAGCTTTTGTCTATTCTGGCTACTCAAGTGGATGAAGGTCTAATGAGTGTGTTGGTGCAGTTCTATGATCCCTTGTACCGTTGCTTCACTTTTCCGGATTTCTAGCTTTTGACCATGTTTGAGGAGTATTCCTATTGTGTGGGCATACCTATCCTAGACCAGTTGTCGTTCAGTGGCTTGGAGAGAGCTCCTTCTTCTAAAGAGATTGTTGATCTGTTGCGTATAGATGAATCTATTATTGGTGCTCATATGACTACCAAAGGTGGAATTCAAGGTCTCCCGTCTGATTTCCTCATTGATCAAGCTACTATGTTTGGGAAAGCCATGAGTGAGGACGCCTTTGAGGCCATATTTGTACTTCTCATCTATGGGCTAGTGTTATTCCCCAACATCGACAAGTTTGTGGATGTGAACGCCATTAGGATTTTCTCTACTCTTAATCCCGTTCCTACTCTATTGGGTGACACTTATTTCTCTTTGCATATGAGGAATGCAAAGGGTGGTGGTACCATTGTGTGTTGTTTGCCTATGTTGTACAAGTGGTTTATTTCGCACTTGCCTCAGACGCTCGCCTTCAAGGAGAACAAAGGATGTCTATGGTGGTCCACGAGACTTATGTCTCTCACTTATGATGATATCTTTTGGTACAATCGTGTATATGATGGTGTGCAGATTATCGACTCTTGTGGTGAATTCTCCAATGTACCTCTTCTTGGTACATGCGGTGGAATTAACTACAACCCTATTTTGGCACGTCGTCGGCTTGGGTTCCCCCTAAAGGATAAACCCAATAACATTTTGTTAGAGGGTGTGTTCTTTCAGGAGGGTAAAGATCCCCAAGGCTTGAAGGGCAGGATGGTCCGCGCTTGGCGCAAAATCCATAAGAAAGGAAGGAATGAGCTAGGTCTGAAGAACTGTATCACTTTGGAACCCTATACCTCTTGGGTTAGGAGGAGAGCTTCCGAGTACCTCATGCCTTATGAGTATCCAAGACCCACACCTTTGGTTGAGGCTGGGACTTCAACCCTCCCTAGCCAAGAAGTAGAGGAGTTGAGAGACGAAGACCGTTCGCGTGCTTGGATCCGTGAACAAGAGGAGTTGCTTCAGCAGATCAGAGAGAAGGATGCTTTAATAGAGTTCCTTGAGCACCAGGTTATTAATGATCCTGATGACGCATTGACTTCTCTACTTCCTCAGTCTTCCAAGTTTTGGAAGAGGAAGTATGATCGACTCGCCAAAGAGAAGGCAGATATAGAGGCAGCCTATGAGAGGGAGGTGAATAGGCTTCATGCAGCTTATCTTCCGGTCTCGAGGGCTTTGGACGATTGCTTCTAGGGATCCATAGGATGTTCATTTTCCTTCTCTCTTGTATTATATTTGGTTACCAAGACTGTACTTCTTTGGCGTAAAAACATTTCCAAATATTAATTGACGTGATATTTCCGTATGTGATAAACGTTTAATATTTCCAAAATTTGCAAATAAGACTCTAAAGTTCCTCTGATATAAAAATTAAATCATAAGCATTGCATGCATCATGTTTATCTATTCTTAGGGGTTTATATCTTCTTCTTGATTCTAGTCGGGGTTTTCTTACGCTGTTTATCTAATGTGAGACTGGAATCAAGGGGTAGAATACCCTTTGAAATTGATAAACATGTCATTGCATTTGCATATTCATTAGCATGTCTTGCATAACCGGTACCACCAGTGCGACCGCATCAATCCTCTATGACCATCACGACCCCTGGTCCTTTACCTTTCACCAGCGAAAGGGGCATTCCTTGGCATTACGGGGGGAATGTGTACACGCATGATCATGGAGTGGAGCAGCCAATGAAAGTAGAAGAGGTGCAGGATCAGAAGTCTGAACCTGAAATTGAGATAAAAGATCCCGCAGTGGACAATGTTGGTGGAATCGGGCGATTCACCAGAAGTGGTAGACTGTTCTCACCACCGGTTACCCAACCTGATAGTGCTGACGCCGTGGCGAAGGCCAAAGGCAAGCAAGTTGTGAATGAGGGTACCTCTGCACCACAGGCTGGCTCTGAGCCTGCTTTTGCGAAGGATGTGGACGAACTGTTGAGAATTATAAAGAAAAGCGATTACAAGGTAGTCGATCAGTTGATTCAGACGCCATCCAAGATATCTATTCTCTCACTCCTGCTGTGTTCGGAGGCACACAGGGAGGCACTCCTGAAGGTCCTTAATGTTGCATATGTGCATCAGGAGATCTCAGTGAACCAACTAGAAGGGATCGTTGCAAATGTTCATACAAGCAACGGGTTGGGTTTTACTGATTCTGACTTGACGCCAGCTGGGCGCGATCATAACAAGTCTTTGCACATCTCGATGGTGTGTAAAGACACGGTGCTATCCCATGTTCTGGTGGATACATGTTCCTCTCTCAATATGCTACCCAAGAGAGCCATGTCAAGGTTAGATATAGAAGGTTTGATCTTGAAGCCTTCCGATCTTGTGGTAAGAGCCTTCGATGGTTCTAAGAGGTCGGTGTTCGGAGAGGTAGAATTGCCAATTCAGATTGGATCACAAACCTTTAACACCGTATTCTATGTGATGGATATCAGTCCTTCGTATAGCTGCTTGCTGGGTCGTCCTTGGATCCACAATGTTGGGGCAGTCTCCTCGTCCTTGCATCAGAAGATCAAGTTCCCGGTCAATGGAAGAATTATCACTGTCTGTGGTGAGGAGGATATTCTGGTCAGTAACCTATCTACATTCAAGTATGTAGAGGTAGAAGGTGAGATTCATGAGAGCCTGTGTCGGGCCTTTGATGCAGTTCAAGTCAAGGATGCAGCTCCAGTGGAAGAGGTTGAAGCAGGTGCCTCTATTTTGTCCTTCAAGCAGGCACATGCCTTGGTAAATTCAGGTGTTGCTCCCGGTTGGGGACGTCTGGTGGATTTACCTGTAAAGGAAGAGAAGTTTGGGATTGGGTATCAGCCGACATTGACTTCTACAACTTCAACGCCTCAGACTCGTCAGGGGCCGATTACTTTCTCCAGTGCTGGCATCATTCAGTACGGCCAGGTCTCTGCAATCAACAAAGAAGATGGGGATAGTGATTGCGACATTGATAATTGGGTGCGTCCAAGGGTCCCAGGTGAAGTTATGCGCAACTGGTCTTCTGAAGAGATTATCCAAGTCACTCTTTTTAAAGAGTAATTTTCTTTGTTTATTCATGCATATCCAAGTCTTACATTCCGCCCAGGGCGTGATGACTCATTGTAGGGCTCATCTATGTGGATACCTGCATTTTTTATCATAAATAAAGGACGTCTTTTTGCATTCAAATATTTTGTTCACTGTCTTTCTATTTTTGCAGTTTTCAAAAATCAAAAATCAAAAAAATATATAAATTTGGCAATGTTTTGTTTAGTTTCCACTTCTTGTTCACACTCATAAGCACATACCATCGCTCATGCAGATGCACGTCACCGGATCCTATTGATAACAGTTCTGCTATGGCTCGCTTCGACTTTGAAAATCCAATCTTTTAAGCTGAAGAAGAGGGTGATGAAGACTGTGAACTCCCTGAAGAACTTGCCAGGTTGTTAAAACAGGAAGAAATGGTCATTCAACCGCATCAAGAGTCTACTGAAGTGATTAATCTCGGCACCGAGGACGCCAAGAGAGAAATCAAGATAGGGGCTGTTTTGGAAGACAATGTAAAGAAGGGGTTGATTGAATTGCTGCGAGAGTATGTTGACATCTTCGCTTAGTCTTATCAGGACATGCCAGGGCTTGACACAGACATTGTGGTACACCGTTTGCCTCTCAAAGAGGATTGTCCTCCGGTCAAGCAGAAGCTCAGAAGAACAAGACCAGAGATGGCTGTCAAGATAAAGGAAGAAGTGCAAAAACAGTTGGACGCAGGGTTCCTAGCAGTTACAAATTATCCGCCATGGGTTGTAAATATCGTTCCAGTACCTAAGAAGGATGGAAAGGTACGGATGTGTGTCGACTACCGGGATCTGAACAGAGCCAGTCCTAAAGATGATTTCCCATTACCTCACATCGACGTTTTGGTGGATAACACGTCTCAGTTCTCGATATTCTCCTTTATGGATGGATTTTCTGGCTATAATCAAATTAAGATGGCACCAGAAGACATGGAGAAGACAACTTTCATAACCCCATGGGGCACCTTCTGCTACAAGGTGATGTCGTTTGGTCTGAAAAATGTTGGGGCAACATATCAACGAGCTATGCTAACTCTTTTCCATGATATGATTCATCATGAAATCGAGGTTTATGTTGATGATATGATTGCCAAATCTCAAACGGAAGAAGAACATCTGGTGAATTTGCAGAAACTGTTTGAGCGTTTGAGGAAATTCAAGCTGAGGCTTAATCCGGACAAGTGTACTTTCGGGGTGAGATCTGGAAAACTGTTGGGTTTTATTGTTAGCGAAAAAGGGATTGAGGTGGATCCTGACAAAGTGAAAGCGATACAAGAAATGCCTGAGCCAAGAACAGAAAAACAAGTTTGTGGTTTCTTAGGAAGGTTGAACTACATTGCAAGGTTCATCTCTCACCTAACAGCCACGTGTGAGCCAATATTCAAATTGTTGAGAAAAGATCAGGCCATCAGGTGGAATGATGATTGCCAAAGGGCTTTCGAGAAGATAAAAGAGTATTTGTAGAATCCTCCAATCCTTATGCCTCCAGTCCCAGGGAGACCACTGATTATGTATTTGACAGTACTTGATAATTCCATGGGTTGTGTTCTCGGTTAACACGACGAGACAGGTAGGAAAGAGCATGCCATCTACTACCTGAGTAAAAAATTCATAGATTACGAGTCGAGATACTCAATGCTTGAAAAGACATGTTGTGCACTTGCATGGGCTGCTAAGCGATTGAGACAATACATGTTGATTCACACAACCTTACTGATCTCCAAAATGGATCCAGTCAAATATATATTTGAGAAGCCAGCTCTCACCGGAAGGGTTGCTCGTTGGCAAATGGTACTAACAGAGTACGACATCCAGTATACATCCCAGAAATCCATCAAAGGGAGTATTCTGTCAGACTATCTTACTCAGCAGCCGATTGATGATTATGAGCCGATGAAGTTTGATTTTCCGGATGAAGACGTCATGTTCCTCAAGATGAAAGACTGTGAAGAGCCAGTTGTTGAGGAGGGACCTGATCCAGATGAAAAATGGACTTTAATGTTTGATGGGGCCGTCAATACCAAAGTAAGTGGAATTGGTGATGTCATTACCACTCCGAAAGGTGGCCACATGCCTTTCACCGCTCGTCTGACTTTTGAGTGCACTAATAATGAAGCTGAGTATGAAGCCTGCATCTTGGGTATCAAGCAAGCCATTGATTTGAGAATCAAGACTCTGGTAATCTTTGGAGATTCAACTCTAGTGATCAATCAAGTGAATGGTGATTGGAATACTCTCCAGCCTAATCTGGTCCCCTACAGAGATTACACGAGAAGACTGTTGACTTTCTTCACAACACTAAAGCTATATCATATACCTCGTGACGAGAACCAGATGGCAAATGGTCTTGCTACTTTATCCTCCATGATCACGGTGATTCGGTGGAACCATGTTCCCAGGGTTGATGTTATGCGCCTTGATAGGGCCGCGTATGTGTTTGCTGCTGAAGTGGTAGTTGATGACAAGCCCTGGTATCACGACATCAAGTGCTTTCTGAAGAATCAAGAGTACCCTACAGGGGCATCCAACAATGATAGAAAGACTTTGAGAAGATTGGCAGGAAGTTTCTTCTTGAACAAAGACGATGTGCTGTATAAGAGGAACTTCGACATGGTTTTGCTTAGATGCGTGGATACACACAAAGCGGACATGTTAATGCAGGAAGTTCATGAAGGCTCCTTCGATACTCATGCCGGAGGACATGCAATGGCTAAGAAATTGTTGAGAGCGGGTTATTACTGGATGACCATGGAATCTGATTGTTTTAAATATGCTCGGAAGTGTCATAAATGCCAGATTTATGCTGATAAGGTGCACGTGCCGCCAAATCCTCTGAATGTGATGTCTTCGTCGTGGCCATTGGCTATGTGGGGCATTGATATGATTGGAAAGATTGAGCCAATTGCTTCCAATGGGCATCGTTTCATCCTTGTTGCCATCGACTATTTCACCAAGTGGGTCGAAGCAGCGTCATTTGCGAAGGTCACCAGACATGTGGTTGCCCGATTCATTAAGAAAGAAATCATTTGTCGTTACGGGATTCCCGAAAGAATCATAACTGATAATGGTTCTAACCTCAATAACAAAATGATGAAGAAGTTGTGCAAGAACTTCAACATTCAACATCACAACTCTTCCCCTTATCGTCCTAAGATGAACGGTGTTGTTGAGGCGGCAAATAAGAACATAAAGAAGATTGTGCAGAAGATGGTCGTTACGTACAGAGATTGGCATGAGATGCTACCCTTTGCCTTGCATGGGTACCGTACTTCAGTGCGTACATCGACAGGGGCAACCCCTTACTCCCTTGTGTATGGTATGGAAGCTTCACTTCCCCTGTGAACTCAGACGCAGTTAAAAAATATTTCGCATAAAATAGACCCGCTGGACGATAAAAAGAATAGTCCAGGCAAAAAATGGGCATCCCAGCGAACCAAGAAAATGAAAAAGGTTCGGGCAAAAGTTAGGGATTAAAAAATGAAAAGATTGTACACCCGGTAAGTTGAAAATCTGAAAGGGCAACTTAGGCAAAAATGGGTATCCCAGTGGATTGAAAACCCGAAAGGGCGATCCAGGCAAAAATTAGGGATTAAGCGAATGGCTACGTTCTGAGTAGTTCTGAATATCATCTCGTGTTGATAACCGGAAACTTCCAAAGGATAGGAAACAGTCCAATCACCTTTTTCGGAAAGCTGATCATCTGGAGGATCTTGAAGACGAGCAAATCATAGCAGAATTGGAACCCGATAGAAATCCATTTCACATTGCCATTAGATTAATTTCTGTTTTTATCTGTTGTGCAATTACCTCTTTCCAGGGATTGCTTCCTGATGTAAATACCTATTCATAGGCCACTCAATCAATAAAATCATGTTATTCAGTACATCTCTGTGTTCATTTTCATTTTACAATTTCGTTTGCAAAAATGACGTCCGAATTTTTGATAAACATTGCATCATGAAACATAAGAGCTTTACAGGTACGTGCTTAATAAACATTGAAAATTGCTGTAAATTTTAAGTGCTTTGGATCGTCTATTCAGAACAGGTACACTCGGGGCATTTCCTTAAGATCCCCATCAAATGATCGCAGATGTTTTTCCTCAACAGTTGGAATTTGGTATCTTATCCCTGCAGAGTTAGTCCGAGCGTTGGATTCTTCAATCCCCAGCAGGCTCTCACTGTTGTACTTCCCCAAGCATTTGTTTCAGACTACACACTCCCTAGTAGAGTTGACAGTGCCAGACTGTATATCCCCAACGGAGTTGACAGTGCCAGACTGTATCTTCCCAGTAGAAGCGGCTGCTCCTTAGAGTTCGATGCCAGATCGATGATCTCGACGCTAGACCCATGGTCTCTTTCCTTGAAGTAGAATCTCGGTACCGTATCGGTGTTTACTTCCCCTGCTGAGTCGTCTCTCTCGCAGATTATGGTTACCAGAACCACTGTCGCTTTCCTCAGTAGCAAGTGTTCAGTGTCATTCTCTCCCTAATCAGAGCCTCGGTATTTTGTTATTTGCCAGAACACCGTGTGGCGGGTCATTTCCCCATAGAGTTCTTTGTGCTGTGCATCTCCAACAGCTTTGCCAGGGTCCAGAAGATGGTGATCATTTCCCCAGTAGAATTCCTTGCCTCGGCTTGGCGTTCTCTCTAATCAAGCATTTCGCATCCCTGCATGTAGAATCATATTGCATTGCATCCTCCCAAATTGCGTAGCATTTCCATTTTCATGGAGCATTACACCATTGAAAAATTCAAACATACGCATGTAAAGCATAAGGCATTCTCGGTATCCCAAGTGATAAGCCAGAAGTTGTTTCCAGTACTCAGACTGAAGATTGTTCATGACTTATCTTTATTATTCCCAGCAGGGGTCGTTGGCCCACACGCCGCCTCAATTATCATTTTCCCTATTTCTGCCGATGCTGACAGGCATGAAAGTTTCCGGTATTCAGACCGAAGTGGCATTCAGGCCAGTTTTCCGATGTTCAGATCGAAGAAGTTTCCGACGTTCAGATCGACGCAACTTGTGGCATTCAGGCCAAGTTTCCGGTATTCAGACCGAAGTGGCATTCAGGCCAATTTTCCGATGTTCAGGTCGATGCAACTTGTGGCATTCAGGCCAGATTCCGGTATTCAGACCGAAGTGGCATTCAGGCCAGTTTTCCGATGTTCATATCGAAGAAGTTTCTGACATTCAAGTCGATGTAACTCGTGGCATTCAGGCCAGTTTTTCGGTATTCAGACCGAAGTGGCACTCAGGCCAGTTTCCCAGTGTTCAGACCGATGTTTGATAATCTAATATCTTCCGATGTTCAGATCGAAGAAGTTTTCGACATTCAGGTCGATGCAACTTGTGGCATTCAGGCCAGTTTTTCGGTATTCAGACTGAAGTGGCACTCAGGCCAATTTCCCGATGTTCAGACCGATGTTTGATAATCTAAGATCTTCCAATGTTCAGATCGAAGAAGTTTCCAACATTCAAGTCGATGCAACTTGTGGCATTCAGGCCAGTTTTCCGGTATTCAGACCGAAGTGGCACTCAGGCCAGTTTCCCGGTGTTCAGACCGATGTTTGATAATCTAATATCTTCCAATGCTCAGATCGAAGTCATTTCCAGTATTCAGATTGATGAGCGGCATTCAGGCCATGGTTATTTCTGTGTTACCATTTATTTTGGTATTCAGGCTAACATTCCTTGTTTCGGTGTTCAGACCGACTTTCACCGTACCAGACGGATTCTTTTTCAAGACCACATTTTGGCCGATTCTGACAGGCATTGTTAGTTCATTTTTTCACTTCATTGTAAATTTTCGGGATTTTATCATATTCAATCACTTGATACCTCGAAAGTGTGAAAGCCGTTGCTATCTTCATTTTTCCTGGAAGCATGGGATTATGTTTTACACTTCATTAGCATCATATTAGGTCATACTCATTGCATACTGCATTAGTGACATGGAGATCAAGTTTTGATCGATCACTCCTTAACAGAAGGAGCCCACACAAAGCAAGATTGAGAGTTGGACTTCATTTTCTAAGTATACAAGTATCAAGGGTCTCAGGGGGGTCCAAGTATCTTATTATGGTCCTCAGTTCATCAGTGAAGGATTCAAAGCTATCAGAGTGTTCATCTGGATTTAATCAGAAATTGGGGTTTCATGGCTACCTGCAACAGGCAATGTTTGGTTGGAAGTAGAGGAGCTCATACATGTCATGATTAGAGAGGCATCTTGGCCTAGGAAGATTCACAATTATCTCAGAAAGATCCATTGGCAATCAGTGCAATCAGTTCTTGATCATTTTGCCCTAAAACTAGGGTTTGGTATAAAATCAGTTTATTTCTGATTCTTTGGGTGAAACTCTTTTCCATGGCCCTCCATATGTCCACAAGGGTCTACATACAAAACATCGGCTCTTTATTTGAGCTAGAAGTGCTTCAATTGATCAATGGAATCCGGAATCAGATAGTTTGGGAAAAGTCAATTGTGGGGCCAAAAAAGTCAACTCCTGGCATTTTGAGAGTGGAATCTCAAAATCCATGCCTAGGGGATCCTACATGAGAAATTTTATCAAGGTTGGATCATGGATTCATCATTTAATCAGGAAATGGAAAAGTTACTTAATTTGGAAATGGTTGACTTTACATTTAGGGCAAGTTTTCATGATCGTTGCACTCACTTTAAGCCCATTTTGCATCAAGATAAAAGCTCCATTTTTAAAAATTTCTCCAACATGAAAGTTTTTCCTCTTGTTCCAAGCTTTCTAGAGATATAAAGTTTGCTCCATTTGGATTAGAATTGAGAAAGTTATGCTTAGTCAAAGTGAGACATTTTTTTAGGACACTTAGAAAAATTTCTAAGTCCAAAATCTTCAAAATTTGTCAAGACTTCTTGGCCAGTTTTCTTGCACTTCAAGGCATTATTTGAAAATACTTTCTTCACAACAATTGTACCTTGCCATGTCCTCTTTCACATACTTTTGGAATCATCTCATTTGGATCCATGGTTTGAGAGATACATTCATTTAAAGTGGGCACCATGGCTTGATTTTCTAGGCAGATTTTGGGCCTGGCTGGCCCAATCAGATTTTCTAAGCATGCTGCACAAACCAGTAACGTTTTTTTTACCTATTTTGGCCATGCATTGGACATCCATTCACTTAAGTTTGGCCCAAAATAACAACATTTTACACCTCACTTCACACTTTTATTCTTATGGATAAATCACTTATTAAAAAGCCCATGAGAACACCTAATCCACCCTATTTAAGAAGCTGAAACCCTAACCCTAAAGGAGCATTGGAATTTCATGGCAAGGAGGCAAAGCTTCATCACATATCAGATTCCATTCCGCTTCTATTTTCCATTAGGTAATCATCTCTTCCATGGCCATGTTTTGATATATCTATGCTTGCTTACCATGTTCATCACCATTAATTCTTCCGTTTTCATATTTCTTTTTCTTATTTAAAATATTTTCTTCGTCCATAAAATTACCCAAAAATATTTGTCACTTTTCTTAACGTTTTATTTAATTTTATATAATTTTTATTTTCGTATTTTTTTAATATTAATATTTTATTTTAATTATTTATTCTAAATGGTCCATTTTAACACACTTTTTTTATTGATTTTATTTTTATGACTTAAAATTATTGCTAGCATTTGATTTTTGGGGTGATGGTTGACCACTGTCTCATGGTCAACCTGACCTTTTCTTGGAATTTTATTTCACATTTTCAATTTATTTTGGATTTACTTTTGACATAGTTTGGTTGGTTGACTTTTAATTTGACTTCTGTTTTATTTTAATTAATTCACGTACCAATTTTCATTATTTTTAAAATCTTTTTGGGGGATGATGATGTCCTGACCCCGCCTTTTAGTTTAATTTTTCATAATTTTCTTGATTAATTTACTATTTATTCTTGATTTATTTCTAACCTAGTCTTATTAATTGACTTTTGGTTTGACCTATGTTTTGTTTTAATTAATTCACGTGCCAATTTTCATTATTTTTAAAATCTTTTTGGGGGATGATGATGTCCTGACCCCACCTCATTTAGTTTAATTTTTCTTGATTTTCTTGATTAATTTGATATTTATTTGTTATTTTTTAAGTTGACTTGAATTTTCAGTTGACTTCTTTATGATCGATGTTTGACTTAGGGATTGCTTATGGCAATTGAAGAGATCTTTTGATCCGCCTTTGTTCATATCATATGCCATGTATTAGAGGCCTTTTACCTTGATTTTATTTGGTCCTTACCTCATTTCCTGATTAAATTATTCAGTGGACCCTTCGTGTGTATATTTTCATCTGTTTGATTCATCTGTTATTTTTTATACTTGTTTCTCTCATTCATGCTTTCTATTGCTTGATTATTTAACATGTTCATACTCCCATGTGTTGTTTAAATGCTCCATTATTTGATTCTTTGGTTTGATTATATATTGTTTATTTATCCGATCTGATTGATAACTGTTGCCTACTTGTATGATGTATGAGGCATATATTCTTATTGTTTGTTTGCCATGAACAATCCCCATTCATAACAAATGTACCCCTCTCCCATAAAGTATATAATATTTATTTCTTTATTTCTTTATTCACCTGTTAATACAAGAATTAAAATGAACATCCAATAACCATTTCAAAATAAGATCAAAAGCTCGATCCAACATCGAGTAATCATTTTCAAAACTTAACAGAACCAGCACACATTCATCCATCCTCTTGTAAGTCGATTGCCTCAGGCATCGCCATCTACCTGTAAGTCGATTGCCTCCGGCATCGCCATCTACCCTTATCCGTAATTCCTCTCCGCGCTCCATCCGTCGACTCTTGTTCCGTTTAGGTAGCACCCATTAGGTAGAACTCTTTGTATGATAACATAGGTAGAATTCCCTTATTCTTTGCATGCTAACATTAGGTAGATGTTCCCCTTTGTAAATCCTAACACATAGGTCCATATTGCATGACAACTCTAGAGCAGAGCTTCCCCACTTTTAGACCTTCCGTGTGTCTCCGATCTTGTGGCATGTCAGTCCGTTCTATTGCAAAGAGGTAACTACCTAAGACTCGATGCAGCGAGCTGCGACACCTACTACTAGGATGTTGAACACACTGCCCACCCTCCTTTGACACAGCTGGTGTCCTCTTTTGTAAGTCCATATTCAGATGGCAATCCTTAACCTCTAGTTAGCCAAACTACGTTTTGCTCTGATTCTCATTCCAAATGAGATACGTAGGCATAAGACGCGACGTCTTACCGAGCACACTTATCTTTAACCCATAGGTAGCCGAGCTACGAAGACTCTGATTCTCATACTCAAATGAGATACGTAGGCAGTGGATGTGACCTCCTTGCGAGTCATTTTCTTTTAACCTTCCTTTTAGTAAATAGTACTTTAGATATACCTACACCCTTTAGAATAGAACAACACTTATGAAAAGGGCTCCCTAGGAGTACCTAGCATGTTTTGGGTGCTTAAAACCTTCCCATTGCATAACCAACCCCCTTACCCAGATCTTTGACATTTTTACTAGTTTTTGATTCGATAAAACTTTTAGGTTTTTGTTCGCTTTCTAACCATTCCTTTGGATAAATAGAAGTGCGGTGGCGACTCGGCTTGTATGGTTTACCTTAGATTTAGTCAATATCTCTAATGGTAACGAATACCTCGCTACAATAAGAAGGGCGTTTTCAATTGGGTTTTTCTTATGGAAAGTTTCATCGATTTATGAAGGTTTCTATTGATGGTTCGAAGGAGATCGAATTTTTAATAGAGGAATGGAATTTTTGTTTTGGAAAAGGAGAGACTTTAAGTTGGAATCGTGTTTTTTGTTTCACCTTCAATCTGTCATGGAAGTTTGTTTAAGGAATTTCAGTTGGGTTCAGGGAAGAACAGGAACGACTGATGAGAAAACGAATTAGGGTTCGCGATTTTCTTTTGGTTTATGTTAGTTGTGGTACTGGGTCGGTTGAGGTCCGAACTAGATCTCCTGACCCGGATTTGCGCCCAGCAGCACATGAGGCTCCTTTCTCTCTTTTGTTTTTGAGTGGGCCTCCTCCCCATGCGTTTTTAAGCCCATTTTTCTCCTTTTTTTATTTTGTTTTGTTTGGTCTTTTTTTTTTGTTAAAGAATAAAGAAAAATAATTTATTATTTTTTAAAAAGAAGGGGGATTGATTTGAAGTTTTAAAAATTAAAAGATAACAAAAAATTTCTTGATTTATTTGTTTACTATTTTTAATTGGATAATAGTTAGTTCATTTCTAAATTATTTTATTAATCATTCTTAGATTTAATTAAATTGTTCCCTCATTTATTATTTGTTCCTAATTAAATAAATAATTATATGATGATATTGATATATTAAAAATAAATAAAATAAATAAAATCTTGGTCCAACATCAATTTTGTTTTTTAAGTATTCGATTAAATCGTTTCGTGTCCCAATTAAAAATGTCTTATCATTTAAATGTAATATTAAAACTCTTTTCAAAACAAACTCGAAAGAAGATGACTATTCAGAATCTAGCATTCCAACAGAACCCTCGAACGATCGGTCCCGAGCCATGTATTTTGGGTTAACTGCTCATTCTTTTGTTTCGTCCTTAAAACACTTAAGTCAACTTGGACAAATAAGGGTCGTTGGGATCAACCATTCTGGCGTAACTCTTTGAATAATTAACTCTCATCAAGCGTTTGTTATCCATCAAACAATTTTCATAATTAATCTTGAATGAAAAAGGATAGTTGAAATCTAGTATTCTGCTGGAACCCCGAATGATTGATCCCAAGGCTTAGGTCTCGTTCTCATCAAACGTTTGTCATTCATCTATAAAATACATCAAACCAATCAAACTCTTTTTTTCTTTCTGCCGTGTGATTAATCTTAAAAACATTTTCAAAAATGAAAGACATTTTGTCTTAAGATGATGCAAAGCAGTGCTTAATCCACAATCTTTGAGTTGAGATAAGTGATGTTTTCCCTGAATGTTGATTTGTAAGTCCATTCAATGTGATGCAAATTCCCGCTCCTCACCTGTTTTGGGTAAAACAATGTTTTTCGTTGATTAATACAAAATAAATTTCGCTAAAATCGACCAACAAACAAATATTTTCTACCCAGAACTATGGTAGGAGCAGGATTGTGAAATCTTGTCACGCCCCCTAATAACAAAATCGTTTTTAGGTCCATTCTCATGAACAAAAATTCAAAAAAATAATTTATTCCCCTTCTTTTTTCTATCCTAAATAAGTAGAAGATCGCAAACTAAGATAAACTAACATTCAAATCGAAACTAACTAAATGGTTTCTGTTGAGTACAACGAACGTGAGGGGTGCTAATACATTCCCCTTGCGTAACCGACTCCCAAACTTTGGTATTGGTTTTGATGACCATATCTTATCCTTTCTTTTAGGGGTTTTATCGATATTTCCACTTTTCCTCTTTGGGAATAAATAAAGTTCCGTGGCGACTTTGTTCAACCCATCCCACGACCATGCAATTTCTCTTCGTGAGGTCGTGTTCTCATTTTTCGAGGTATGACAGACGGTGACTTTCCTCGGGACATGAACATCCCTAAGTGAGGTAACCCTAATTTAGTTAGGTTTTCATATGTGTGTTTTTACCTTGGATTTTGGTAAACAAGCACTAGTCTTCCAAAATTGATACTTTCGTTACTTATATGATCGACTAGATTGATCCTATGACATATGTGTATAGTTTTTGTTTAAATTTTTTCCTACTAGTAAGTTCTTTGACGATAATGTTGAATTTAAAAGTAATGTAAAGAAGATTTATGAAAGGTATAAAGAAGAAAAATAATTTCGACAGGAATGTAAATGGAATGAAAATGACTTTAATGTAAATAGATTGACATTGAATGAAAATATGGTGTTTCATATGTACTTATTCTCGGAAACTCTTTTCTCAATAACACTAGATAATTTGAGTGATTTTGAGTTTATTACAATGTTGAACATACTGAAATCCTAATGCTAAGACTCATATTTATAATACTTCGACAATAATGGAAACAAACTGTCTTTTCTCCAGAAAATGACATGTTCTCGCTTGCATGTGTCGTAACTGCATGGGAGAATAAAGCATATCGAGAATAAAGCCTTTGAAGCTGATGATTGATAACAAGTCTGCAACCAATCTTGCCAAGAACCTAGTGCTGCATGGGAGAATAAAGCATATTGAGACTAAGTATCAATTTCTGAGAAATCAGGTTCAAAATGGAATGCTAGAGGTTATGCACTGTAGCACCCAGAAGCAGCTGACAGATGTTCTGACGAGGCGATCAAGACTGATCAATTTCTCCGCTTGAGGGATGGAATTGGTATTTTTAGTTTTGGTTAAGCTGAATAAGAATTAAGGGATGGTGTTAGAATTAATTCATTTTCAGTATCTTGTAGAAAACGTTTGTTAGAGGGTATTTTAGTATTTCACTAAGTCTCACTTGTATTTAAGCAAGTGAGTGATGTGAATAAATATCATCATTATCCTTTTTTTGCAATCTGTAGTAGTGTAATGTGTGTAGCATTTGTAACTGTTTTAGAGTAGGTGAAGTTTGTTATTATTATCTCTTCTCTCTCATATTTCTATTTTTCATCTTTATCACCTTGTGTAACAACTTATAACTCATCAACTTGTATCCCTTAAACCCATATCATAATTCAACCAAAGAATAAAAGCGGAAGCGTACCTGAGTTTCCCATTGAGAATCATTGAAAGTTTGTGGGTATTTGACCTTTTGATTTGTACAGTTCCTCTATGGCTCATTGATTCTTCTCTGGTGGGATGAAGAGAGAACTTATGATAAGTTATTTTGCATTATCTACAAATGGGGACCATAACCCCTATAAATAACTGTAGCGGTGTACTCATCACTTTATGATTTATTGACTAAATCAAAAGCAAAACATACAAAGATAGAGTCGTCACCGCACTTTTATTTATCCAAAGGAATGGCTAAAAAGCGAACAAAAGCCTAAGAAGTTTTACACATAGAAAACTAATGAAAGGTCAGAGATCTGGGTAAGGGGGTAATTATGCAAAGGGAAGGTGTTAGGCACCCAATGCATCCTAGGTACTCCTAGGGAACCCTTTTAACACATTGTTGCAAAAGATATTATTTATGAAAATATTTATTGTGCAAACATTGGTTGGGAGGATGAGAAAAGAATATACAAATTTTATTATTTTTGTGTTTGGATGGATAACCATTGCCTACGTACCTTTACAGGATCAAAACCTCGTAGTTCGGCTAAAAGATTTCCAAAATATGAATGGATTGATTTTAAACAAAAGCCCTAAGGTCTTTCATTATCCACGGGAGAAAACTCAACCTATACAACCACAAGTCCACCATGTGAGAAAAGCTTCAACTTGCTAGTGAGGGACCATGCCCTATAATAAGCAAGGAAGTCTTACAATTCAATCACTAAGGACAAAAGGTGAGATTTACATCAACCACTAAGATAATTGAGATCTATGGCTAATGTATGAAAACTTATCAAGAATGGACAAAGCCACAAAACAATTGAATGAGTGAAATTAACCAATTAGGAGTTATTCACAAAAGAGGGTCAAAGTATGATTAGAATTCAATTCAAGAGAAGTATTATGAAAATGAAGTTTGAAAAATCAAAGGCTTAAGGCCTAGGTTTCTAGTTTGAAAAGAAGTGAAAATGTTTGCACAATATTTTTCTGGTCTGAGTTAACATGCAAATGGAGGTTTAAAGAAACAAAAGGTGAGAGGTTAAGGGATGCAAAACTTCTTAGATGTTCACCTCTTGAGATCATATGTAGATGATCCAAGTGATTCCTTTGGAAAAGGCAACAAGCAAATAACAGGTAAACAACATAAATGGATACCGGATGCCAATCAATGGCCTTACACCAATCTCACAAAACAAAGAGAACATGGATACTAGATGTCAATCAATGGACTTACACCAATCTCACAAAACAAAAAACATGGATACCAGATGCCAATCAATGGACTTACACTAGTCTCACAAAACAAAGAAAACAAATGCAATAAGCAAAAGGAAACAAGTTGCCAATAAATGGTCTTACACTCAACTCCAAGGAAATGGGATGCCAATCAATGGTCTTAGTCCCAACTCCTACCAGATCATAGGAAACAACTGCCAATAAATGGACTTACAATTGACTCCTCAATGGACAAAACAAAACAAGGAAACAGGTAACCAATCTATGGACTTACACCTGACTCCACAACAAATGATCATAGGAAACAGATAGCCAATCAACGGTTTTACATCTGACTCCTCACATACACAAACATGCTATGAAAAGCAAAAAGCAAGCACATGGAATGATGCAAGTAGATATGCAAAAGCAAACATGTAAGATGCACAATTAAGCAATCAAGCAATCAGTTAGCACACACTATACACAATCAAGAGGCTCAATCAAGGTTGGGCTTTAAACAAGCCAACTGGAATGGGGTGTTTTGAGCTCTTAACCCTAACATTGAGAGTTAGGGTGAAGCGGATGAAATGGAGATGAGGGGTGTGCCTCATAGCTCTTATCCCTGGCCTAGGAGAGCTTTAATCAATAGAAAGTGTGGGAGTTCAGAATGTAGGAACTCTTCTCCACATATGATTGACTCTATAAGATCTTGGGTTCTTATTCACAATGCATCAACACATGGTGTGAGCAAAGTGAATGACACAACTGAATAGCAGGGGATGGATTACACATCCCTTTTATCTGCCAATTGCCTCTTAAGAGGACTTAACCTGCTTGGCACAAAATTAAACAAACAAAAACATGGCCTCTTAAGGAGGGCTTCAGACAGGTGCCTACCAATAACAGTAGGTCTTCCAGACTACATGAAGATCAAGGGATTATACCTAAGTGGTATGCCAACCACAAGCAAAGCAAAGCAAAGTTCAAATGAACTTAAAGCAACTTAAGTACCTGTGGAAACAGCTAAACCAATCAGTACAATACTCAGACAAACAGACAACAGTCAATAACAAACAGACAATCCCAATGTACAAAGCATAAGCCATGAGGCAAACTCAAATGAGTTAAAATCGACCTACAAAACAGCAAATGTTAGCAATCAAAAGCAAATATCAACAATCAAATGGTGAAGCAACATTAACCATGGAATTTGGATGCTTGAACCTGAAATTCAAGGCTCACATGTAAGTCCAAACCACTAGGTCAAAGCCTAGGGTCAAAGGTGAAGAAAAAATTCAAAACAGGAACTGAAATTCAACACAATGCAACTTCAAACACATATTAACATGTCCTAAAAAGGACCAAATCAAAATCATCAAGCAAGGCCATGTATCAAGCAAGAGAAGTCAAAGACAATTTCAAAGCTCATATTTGATCATCATGAATGAAAATTCCAAAACAAAACAGAAATGATTCAAATAATTCTGGAAAAATTCATGAGCATTCAACATATCCAAAACATCCATCATACAAAAAATCAGAAGCATCCAAGATCATTTGGCATGGAAATTAAATTGCACAAGTTGATCATCAAATTGTGTGACACAAATTGTCACACCATGCAAACACAAGCATAAAACAGAATTGGCACATGAGAAAAATACCAAACCAAGCCTAAAACATCCATCAATATGTCTAGAATCATCATGTAAAATTTCATGTCCATTGGATTAAAATCAAGCATTTCACAATAGAAAGAGAAAGGCAAGGTCATAAATGCACATGTGTTCAATCATCCTAGAGTAAATAAAATTCCAGCCATGCACAACTTATTAAATTATCATCATAAAAAAACTAGACATCTCAAGGATCAATTAGCAAAAAACCAGGCATTTTTGGGATCATTTTTCCATTTGTTATGAATTTTAGAAGTTGGAAAAAAAATAAAAATCACATATGAACATGTAGCATGTAAAATGGAGGGAAAAGGAATAATGCTAAAGCAAATTTGAAAAATGCGCTCGCCATGGATCGAACCATGTTGATTTTTGAATTGTGAGCGCGCGCACCAAAACGGCACCATTTTGCCTGTAACCCTAGCCAAAACCAGAATCCGTCGCTAATCACATGAATCTTCATCTTCTTCATGAGGAAGATGATGAACAGTGCATGAACTTCATGCAATTTTCCAGAAATTTTTCCAGAAATCCACAAAAATTATACTAAACGAATCCTCATGCAATGTACATCAATAATCCATGATCAATTCATGCTAAAACAACATATATTATGCAAATCGATCACAAACATTTTTGCCATGAAAACTTCAATTATGCATAACTCAGTGAATAGTGCATCATTTCACACGATTTTTCTACCAGAATCACCAAGAAAGCAAGATCTACCAGAATATGTACATGAATTTCAAAATTAAGAGATTCGAAACTTGACCTCTTGAAGAGCAGAATCTTTGAATTGTACGATCCACAGCTTTGAAGTATCCAAATCCACTTTACAATGCTTGAAATGATGTTTGATGAAGAAAAGGAAGCTTGAACACGTGTAGATCTAGCTCAAAACAGAAATTCCATCTTCATCCTCATAAGCTTGCTATGCACAATTCTTGCACGAATTCAACAATCTAACACTTGATCTGCACTAAATCAAAGCTAGGGAACAAGAATATGAAGTAAAATTGCAATGCTGTTTGAAGAAAATTTGAATTATGAATGGAAGAAAATTTTGGAGGGAGAGAGAATTTTGGATCTAGAAATGTGAATTGTGATTAACCTCCTTCAATTCTGTTATGATTAGAGTATTTATATCCTTTCCTAATCACCTTGCTAATCCATGTTTAATTCGGTTAATGAAAATAAGGTGTTTTGCAAAATTTTGAAAATGCATGGTGCATGGGATAATTACACGTGAACAGTACCAATCCCTTGATCATTTTCACTTAAAATCATTTTTTAAACTCAATGGCAATGGTAGAAAGTCCATACAATGCACCATTTTTAAATTTTGCAATTTCCCTCCAAAAAAGGCATGGAATAGCAAGTGATTATGTGATGAGATTTTATGTAATGTGATGCATGATTTGGAAATTAGAGGTCAAGAGAAGAATATTGCAAAAAGAACCACTCAATTTGGAGTTATGGTTCAAAAGTTATGCTCATTTGAAGTTCCATGCACACTTGGCAATGATTTGATCATATCTCCTCAACCATTCATCAGATGCTCATGATCTTGGACTTTTTGGAAATGGGAGAGAGAGATCTTCAACTTTCATGTTGGACAAAATTTCATTTGAAGCTTATTTGATGTTGGAAAGTTGAGTTGAAGTTAGATCAAAAACTTGCCATTTTTGGAAAGTTGAAATTATAGGTCACTTTCCATTTTTGGAAACTTTTGACTTGACTTCAAATTTTTCAACCTTGATCTTTGAAATGATGAATAAGCATGATTTGGACATGAATGGGATGAAGAAACTCAATTTCCCAATTCAAAACCCACAGTTAACTTTTCAGTTGACTGCATAGGCCCTTAGATGACCTGAAATTGTTCTGATGAATTTGGGGCCTCAACCACCTGGGAACTTGCTCCAAAATGAACCTATAGCTCAAATAAGCTCAATGAAATGATCACATGATCCATATCTCAATGGAAACTTCATCTCTTGCACACAAGATTCACTTGAATTGCCTTGACTGTTGATTGCTTAAGCTGCAAGTAACAAAGGTTAATGACATATTTTTGTACATTTTGGTTAGTGATTAAAAGAAAAGCAATGATATACAAATGCAAGCAATGCTTGGTGATCAAGAACCACTCTCAAAGAGATCCCCACCCACAGGGAAGGAAGCAAGGTGTCCAATGATCCTTGAGGCAATGCAATGTTATGATATGATGCCATGAGGGATCTTAGGGACAAAATTGGGGTCTTACAATAACCTTAAGATTATTTCTTAGTTTTCAATATTCTAATTTGACTCCTCATCAAATTAGATATTGAATTATGATATATATACACATTAATCTTACCTTTCATGATATTTATGCTTTTAGCCACAAACTTATTATTAATTAGACCAATACAACTTTGACTAATTACATAATGGCCCTAACACATGTAATATTAAATTTGTGATCCAAAAATTCTAACAAGTCTTACATATCATAAACATGATTCTAAAAATTACTTTTAGCCACAAACTTATTATTAATTAGACCAGTAAAACTTTGGCTAATTACGTAATGACCCTAACACATGTAATATTACAATTGTGACAAAATTCTAACAAGTCATACATATCACAAACATGATTCTAAAAATTAAGTTTTTGAAATATTAAATAGTTTTAGTGAAATTGTTTTAAAAATATAACTAAAATACATTTAATAAATATATGTGACATACTATACTTGGTGAGAAGCCCTAACAATAAAATCAATAGGGAAATATTCTTTCCATCTTTAAAGGTGTCTTGTACCTTTAAAAATCCAAAAATATTTTTCGTGTGTCTTGAAAAATATCTCTGAACGCACTTAGATATACAAAGTTCAATAATTCATGAGTGAGCCACCTCATTTTCTCAAATTTAATCCAGATATGAATCTTTGGATATTTTTAGAAATGCGTAACATGGAAAAAAGATAGTAGTGGATGAATAAAATATAAAGTCAAAAGTCTTGCAAATTAACATGAAAAGAGAGAATTCATGGGTGAATAAAATACAAAGCCAAAAATGTTGACTTTACCATTTTGTTAAAACTTGTATTTAAATATGATTGAATGTTTGTTTAGTGATACCAAAGTATGACTCTGAGTACTGATGGTTGTTTAGTGATAATAAAGACATCATAAAATTGTATATTCAAAATATTTTGGAGATATATATATTCGAATTAAATTTGAGCAAAATATAAGTGGAATATAAGTGGTTCATATATTGGATGAGTGTAATTTAGGTGTGTCTAAAATGCATCTTTAAATTGACCAAAATATTGATACGAGATACATTACAAAGTTAAATTTTAACAAAAGGTGATTTATCAATTTGCATTTAAAAGTATATTTAAAAAAAGTTGTAGTTGAAACTTTTTAGGTGATCGAAAACATCTTTGAAAGTCATCACTGTTTAATTGTAATTTATTGGCTCGAAGCAGATTGCTCGACAGAAGTAAGGAAGTGGCGAACCACCTAGTGTGTTGAGTTGTGTTAGTATGTCGAAGTGTCGAAGCCTGTTGTTTCACACAGGATTTCGACTTAGGCCTATTTTGGTAGTGTTAGCTATTTTGGACTTTTATAGTTTTTGGTTTTGCCTTGAGGTCCAAGTTAACCTAAATCTATAAATAGGGGGAGTAACCCTTATTTTTGTAATGAAGTGAATAGAGTATTCATAACATTGTAATTCACAGTATTTTGTAGTTGTAAAGTAAATAAGAAGTTTTTCACAGTTTGTGGATAGAGAAAAACTCTGCAGAATTTTAATTCTTCTTCTCCTTCACCGTTCTTTACTTTATTTATTTCTCAATTTTTCTTTTATTTTATTGTTATTGTAGGGTGATAAAAACCTTGTTCATCAAGATTGATTGAAATTCTCCATAGTTTTTGGTGGATTTCCAACATCTGGTATCAAGAGCTCCGGTTGAAACGATTTGTAGGAAGAAAATCACCATGGCAACGAATCATCCAAACGGGCATTTTTCAGCAAATCTTCTAAGTCTCAAGAACAACAACTATGAGAATTGGTGCAAGCAGATAAAAGTTGTGTTCTGTTATCAAGATCTTTTGGATCCTGTGAAGGAAGGAGTAGCAACGCTTGTAGAAGCCGCGACGGATCAAGAAAAGGCTGCACTTAAAGAATTGAAGAAGAAAGATTATAAAGCTCTCTTTATAATCCATCAATGTGTTGATGTAGATAACTTTGAAAAGGTTAGTGATGTAGAGTCAACGAAATAAGCATGGGAAATTCTGGAGAAATCGTTTGGAGACGCGGAGAAGGTGAAAGGGGTGAGGTTACAAACTCACAAAAGGACGTACGAATTGCTTCAAATGGAGGACAATGAAAGCATAATTGATTTCTTCACCAAGGTTACGAAACTGGTGAATCAAATCAAAGTATATGGAGAAGTGTTAACATCAAGATTTGTTGTTGGAAAGATCTTGAGGTCGTTGACTCCAAAGTTCGACCATGTGGTATTAGCCATAGAAGAGTCGGAAGATTTTTAAAAATTGACAAAGGAAGAGCTTCAAGGGACACTTGAATCTCATGAACAAAGAATGGATGAAAGATCTGCAGGAAAGTCGAATAGTGATATGGCTTTGTAGGCTCAATCAACAAAAGAAAGAAAAGGCAAAGGAAGCTGGAATGGCAACAAAGGCAGAGGAGGTTACAATAATTCGACTGGTCGAAATCAGTAAGAAGGAAACTGGTCGAATCAGAGAAAATCCTGGAACCAAGGCAACCAAAGAGGTGGTGTTGCAGGTAAAGGAAGAGATGGTGGTCAAACTCCAGACAAGAGTCACATTCAATGTTACAATTGTCAGAAGTATGGTTATTTAAAAAAATTAATTAAAATTTTTAATTATATATATATATATATATATATATATATATATATATATATGTATATGTATATATATATATATATATATATATATATATATATATATATATATATATATATATATATATATATATATATTATATATATATTATATATATATTATATATATATATATATATATATATATATATATATATATATATATATATATATATATATATATATATATATATATATATGACTTGGGCCAAGAGAATCCTGATTAGCATTACCCTTATTTAAAAGCAACATGCTCCTTATAATAAGGTTTGTAACGAAGAATAGTATTGTTAGCGGGGTAGAAAAATGTTGTGAAAATTTCTAAATAAATCAGTAGCCCAATCGAATGAAAGATCCCGGCTTAAATCTTTTTATACCAGAGTCATCACCATCGATGTCTTTCTCTTTTCGGAATCAACACCAACAATGTTTTGGCACTCAATGGAATTCGGAGACTGAGACAAACTTTGGTGTTGACTTCTTCCCCTTAAATCTACTCTCATTGTCCATCTTCAATTCAACAAACTTAGTGATTGTCATATTCAAACAAGATCAATTTGTTTCTCATAAGCTTCAACAAATGTAACCAATACATGAACCCTTAATACACAAATCTATAACAACAGGTATAAGATATAAGATATGTAAAAAAAAAAACTATTAAGACACAAATCTAAATACTTATAAGTCATTCAAAACAAAGAAAATAGTGCATCTTTTGTGTCACACCATGCTTGGTGAATTTCATGATTTTATTTGATGTGCTTAGGGACATTGGATTGAGCTAATTTTTTGCATGTTTGAGCATATGGATGTTAAGAACACATGTGAATTTTTCTGGATTTATTGATGGCATTTCCTATTTGATTGGAATTTTCTCCTCTGTTTGGTCATTTGTTGATTTTTTGTGACACTTGTTGGTATTGGCTTTGTGAAATCCTTATGGTTTATTGGATGAATGTGAAATTTGACATGTGTATTCTAGACACATTATAGGTCATTGTGGTTTTGATCCCATTCATTTATCATGTTTTGTCACTGTTTTATGATTGATGGAAGTTGATGTTTGTTTTGATGCCTTGTGTTGGCTTGCTTGAATTTGTCTGGACTTTTTGATTTTCATTGACCTACTTCCCTTAATCCAAATGAGCTGAAATTTGATATGCTATTCATTGAATGTGTTCTGTTTGGACTTGAATTTTTGTGGAATTTATTGAAATTTTTTGATGTTGATTTGATTGAGATCATTTTGTTTGGTCTTTTGAGGTTCCAATTTGCATGTTTGATGCCTTTTCTTTCATGAAATGATAATGATGAATGATATGAGCATGGGACCAATTGGAGTTGTTTCTAAATTGTTTGATTGTGATTTTGGATAATTTTCACTTGCTGTTTTGGATTTTTCATCTCCTTTTGACCCTAGGCTTGTCCTAGTGGTCTTGTTTCTCAAATTTGAGTTTGGCTTTTCAGGTTGAGATGCAAATGCCTTAAGGAGATTGCTTCAAGTTAATTGAGTTTGATTTGGTCAATTGTTGTGGACTAACTTGTTTTGTTTTGTAGGATGCTTGGCTCACTTGAGTTGATTGTGCATTGCACATTGCATTGTTTGATTGTACAGATTAACTATTGACTTGTGTTGTTTAATGTTGGCTTTTGATTGGTATACTAATTGTATTTGATTGATTTCAGGTACATTAGTTGCTAATAGTTCCTTGAGAACTTGCTTGCTGTGCTTGGTTGTATAAACCAATTGAGGTAGACTCTCTTGTCTCCATGTAGTCTGGAAGACCTGGCATGTTACTTGGCCAGGCAACTGTCTGAAGTCCTCCTTAAGAGGCGATGTTTGTGATTGTTTAACTTTGTCCCCAAGCAGGTAAAGACCTTGATTAAGGCAATTGGCAGAACCCAAGGGATGTGCAATCCATCCCCTGCTATTCTTGTTGAGTCGTCCCTCTGCTCACACCACTGTGTTGATGCATTGGGACATTAACCCAAGATCTTGTACAGTTGTACAGTTGAGTCAGAGTCATGAGTGTAGAAGGGTTCCTCCTTTCTGAACCCACACTCCTTTGTCTGAAGCTCTCCCTGGCCAGGGATAAGAGCTGTGAAGTCTAATCTTCACTCTCCTTTCATCAGCTTCACCCTGACTCTCAATGTTAGGGTTAAGAGCTAACACCACCCTTGTACAGATGACTTGCTTTGGCAGTCTGACCCTTTGTTTGAGCCCACTTTGACTGGATATAGTGTGTGCTATTTGAAATGTTTGCTTTGCTTTGTTTATGCTTGCATGCTTTTCTTTTTCCTGGTTAGGATTAGCTTGCTGTTGTGCGAGTAGATAGTGAACCTTAACATAGGGCAATGATGCATGATAACATCTAGGCTCGAGTCCAGCTCCCTAGTAGTGTGTCTCCCTTTGTATCTGGTTAGTCTTTCTTCCCGTTCGGGGGAACTACGTCGCCCTGATCCTCATACCAGATGAGGTACGTAGGCAGGAGACCATGCGAGGTCTCTCCGGGCACTTTGTTTTCTTTTTGTGTGTGTGCTTGACAGTTATAGGCTCGAGTTCCCGACTCCCTATTAACTTGGTTGGTTGTTGTGTGCTTGGAAGCTGATATAAGTCCAGTGATTGGCATTCGGGTTCCAGTGTGGGTTTGTTTGGTTCGGAAGCCGATGTAAGTCCAGCGATTGGCGTTCGGGTTCCATGTTTGCCGGTGTTTGTGTGTGTCTTGTTTGGCGTGCGTGAGCCGAACTACGGCAGCTCTGATTCTCGTTCCAAACGAGATACGTAGGCATAGGACGCGATGTCCTAGCGAGCCCTCTTCCTCTTACCCCACCTGTGTTGTTTTCGGTGTGTGTGTGTGATGTGTTTGTTTTAGCAACCTTTTTCTGTCTTTGAGCGTGGATCCCGTCGAGTACGACGGACGTGAGGGGTGCTAATACCTTCCCCTTGCGTAACCGACTCCCGATCCCATCTCTTTGGTCGCGAGACCATGCTTTTTCCAGGTTTACTTCGAGCGTTTCCTTTCCCTCTTTTGGGATAAATAACGCACGGTGGCGGCTCTGTTTGTTTTTGTTTTAGCCCGCCGGTTGTTTTTCGCGGATGCGACACATCCCCTTCTCTCCTCTTCTGTCCCTGAATGAACGGCTTCTTCACTCCTGATGAGGATCCACCTCCACTCTGGCTTTTATAGGTCTTTAGGTAATTCTCCACCCTTTCTCCAGTAGAGACCACATCAACAAAGTTGGAAGCATTGCACCCCACCAGACACTCCAGATAAGGTCCAGGCAGCGTATTCATAAACATGTTGGCCATTACCTTTTCCAACATAGGAGGCTGAACACGGGAAGCTGTATCCCTCCAGCGTTGAGTGTATTCCCTGAAGCACTCATTGCTTTTAAGAGACAGATTTTGAAGTTGAGTTCTGTCCGGAGCCATGTCTGCATTATACTGATACTGCTTCACGAAAGCTTCTGCCAAATCCCTCCAGCAACGGATGTGGGCTCTGTCCAGCCTCATATACCATTCCAAGGATGCCCCAGCTAGGCTATCCTGGAAGAAGTACATAAGTAGCTTCTCGTCATCAGAGTATGCAACCATTTTACGGAAATAGGCTTGCACGTGAGTTTTGGGGCAAGAACTGCCATTGTATTTGTCAAATATCGGGACCTTGAATTTCGGTGGCACTCTCACACCTGGGACCAGCCCCAAGTCAGCAACATCTACTCCCAAAAGATTCTGTCCTTCCACTACTTTCAACCTCTCTTCCAATCTTCTAAACATGGGGTCCATGCCAAAGTCTTCCTGAAGCAAGGGGAACTGATCATCCTGACCATCCTGAATAGGTTGTTGATCTAGGTTGACATGCGGGATCGGGATAGGCCCCGGTCCATTGGGACCATTAGCCTCTCCAGCTGGAGGATCAGCTAACGTCTCCGGTTGAGTAATAGGAGGATCTCTCTGCACCAACAATCTAAGCTCCTGCTGTCCTTGAGCCACCCCTTGAACCAAATCCATGAACTGATTCATGCGAATCTTCATCTCGGCGAGCTCTGCTTGTAGGCTCTCCATCACTCTTTGTTGATTCCTTCGGGTACCGTATCGGTGAATGCCTGAGTCAGCTATCCTGCTAGTAGGACACCAAACAAACTGAGAACACTGTGGCGGTACCTGTTATGCAAGACATGCGGATGACTATGCAAATGCAATGACATGTTTATCAATTCCAAAAGTATTCTACCCCCTTGATTCCAGTCTCACATTTGATAAACAGTGTAAGAAGAAAACCCCGACTAGAATCAAGAAGAAGATTTAAACCCCCTTGAAAAGGATAAACATGTGTTAAGTGATGTGAATGCAAATAATGTGATGATGTGAATGCAATGCAGTGGCATGTCAATCAGGATTGCTGTATCTGCTTGAACATCTATCAGGTTGCACTGTCTGGAGAGAAATCAAGAGCACACCAAACAAAGGTCATGGGATGGGTCACGTTATCCTTAATATCAACCACCCATTTTGGTGGATTATGGTTTACACCTTATCAACACCCGAGTTTCATTGATATTAAGGATGCCTGATCGGATCAACCATGAATCAAGGGTTTGTCGCAAGTCACGAGCATGGAGTTTAGGTTAAGAACCACCCAAAAGGAGTGTACTAAGGTTTAAACCTGCCAAACATGTTCTACAAAAGGTTCCCATAGTCATAATCCCATCTTTCGGATATTATCAGAGGAACGACTACTCGTATTCCAACAATATTCTCAAGAAGAGACTCTTATGAGTGTAGTATCGCGTAACAATCGTATCAAATCTTACACTTGAACGACTTTTGCACTACGTCCTACAAATAGGCCAATATGGGTTTGGTAAACTAAGGTCCTTGGCTTCTTAGGTCTATATTGGAACAAGTAATGTCTAACCACAACTTACTTATGTGACATTATTGATCTCAACATGACCTCCACCAAGTGAATGGGCTTGCAAGTCAACTCGCTAAGGAATAACTCCACACAAGTTGACAGGACTATGCCATTCTCCTATCTTAAGTGCACTCGAGTTCGGGTATAGAACTCATCTCACAAAGATCACCAAGCAGCCATAGCCAGCCAACAGATACAGCAATGATATGTACACAATGCAATAAGGTGAAGCAGGTAAATAAATAACTGTACAAAAGCATGAACACCCAATAAACAAACAAACTACAAAAGCTAGGAGGGACTCGCTTAGGGAAGGTGGACCAGCAAGAGGTCAACTTCTTAGCGTCCCCAGTAGAGTCGCCAGCTGGCGCAACCTGAAAAATATAGTGCGCGAAAAAACAACCGGCGAAAGAAAAAGACAGAAGAGTCGCCACCGTGCGTTATTCATCCCGAAGGAGGGAAAGGAAACGCTCGAAGTAAACCTGAAAAAGGAAAGGACAAGACGGGGTCTCGCAACCAAATCTTGGGTTCGGGAGTCGGTTATGCGAAGGGAAGGTATTAGCACCCCTACGCATCCATAGTACTCTACGGGATCCACTTTTGTGGTTTTCGTCTAAAGGGTGTGGGTTTACCTAATGTGTTTATTTACTAAAAAGGTTAAGAGAAATGACTCGCGCGGATGTTGCATCCACTGCATACGTATCTCATCTGAATATGAGAATCAGAGTCTTCGTAGCTCGGCTGACCTATGGGTTGGGGGTAATTGTGCTCGCTAAGACATCGCGTCTTATGCCTACGTATCTCATCTGGAATGAGAATCAGAGCAAGCCGTAGTTCGGCTAACTACGGGGTTATGGATTGGGTTTTGGACGAACAACGTCACTACGCAATCTACCGGATGCTCGACCTTTGGAGACTTACTCGCCTGTAGTAGAAGGAGTAAACGTGTGTTATGGGTTTTAGGGTTTGGGATGCTCGAGGGCAAACAGGCAGTCCTTGACGAAGGAACCGCGCTACATGTGGGGATACGAATACAAAACACAAAACATGTATCTCAAAGTAAAATGCCACCAAGGGGCTCAAACATTGCCTCCTATCGAGGTCTTCAAGCTAAGAAAGCGATAAAGTACGAGAAAGGGAAAAAATTACCACACGTATAAAGATCCGAAGCTATAGCAGTTAAAGGAGCAAGAAACCCTGAAATCTCTCCAGCTGGACCGTCAAAGGAAATCAGTCAACACGAATAATCAGAATAAAACTTCAAGGGGTATCCCACAAATAAAGTGGGAAACCACGCGAGTGTCTCTGCAAAAGCCATATGAGCCCTCACAAAACTCGACAAAGGGTTAGACAAACAAGATGAGATCCAGGGAAAACAATGCCATGGCAACACAAAAACAGGTTAGAACAAAACAAAACAAAAAGCAGATACTGTCACGTTCGCGACTGCTTCGCCTAGCGAAGGCTTAGCGAAGCTTCGCTACAGGCTCGCCTAGCGAAGCGGCTAGCGAAGGCCTGCGGGTTTTGGATTCCTCCTTGATAACAGTTCGATCTCTATGATCCGAAACCCTGTGGTATCCATCTCATAAACGAAAATGATTAAAACATTCGAGGTATTGTTACACATATTTATACACAAACATAAACCCATGGGCAACACCTGATGTTACCTCATACATTCATAATATTCAAATTCGAGGCGTAAAGTAGTAGGAACAAAGGCATACCTGATGAGAGAGATCGATCGAACGGCGTGGCTGGATTTGTAAAGCTCTGTGAGGCGGAGGCAAAAGAGCGTGTGAATCGGAGTGAACTTCTCAGAGCTGCCTGAAGGTTGCTGCAGAGTAATTCCTAGGTCTCCTCCTCTCAAGATCTTTCTCCCGTGGTTCTCCCAGTGTAACTCCTCTACTGAAACTTCAGTATTTATAGACTGATTTCGTGGGTAATGGGCTTGGAATGAGGTCAACTAAGGCCCAAAGCTTCCTGATTTTTTCTGAAATGCGCGCCCTTCGCCTAGCGAGCATGACAGCTCAGCAGCAGATTCTTGCTTCTTCAAGTCTGGCAATTTGCACGGTGAATAGGCCCCAATTAGACCTGTTGGTAGTACCTCAAGTCTATTCCTTACGTTGACTGACCGTCTAAGTAGAACCCACAAAGTGTCCTGGATGATGTTCGAGCTTCTTGGAGCTAATTCTGATTGACGCGATGCAATATGGCATGAAATGCTAAATGACCTAAAAAGTGAATGCATGAATGAGGAGGGCAAATTTTGGGGTGTTACACGAAGGTCTGGTTCATTCGGAGAATCCATACTTATAATGAAGCTGCGGGGAATGTTGTTGCACCTAGGGTTGGATTTGGTTTGGGTTCGGAGTTGCGGCGCGCAGGGGTTTTCGTTAAAGTTGTAAAGGTCGGTGAGAAGGGGAATGCGGCGGAATTGTGGTTGAAGAGGGAGATGATGAGTGGAGAGGTTGGTTGGTTGGTTTTGGTTTCGGATGATCGGGAATTTGCGGATATGTTGAGGAAGGTTAGGGAAGTGAATTTGAAGACTGTTTTTGTTGGAGATTATTGGGATAGGGATTTGGGGAAGAATGCTGATTTGTGGCTTCCTTGGAATGTTGTTGAGAATGGAAAGCTTGAGAGAATGGGTTTAATGGGAAAAACAGAGGGTTTGGATGATGAACTGGAAGGAGATCAGGATTTGGACTATAGTGAATATGTAACAGAGGAAGAACTGTATGAAAGGTTTTAAATAATTGTCTGCATCGTGTTCTCTTTAAGACTCTCACGATTTTGGTCAGTAATGTGTTCTCTTTGAAGCTCTTGCGATTTTGGTCTGTACGGATTGTAAATATGTAGATGCACTATTTTCTTTGTTTTGAATGACTTATAAGTTTTTAGATTTGTGTCTTAATAGTTTTTTTTACATATCTTATATCTTATACCTGTTGCTATAGATTTGTGTATTAAGGGTTCATGTATTGGTTACATTTGTTGAAGCTTATGAGAAACAAATTGATCTTGTTTGAATATGACAATCACTAAGTTTGTTGAATTGAAGATGGACAATGAGAGTAGATTTAAGGGGAAGAAGTCAAGACCAAAGTTTGTCTCAGTCTTCGAATTCCATTGAGTGCCAAAACATTGTTGGTGTTGATTCCGAAAAGAGAAAGACATCGATGGTGATGACTCTGGTATAAAAAGATTTAAGCCGGGAACTTTTATTTGATTGGGCTACTGATTTATTTAGAAATTTTCACAATATTTTTCTACCCCGCTAACAATACTATTCTTCGTTACAAACCTTATTATAAGGAGCATGTTGCTTTTAAATAAGGGTAATGCTAATCAGGACTCTCTTGGCCCAAGTTATATATATATATATATATATATATATATATATATATATATATATATATATATATATATATATATATATATATATATATATATATATATATATATATATATATATATATATATATATATATATATATATATATATATATATATATATATATATATATATATATATATAAATTAAAAATTTTAATTAATTTTTTCAATACATAATTTTTATAAATGAATTTCTTAATTTGTGTCCGCATAAGGTAGGAGCAAAAGTGGTTTGAAAATCTTAATACATGACAAAAAAGAATACATCATATTCGACTACTACAAATAGTTGTTAAACTTTGTTAGTTAGGATACTTGATTGATATCAAATGAATATCGTTGATCATTGGTATGAAAATCAAATGGTTTGATTTTACAAAATATTTTAGTTTATGCTTCATAGTACATTTTCCATATTCGAAAAAATACTATACAATTTAACATATTTCTTCGTGCTGTTGTAGGATGGAAAAAGATGTTATGAACTTTAGTATTGTTTCAATGATGATGTTCAATGTTTTACAGTTTAATTTAAGAGATACTATTGGATAAGTTGACATGTTATCTTTTGAGTTTTATAATATCTACGTACTATTATATGTTTTATTTATGTTACTTTTCTTTTTATAAATGAATCACAATTGTAAGATTATATTAGTGTATGTTTGTAGTTCTCTATGTATTAACGGTCTTAAAATATAAATTCAAAGTTCGGGTTTGTTACAAGTATGTATAAAACGGTGTGCAAATAACCACTCCCTAGAAAAATTCCATACCATTGGGCCACAATCCACACGAGCAAGCCCAAATTATCATCTGTAACAAAAAAAAAAGCTCCTATCGCATTAAAAAAAAGCGATTCTTCTTTGTCGATACGAAGAGAAGCATGCATTCTCTGTTTTTCCACAACGCAAACTCTGTCAACTTAACTTCTTCACTTCTTTTCCCAAATAATCACAAACTCTGCTCAAAACCCCATTTCCAATCCTCCATCAAAATCAATACACCAATCCCTAAACACGTCCCTAACAAAAAGGTTATAATCCTCTGGGACCTCGATAACAAACCTCCACGTGGACCTCCATACGACGCCGCACTCTCTCTCAAAACCCTCGCCGAACGCTTCGGCGACGTCGTTTCAATCTCCGCTTACACAAAACGACACTCCTTCTTCAATCTCCCTCAATGGAATACCAACCAAAACCCTAACCCTAATTCGATTCCCTGTCGTGTCTGCGGTCACGAATGTAAATCAATTTTCGATCTCAAAATTCATTTCAAGAGAGTTCATCTGTACCAGCGTAAGAAGTTAAGGGAAAAATTGAAATCCATTAAGTTGAGTCGGTCGAAGGTCTGGTTCGTTCGGAGAATCCATACTTATAATGAAGCTGCGGGGAATGTTGTTGCACCTAGGGTTGGATTTGGTTTGGGTTCGGAGTTACAGCGCACAGGGGTTTTCGTTAAAGTTGTGAAGGTCGGTGAGAAGGGGAATGCGGCGGATTTGTGGTTGGAGAGGGAGATGATGAGTGGAGAGGTTGGTTGGTTGGTTATGGTTTCGGATGATCGGGAATTTGCAGAGATGTTGAGGAAGGTTAGGGAGGTCAATTTGAAGACTGTTGTTGTTGGAGATTATTGGGATAGGGATTTGGGGAAGAATGCTGATTTGTGGCTTCCTTGGAATGTTGTTGAGAATGGAAAGCTTGAGGGAATGGGTTTAATGGGAAGAACAGAGGGTTCGGATGATGAAGTGGAAGGAGATCAGGATTTGGACTATGGTGAATATGTAACAGAGGAAGAACTGTATGAAAGGTTTTAAATAATTGTCTGCATCGTGTTCTTTTTAAGACTCTCACGATTTTGGTCAGTAATGTGTTCTCTTAGAAGCTCTTGCGATTTTGGTCTATACGAATTGTAAATATGTAGACGCACTATTTTCTTTGTTTTGAATGACTTATAAGTTTTTAGATTTGTGTCTTCATAGTTTTTTTTTACATATCTTATATCTTATACATGTTATTATAGATTTGTGTATTAAGGGTTCATGTATTGGTTACATTTGTTGAAGCTTATGAGAAACAAATTGATCTTGTTTGAATATGACAATCACTAAGTTTGTTGAATTGAAGATGGACAACGAGAGTAGATTTAAGGGGAAGAAGTCAAGACCAAAGTTTGTCTCAGTCTCCGAATTCCATTGAGTGCCAAAACATTGTTGGTGTTGATTCCGAAAAGAGAAATACATCGATGGTGATGACTCTGGTATAAAAAGATTTAAGCCAGGAACTTTTATTCGATTGGGCTACTGATTTATTTAGAAATTTTCACAACATTTTTCTACCCCGCTAACAATACTATTCTTCGTTACAAACCTTATTATAAGGAGCATGTTGCTTTTAAATAAGGGTAATGCTAATCAGGATTCTCTTGGCCCAAGTTATATATATATATATATATATATATATATATATATATATATATATATATATATATATATATATATATATATATATATATATATATATATATATATATATATATATATATATATATATATATATATATATATATAAAATTTTTAATTAATTTTTTCAATACAATTTTTTATAAATGAATTTCTTAATTTGTGTCCGCATAAGGTAGGAGCAAAAGTGGTTTGAAAATCTTAATACATGACAAAAAAGAATACATCATATTCGACTACTACAAATAGTTGTTAAACTTTGTTAGTTAGGATACTTGATTGATATCAAATGAATATCGTTGATCATTGGTATGAAAATCAAATGGTTTGATTTTACAAAATATTTTAGTTTATGCTCCATAGTACATTTTGCATATTCGAAAAAATACTATACAATTTAACATATTTCTTCGTGCTGTTGTAGGAGGGAAAAAGATGTTATGAACTTTAGTATTGTTTCAATGATGATGTTCAATGTTTTACAGTTTAATTTAAGAGATACTATTGGATAAGTTGACATGTTATCTTTTGAGTTTTATAATAATTACGTACTATTATATGTTTTATTTATGTTACTTTTCTTTTTATAAATGAATCACAATTGTAAGATTATATTAGTGTATGTTTGTAGTTCTCTATGTATTAACGGTCTTAAAATATAAATTCAAAGTTCGGGTTTGTTACTAGTATGTATAAAACGGTGTGCAAATAACCACTCCCTAGAAAAATTCCATACCATTGGGCCACAATCCACACGAGCAAGCCCAAATTATCATCCGTAACAAAAAAAAATAACTCCTATCGCATTACAAAAAAAGCGACTCTTCTTCGTTGATACGAAGAGAAGCATGCATTCTCTGTTTTTCCACAGCGCAAACTCTGTCAACTTAACTTCTTCACTTCTTTTCCCAAATAATCACAAACTCTGCTAAAAACCCCGTTTCCAATCCTCCATCAAAATCAATACACCAATCCCCAAACACGTCCCTAACAAAAAGGTTATAATCCTCTGGGACCTCGACAACAAACCTCCACGTGGACCTCCATACGACGCCGCACTCTCTCTCAAAACCCTCGCCGAACGCTTCGGCGACGTCGTTTCAATCTCCGCTTACACAAAACGACACTCCTTTTTCAATCTCCCTCAATGGAATACCAACCAAAACCCTAACCCTAATTCGATTCCCTGCCGTGTCTGCGGTCACGAATGTAAATCAATTTTCGATCTCAAAATTCATTTCAAGAGAGTTCATCTGTACCAGCGTAAGAAGTTAAGGGAAAAATTGAAATCCATTAAGTTGAGCCGGTCGAAGGTCTGGTTCGTTCGGAGAATCCATACTTATAATGAAGCTGCGGGAAATATTGTTGCGCCTAGGGTTGGATTTGGTTTGGGTTCGGAGTTGCGGCGCACATGGGTTTTCGTTAAAGTTGTGAAGGTTGGTGAGAAGGGGAATGCGGCGGATTTGTGGTTGGAGAGGGAGATGATGAGTGGAGAGGTTGGTTGGTTGGTTTTGGTTTCGGATGATCGGGAATTTGCGGAAATGTTGAGGAAGGTTAGGGAAGCGAATTTGAAGACTGTTGTTGTTGGAGATTATTGGGATAGGGATTTGGGGAAGAATGCTGATTTGTGGCTTCCTTGGAATGTTGTTGCGAATGGAAAGGTTGAGGGAATGGGTTTAATGGGAAGAACAGAGGGTTCAGATGATAAATTGGAAGGAGATCAGAATCTGGGCTATGATGAATATGTAACAGAGGAAGAGCTATTAGATGATGAAAGGTTTTAAATAAGGGTCGCATTGTGTTATATTTAAGGCAATCGCGATTCTGGTCAGGTTGTAAATTTGTAGATGCAGTGTTTTCTTTGTTTTGAATGACTTATAAGTTTTTAGATTTGTGTCTTAATAGCTTTTTGTTTTTACATATCTTATACCTGTTGCTATAGATTTGTGTCTTAAGGATTCATGTATTGGTTACATTTGTTGAAGCTTATGAGAAACAAATTGATCTTGTTTGAATATGACAATCACTAAGTTTGTTGAATTGAAGATGGACAATGAGAGTAGATTTAAGGGGAAGAAGTCAAGACCAAAGTTTGTCTCAATCTCCGAATTCCATTGAGTGCCATGACATTGTTGGTGTTGATTCCGAAAAGAGAAAGACATCGATGGTGATGACTCTGGTATAAAAAGATTTAGGGTAATGATAACTTGTGCCCCAAGGGCATAAGTTAAGAGATGAATATAGAAATAAATTTTTGATAATTGGATATTGAATTTATTAGAATTTTATATTTAATAATTTTATTTATTTTTTCAATACAAATTTTCTATTTTTGATTTCTTAACATGTGCTCTTGGGGTACAAGTTAGCATTACCCAAAGATTTAATCCGGGAACTTTTATTCCATTGGGCTACTGTTTTATTTAGAAAATTTCACAAGACATTTTTCTACCCCGCCAACAATACTATTCTTCGTTACAAACCTTATTATAAGGAGCACGTTGCTTTTAAACGAGGGTAACGTTAATTAGTATCCTATCCTCTTGGCACAAGTTAAATATGTAATTAAAGTTTTTAATTAATTTTTTTAATATAAATTTTTATAAATGAATTTTTTAATTTGTGTTTCGGACACAAATTAGTATTATCCTTTAAATAAGAGGGAAACATATATGGTTCTATGTTTTGATAGTTAAAAGTTAAAATTAGTTAAAAGTTTAAATTTAATCGATAATTCCATCTACAATATTTGGAGTGGATAAAAAAATCGATAATTCAAATTAAAAGAAATAAAAAAATTGATTGTTTTTTGTTTGTTTTAAAAATCGAACTAAATCAAATAAAAATAAAAGTGGTTTGGTTCAATTCTTAATTTTAATTTTTAAAAAATTTCAAATCGTTAAACCGAAATAATAATTATAAATATTTACTTTTTATTTAATCCTCGGTAAAATTAACCTTCAAATATAAAAAATAAAAATTATAAGTTAGAGCTAAAATCAAACTTCAAATATAAAAAATAAAAATTATAAACTAGAGAAACTTTTCAACAAACTATTACTCGGGTTATCTTTGTTTCTCTCGACAATATCATTTTGTTTATAGATTATGGTTGTTTTATGTTCAAGTTTTTTTGATTAGTTTTTATTTTTTATATTTTTTTTCTTCATCAGCAATTTTGAATTTAGTTTGTTACACGATAGTTTTAATGTGTTTTTTAAAATGTGATACATGTTAATAATTCTCATATTAATCATATTAAGTGTCAACTTTTATATTCATTTGTTAATTTATTTCATGATACAGTCATGTTTCGTATGAATTATATATTATATGAAATGTCTTATTTGAAAAAATAATAATATAAAATACACCAAAAAATATAATAATAGAAAATACACATATAAATATAATATTTAAAAAAATATTCTAAAAAATTGATCAACCAAATCAAATTGATTATTTTATAAAAATATAAAAACTATCGATGGATATATTATCGGTTCTGACGATTAATTTAACCCGTTCAAATCGAAAAAGATAACACAATAAGTTAAAAATGAGATAAAGGTGAAATAATTCATTGCCCGACAAATGATGGATATTAGTATTACGGAGGTTGGACCTGTAAATACTGTGCAAATAATGGTAGATAATGTATCAGTTTGTAAGCAGAAATAGTCTCAATTGTAATCTTATTTTTAGCAGCTCACAGAATTGACCTCCATTTTAAAATTCTTTAGTTGTGATCTCTTTCGGTATATTTTGATTTTATTTAAAAAAGAGTGACGATATATGTTTTAATAATGTAACATAAGACCTCATGATGCATAATCATTCAAATAGATTATTTTCATTTGTCATCTAAATTATTAAAATGAATAATTTCCAAAGTTGAAAATAATTTTTTAAAGACTTGTTTGAAATTTAGGACTATTTATTTCAGTCTTTGTAAAATAATTTTGTGTTACATTTTTTTGTTTTAAAAAATTTTTAAATGATAAATTAGATTAAATAGTTTTTCTTAAAATATTACTCTAAGTATTTTATTCTTTTGCTTTAAAAAATTTTAAATTTTTTATAAATCATGTAAATTTGAATTTATTAAGAATATTTTTTTATAAAAGCTATTTATAAAATATATATTTTTAAAATAGTTTGTAATTTTCACTATGTTTTAATCTTTAATAATATAAAATTGATATTTTAATTTAAAATATGATTTTTTTAAAGAATTTTAAAATTATTTTAGAAAAATTATGGTCTTTTATGCTAAATTGATATGCTAAAACAAATCTCTTAATAAGTGTTAATAGTCCCATATCATTTTGTTATATGTTACGTTATGATAAATATATTAAATCGTTATTATAAATATATTAAACATTACCATTTAGTCTATGAACTTGAGAGTCAATTAAAAAAGAAAATTTTTTAATTTAAACATCATAACGTAATTATTTGTCATCCATCGATGGTATTTTTATGAACGGGCAAAAAATGGAAAGAAATTTAATCTCAATTATTAAATCATCTTTCTTGCAAACAGGTAGAATTTCTCAAAAGAAAAGAAGAGCAGATTTTAGTGTATAAATATCAAATTATTCAAAATATGTAATATATTTCAAAACTATATGCATTATATACCATTATGTGTTTTATTTATGTTACTTTTATTTTTTACTTTTATTTTTTGGATAAATGAATCACAATTGTAAGATTATATTAATGTATATGTTTGTAGTTCTCTACGTATTAACGGTCTTAAAATATAAATTCAAAGTTCGGGTTTGTTACTAGTATGTATAAAACGGTGTGCAAATAACCACTCCCTAGAAAAATTCCATACCATTGGGCCACAATCCACACGAGCAAGCCCAAATTATCATCCGTAACAAAAAAAAAAGCTCCTATCGCATTTAAAAAAAAGCATTCTTCTTCGTCGATACGAAGAGAAGCATGCATTCTCTGTTTTTCCACAGCGCAAACGTAACAACACTACACTCTCTCAACTTAACTTCTTCACTTCTTTTCCCAAATAATCACAAACTCTGCTCAAAACCCCGTTTCCAATCCTCCATCAAAATCAATACACCAATCCCCAAACACGTCCCTAACAAAAAGGTTATAATCCTCTGGGACCTCGACAACAAACCTCCACGTGGACCTCCATACGACGCCACACTCTCTCTCAAAACCCTCGCTGAACGCTTCGGCGACGTCGTTTCAACCTCCGCTTACACAAAACGACACTCCTTCTTCAATCTCCCTCAATGGAATACCAACCAAAACCCTAACCCTAATTCGATTCCCTGCCGTGTCTGCGGTCACGAATGTAAATCAATTTTCGATCTCAAAATTCATTTCAAGAGAGTTCATCTGTACCAGCGTAAGAAGTTAAGGGAAAAATTGAAATCCATTAAGTTGAGCCGGTCGAAGGTCTGGTTCGTTCGGAGAATCCATACTTATAATGAAGCTGCGGGGAATGTTGTTGCACCTAGGGTTGGATTTGGTTTGGGTTCGGAGTTGTGGCGCGCAGGGGTTTTCGTTAAAGTTGTGAAGGTCGGTGAGAAGGGGAATCCGGCGAATTTGTGGTTGGAGAGGGAGATGATGAGTGGAGAGGTTGGTTGGTTGGTTTTGGTTTCGGATGATCGGGAATTTGCGGAGATGTTGAGGAAGGTTAGGGAGGTCAATTTGAAGATCGTTGTTGTTGGAGATTATTGGGATAGGGATTTGGGGAAGAATGTTGATTTGTGCTTCCTTGGAATGTTGTTGAGAATGGAAAGGTTGAGGGAATGGGTTTAATGGGAAGAACAGAGGGTTCAGATGATAAATTGGAAGGAGATCAGAATCTGGGCTATGATGAATATGTAACAGAGGAAGAGCTATTAGATGATGAAAGGTTTTAAATAAGGGTCGCATTGTGTTATATTTAAGGCAATCGCGATTCTGGTCAGGTTGTAAATTTGTAGATGCAGTGTTTTCTTTGTTTTGAATGACTTATAAGTTTTTAGATTTGTGTCTTAATAGCTTTTTGTTTTTACATATCTTATACCTGTTGCTATAGATTTGTGTCTTAAGGATTCATGTATTGGTTACATTTGTTGAAGCTTATGAGAAACAAATTGATCTTGTTTGAATATGACAATCACTAAGTTTGTTGAATTGAAGATGGACAATGAGAGTAGATTTAAGGGGAAGAAGTCAAGACCAAAGTTTGTCTCAATCTCCGAATTCCATTGAGTGCCATGACATTGTTGGTGTTGATTCCGAAAAGAGAAAGACATCGATGGTGATGACTCTGGTATAAAAAGATTTAGGGTAATGATAACTTGTGCCCCAAGGGCATAAGTTAAGAGATGAATATAGAAATAAATTTTTGATAATTGGATATTGAATTTATTAGAATTTTATATTTAATAATTTTATTTATTTTTTCAATACAAATTTTCTATTTTTTGATTTCTTAACATGTGCTCTTGGGGTACAAGTTAGCATTACCCAAAGATTTAATCCGGGAACTTTTATTCCATTGGGCTACTGTTTTATTTAGAAAATTTCACAAGACATTTTTCTACTCCGCCAACAATACTATTCTTCGTTACAAACCTTATTATAAGGAGCACGTTGCTTTTAAACGAGGGTAACGTTAATTAGTATCCTATCCTCTTGGCACAAGTTAAATATGTAATTAAAGTTTTTAATTAATTTTTTTAATATAAATTTTTATAAATGAATTTTTTAATTTGTGTTTCGGACACAAATTAGTATTATCCTTTAAATAAGAGGGAAACATATATGGTTCTATGTTTTGATAGTTAAAAGTTAAAATTAGTTAAAAGTTTAAATTTAATCGATAATTCAATCTACAATATTTGGAGTGGATAAAAAAATCGATAATTCAAATTAAAAGAAATAAAAAAATTGATTGTTTTTTGTTTGTTTTAAAAATCGAACTAAATCAAATAAAAATAAAAGTGGTTTGGTTCAATTCTTAATTTTAATTTTTAAAAATTTTCAAATCGTTAAACCGAAATAATAATTATAAATATTTACTTTTTATTTAATCCTCGGTAAAATTAACCTTCAAATATAAAAAATAAAAATTATAAGTTAGAGCTAAAATCAAACTTCAAATATAAAAAATAAAAATTATAAACTAGAGAAACTTTTCAACAAACTATTACTCGGGTTATCTTTGTTTCTCTCGACAATATCATTTCTTTATAGATTATGGTTGTTTTATGTTCAAGTTTTTTTCATTAGTTTTTATTTTTTATATTTTTTTTCTTCATCAGCAATTTTGAATTTAGTTTGTTACACGATAGTTTTAATGTGTTTTTTAAAATGTGACACATGTTAATAATTCTCATATTAATCATATTAAGTGTCAACTTTTATATTCAATTGTTAATTTATTTCATGATACAGTCATGTTTCGTATGAATTATATATTATATGAAATGTCTTATTTGAAAAAATAATAATATAAAATACACCAAAAAATATAATAATAGAAAATACACATATAAATATAATATTTAAAAAAATATTCTAAAAAATTGATCAACCAAATCAAATTGATTATTTTATAAAAATATAAAAACTATCGATGGATATATTATCGGTTCTGACGATTAATTTAACCCGTTCAAATCGAAAAAGATAACACAATAAGTTAAAAATGAGATAAAGGTGAAATAATTCATTGCCCGACAAATGATGGATATTAGTATTACGGAGGTTGGACCTGTAAATATTGTGCAAATAATGGTAGATAATGTATCAGTTTGTAAGCAGAAATAGTCTCAATTGTAATCTTATTTTTAGCAGCTCACAGAATTGACCTCCATTTTAAAATTCTTTAGTTGTGATCCCTTTCGATATGTTTTGATTTTATTTAAAAAAGAGTGACGATATATGTTTTAATAATGTAACATAAGACCTCATGATGCATAATCATTCAAATAGATTATTTTCATTTGTCATCTAAATTATTAAAATGAATAATTTCCAAAGTTGAAAATAATTTTTTTAAAGACTTGTTTGAAATTTAGGACTATTTATTTCACTCTTTGTAAAATAATTTTGTGTTACATTTTTTTGTTTTAAAAATTTTTTAAATGATAAATTAGATTAAATAGTTTTTCTTAAAATATTACTCTAAGTATTTTATTCTTTTGCTTTAAAAAATTTTAAAATTTTTAAAAATCATGTAAATTTGAATTTATTAAGAATATTTTTGTATAAAAGCTATTTATAGAATATATATTTTTAAAATAGTTTGTAATTTTCACTATATTTTAATCTTTAATAATATAAAATTGATATTTTAATTTAAAATATGATTTTTTTAAAGAATTTTAAAGCATTCTTCTTCGTTGAGAGGAAGAGAAACATGCCTTCTCTGTTTTTCCACAGCGCAAACGTAACAACACTACAGTCTCTCAACTTAACTTCTTCACTTCTTTTCCCAAATAATCAGAAACTCTGCTCAAAACCCCGTTTCCAATCCTCCATCAAAATCAATACACCAATCCCCAAACACGTCCCTAACAAAAAGGTTATAATCCTCTGGGACCTCGACAACAAACCTCCACGTGGACCTCCATACGACGCCGCACTCTCTCTCAAAACCCTCGCCGAACGCTTCGGCGACGTCGTTTCAATCTCCGCTTACACAAAACGACACTCCTTCTTCAATCTCCCTCAATGGAATACCAACCAAAACCCTAACCCTAATTCGATTCCCTGCCGTGTCTGCGGTCACGAATGTAAATCAATTTTCGATCTCAAAATTCATTTCAAGAGAGTTCATCTGTACCAGCGTAAGAAGTTAAGGGAAAAATTGAAATCCATTAAGTTGAGCCGGTCGAAGGTCTGGTTCGTTCGGAGAATCCATACTTATAATGAAGCTGCGGGAAATGTTGTTGCGCCTAGGGTTGGATTTGGTTTGGGTTCGGAGTTGCGGCGCGCAGGGGTTTTCGTTAAAGTTGTGAAGGTTGGTGAGAAGGGGAATGCGGCGGATTTGTGGTTGGAGAGGGAGATGATGAGTGGAGAGGTTGGTTGGTTGGTTTTGGTTTCGGATGATCGGGAATTTGCGGAGATGTTGAGGAAGGTTAGGGAAGCGAATTTGAAGACTGTTGTTGTTGGAGATTATTGGGATAGGGATTTGGGGAAGAATGCTGATTTGTGGCTTCCTTGGAATGTTGTTGAGAATGGAAAGGTTGAGGGAATGGGTTTAATGGGAAGAACAGAGGGTTCGGATGATGAATTGGAAGGAGATCAGAATCTGGGCTATGATGAATATGTAACAGAGGAAGAACTATTAGATGATGAAAGGTTTTAAATAACTGATGCATTGTGTTATATTTAAGGCAATCGCGATTCTGGTCAGGTTGTAAATTTGTAGATGCACTGTTTTCTTTGTTTTGAATGACTTATAAGTTTTTAGATTTGTGTCTTAGTAGCTTTTTGTTTTTACATATCTTATACCTCTTGCTATAGATTTGTGTCTTAAGGATTCATGTATTGGTTACATTTGTTGCAGCTTATGAGAAACAAATTGATCTTGTTTGAATATGACAATCACTAAGTTTGTAGAATTGAAGATGGACAATGAGAGTAGATTTAAGGGGAAGAAGTCAAGACCAAAGTTTGTCTCAGTCTCCGAATTCCATTGAGTGCCATGACATTGTTGGTGTTGATTCCGAAAAGAGAAAGACATCGATGGTGATGACTCTGGTATAAAAAGATTTAGGGTAATGATAACGTTGTAAATTTTGCCTCAGCAAACTATCTTGGGCTTATAGGTCATCAGAAGTTACTTGTAAGGAAATATTCCCATAGAAATAAATTATTTCTTTTCCTTTTGGGCACTGATCTGATGCATTGACTCTATGTTTACTTTATCTCGCAGGACTCATGTTCATCTGCTTTAGAGAAATATGGCGTTGGTTCTTGTGGTCCCCGTGGGTTTTATGGAACAATTGGTAAGGTTCAGTCTTAAAGTTTGTTTTTGAGGAAAAGCATCTTCCCTTTCCCTTATGATACTTTTCCTTTGCCCAGATGTCCATCTTGATTGTGAAGCGAGAATAGCAAAATTTTTAGGAACACCTGATTCAATTCTGTACTCTTATGGACTTTCGACCATGTTCAGTGCTATTCCCGCATTCTCTAAAAAAGGAGATATAATTGTGGCGTAAGTATGCATAGCTTGTCTTTTAATATCTACTGTGCAATCTTGTTAAATTTTTCCTCAGCTTTTTTGTCCGATGACATTATATTGGCCAATGGGCATTGATAGCCAGATACCACATATAGAATTATTTGGATTGTTTTATAATATTGCTTTTACTTCTTTATTGAATAAACCATCAATTTAGTCCCTAAACTGTAACTCTATTCAATTTAGTCTATAAACTCTAACTCTATTCAATTTAGTCTTTAAACTAAAATATAATTAGTCCCAAAATAATATGAAATCCATCAATTTATCCCCGAACATCCTAATAGCAGAGATTAAATTGACGGACTTTATATACTTTAGGGGCTACTTATTATAATTATATAGTTTAGGGACTAAATTGGAGAGAAAGTGATAGTTTAGAGACTAAATTGATGATTTATCCCTTCTTTATTAGAATGATGCAAATAATGATCCGATTTCTTCTCCATCCACTTTATTTTTCTAGATGTATTAAAATATTGTCACTTAGCACATGTTGATCATCGAAGGCGTTGTTTATATAAGCCTGTTGTTTCAAAGGTTCAAGCTTCATACATAAGTTTATTCCTTTTAACAGAGACGAGGGAGTCCACTGGGGAATACAAAATGGCCTTTATCTTTCTAGAAGCACAGTCGTATATTTTAAGCACAATGACATGGATTCTTTAAGTAAAACTTTAGAGAACATTACTTCCAAATATAAGGGGACAAAAAATTTGAGGCGATATATTGTCGTTGAAGCTCTCTACCAGGTAGATCTCGTTTTTCATTTATGTTTTTTTGTTAGCTTTACATATCTATACCATGTTTCCAATGAACACTTATAACCTTTAGGTTTAAAAGCAATCAGCTTTACTAATTGCTTGCTTCTTCTTGCAACTTGCAGTATCGGTAAATTGTGCTATATGAACTACTATTTCTGTTAAGATAGTACAGTATTTAACAAATGAAATTTTAATATGTATATATATCTGGATTGAAATAAAACTTTGAGCCTGTTGGTGTCTATTACAGTTTGTTCCTTAAAAGACTATTGTTACTTACCCTGGTTTTCTCAACCATTGAGTTGTAATAGTTATTTTTTCTGTTGACATACTAACACCTTTTATGATCATATGCCTTACTTGCAAGCAAACAAAAATTGCTTGTCAGTAACTATTGACATATGTTTCCTTGAATTTTTTCAGAATTCTGGCCAAATAGCACCCTTAGATGAGATCATTAAATTGAAGGAAAAATATCGTTTTCGTATTTTATTGGATGAGGGCAACTCGTTTGGTGTACTTGGAAGTTCTGGAAGAGGTCTCACCGAACACTATGGAGTACCAGTATGTACTGAAAAATTCTGTTTGGGCGTGGGTATATATTCAAAACCGTAATGCTATTTATGATTTTTGGTTGTGTGCTGCAGGTTGAGAAATTAGATCTTATAACTGCTGCTATGGGACATGCATTGGCCACAGAAGGAGGATTCTGCACCGGAAGTGCAAGAGTTATTGATCATCAAGTATGGTAGTGTTATCTATGATACTTAATTATAACCATCTTGGATTTCCATGTATGCTGAAACATAAGAGAGGAAATGTTCTAAATGTGGAAACTAAGAATTTATTTCCTCTAGACTCAACAAGTAATAAAGATAAGTCGCCTTTGGTGGTTCATAATATAAGCAACTTATAATTAATGTACTATACTTAATGCTATTATTCAATTAAGCGTAGCATAGATAAAGATGTTGAGTTGGATATGTGGTAAGACTAGACATGATAGAATTATAAATGATAACATTAGAGAGAGAATTGAGATAACACCTATCACGGAAAAGATGATGGAAACAGACTTGGTGATTTTGATAAGTAGAGAGAAGACCTGAAGATTTTGTAGTAAGGAAGCTAAAACTGATGAGCAATAGTCAGAAATCACCAGAGGCATAGGAAGACTTAGAAAAACGATAAGAGAAACTATTGAGTTGGATAAAAACATGATATATGATAGAACATTATGGCGTTGTCTAATACTTTTAGCTTACCCTACTTTATGAGATAAGGCTAGGTTGTTGATTCAATTAATGTTTCAACAATGACAGCGGTTGAGTAGTTCTGGCTATGTCTTTTCTGCTTCTTTGCCTCCATATCTTGCAAGTGCTGCAATTACAGCTATTGATGTCCTTGATGAAAATCCCAATCTGTTAACAAAATTGAAGAACAACATTGCTGTGTTATGGAAAGGTAGGCTTTGATCTCACTGCTATTTTCGTGAACGGAACTGTATTGCAGTAGTGTCCATGAGTTCGCTTGTGCACAACAGTCTGAATTACTGTTTATTTATTGGCTACTGCAGGGCTGTCGAGAATACCAAGCTTCACAATCGCAAGTCATCCAGAGTCACCAATTGTTTATTTGAGATTAAAGCAGTCAACAGGTTCTTTGAAAGATGACCTACAACTGCTTGAAAATATTGCCGAGCGAGTAAGAAATGCAGTTCTTTTTTGATTGAACAATGTTCATTATTTTCAATTTTGTTGGTACTTAATATCGCGTATTCACAGACTTTGAAAGAAGATTCTGTATTTGTGGCGGCTTCAAGAAGATCAACATTGGACAAGTGTAAATTGCCTGTAGGAATTAGATTGTTTGTTTCTGCAGGGCATGAAGAGTCTGATCTTCACAAAGCATCTGAATCATTGGAAAGGGTTGCCGCAATAGTCCTTGGCGGTCGTAATTGAAAGTTGTACTGTACACCTCTCTTTCTTTTCATGTTCCAAAATGTCAATTCTATTCAACTCTTAGCCGAGAAATTTTGAAATCCAGGCAGATAAATGAAGTTCTGTAGTTGGTAATTTATGTAATATTTTCCGGGCTAGCTTAGGGTAACAATTTTTTTGGGAATGCTATTCTTTGATATGCGTTGAGTGGTGGAATAAGGATTTAAGTTTCTAATCATCATCTGGGAAATGCTTATAAATTATATTAGGCTTAATTTTCTTTTTGTGTTGACTCCTTGTATATCAATTTCAATGTTACATTATTATTTCACTGGTTAGTTGTTCATCAAGATTGCTGAAGGTTTAAATTATTGTGTGCAAACCTAGTCAACTTTCCCTAATATGTAAGTCAACTTTCCCTAATATGTAAGTCAACTTTCTCTTATTTTTATTTAATTGTATTTTTGGTCTCCTATTTTATCACACCGACTAAAATGATCTCATTAGAACTGAATATTTTGATTCTGCGGTTATCACATTTGTTGCAATTTTGGTCCAACCTGTATTTTTAACCCCTAAAATGGTGTTTTTTGATGCAAAACTTGTGGTTTAGTGTCTCAATCAATTGTAAATTTGAAGGGAAGAAGATACCTCTTTTAGTGCATAATAAAATCATCTTTGTTATGCTTAAAAAAATACTATTTAGGGAGGAAAATTATGGGTTAGTACCAAAATTGCAATAAATGTGATAATTAAGAGACAAAAAGTTCGAGAGACTATTTTCTTGTGTATGATGAAAATAGGGTTTGGTTGAACTTGTACGAATGATTAAATTTTTGGAAGACATTTTAGAAAATTTCACAAGACATTTTTCTACCCCGCCAACAATACTATTCTTCGTTACAAACCTTATTATAAGGAGCACGTTGCTTTTAATCGAGGGTAACGTTAATTAGTATCCTATCCTCTTGGCACAAGTTAAATATGTAATTAAAGTTTTTAATTAATTTTTTTAGTATAAATTTTTATAAATGAATTTTTTAATTTGTGTTTCAGACACAAATTAGTATTATCCTTTAAATAAGAGGGAAACATATATGGTTCTATGTTTTGATAGTTAAAAGTTAAAATTAGTTAAAAGTTTAAATTTAATCGATAATTCAATCTACAATATTTGGAGTGGATAAAAAAATCGATAATTCAAATTAAAAGAAATAAAAAAATTGATTGTTTTTTGTTTGTTTTAAAAATCGAACTAAATCAAATAAAAATAAAAGTGGTTTGGTTCAATTCTTAATTTTAATTTTTAAAAATTTTCAAATCGTTAAACCGAAATAATAATTATAAATATTTACTTTTTATTTAATCCTCGATAAAATTAACCTTCAAATATAAAAAATAAAAATTATAAGTTAGAGCTAAAATCAAACTTCAAATATAAAAATAAAAATTATAAATTAGAGAAATTTTTCAACAAACTATTACTCGGGTTATCTTTGTTTCTCTTGACAATATCATTTTTTATAGATTATGGTTGTTTTATGTTCAAGTTTTTTTCATTAGTTTTTATTTTTTATATTTTTTTTCTTCATCAACAATTTTGAATTTAGTTTGTTACACGATAGTTTTAATGTGTTTTTTAAAATGTGAAACATGTTAATAATTCTCATATTAATCATATTAAGTGTCAACTTTTATATTCAATTGTTAATTTATTTCATGATACAGTCATGTTTCGTATGGATTATATATTATATGAAATGTCTTATTTGAAAAAATAATAATATAAAATATACCAAAAAATATAATAATAGAAAATACACATATAATTTTCATCATTTATTTCGTGCACTTACAAGTAATTAATTTTACTATCACTATAATTTTATGTCGAACTTATGTCATGAAAATACATGTTTGAATTTTTAATCATAAATCTTACATTACAATTGATAGATGAATAACGTTTAATTTTTGAAAAAAATCATGGAAGCTGTCAACAATCAAAGAGGATGAATTTTTTTTTTACATGGTTATGGAGGGACAGGTAAAACTTTCATGTGGAGAACTTTGTCAAGTGCATTGCGTTCGTAGAAAAAAAATGTTATTAATGTTGTTTCAAGTGGGATATCTTCGTTATCATTTCTAGGTGGAAGGATAACTCATTCAAAATTTAAAATACCCGTGCCAACACTTGACAACTCTACTTGCAACATTGAGAAAGAAGATGAACATTCATAATTATTGGAAGCAAATGATTTGATAATATGGGATGAAACACCTATGTGTCATAAAAACTACTTTGAGACTTTGGATAAAACCCTTAAAAATGTCATGAGATGTGATGGTCTTGAGAATACAATATTTGGTGGCAAAATAGTTATTTTTGGAGGCGATTTTAGACAGATTCTACCTGTTGTTCCGAGAGGAGGTCGTTCTGATATTATCCATGCTTCAATTGGAAATTGTTGATAACACATATCCCAATCAGTTGGAAAATTACAAAAAGAAAGAATTCTTACAACACAAAGTTATTATTGCTTTAACCATTGAAGTAATGGATAAAATCAATCTTTATGTATTAGACTTGATTTTAGGTAAAATGCATTAACTTACATTAATTTATACATATTACAATACTATATATCAAATTATGTTATTAGTGTTTTAATATTTTAATTTTATACAATTTTTTAGGAGAAGAGAAAGAGTATATGAGTTCCGATTCAATTGATAGAACAGAAGCCAATTATAATCAAGCTTACGAAGTTCTAACTCCATAATTTCTTAGTTCTTTGAGAACATCAGGTCTACCAAATTATAGTATCAAATTGAAAGTTGGAACCCCTATTATGCTAATGAGAAATTTGAATTAGGCTGAGGGGTTGTGTAATGGAACAATAACAATTGTGACAAGGTTAACAAATCACGTCGTTGAGGCAAAAATTATGTCCGAAGAGAACATTGGTAACATAATTTACATTCCCTGAATGACTACGTCACCTTTTGATTCACCATGACATTCAAGTTGATTAAGAGAGAATTTTCGATCATTGTGTCATATACACAATGATAATAAATAAGTCTCAAGGTCAATCACTTACTAGTGTGACATTGTATTTTCCTACACTTGTTTTTAGTCATGGTCAATTGTATGTTGCAATTTCAAGAGTTAGGAGCAAAAGTGGTTTGAAAATCTTAATACATGACAAAAAAGAATACATCATATTCGACTACTACAAATAGTTGTTAAACTTTGTTAGTTAGGATACTTGATTGATATCAAATGAATATCGTTGATCATTGGTATGAAAATCAAATGGTTTGATTTTACAAAATATTTTAGTTTATGCTTCATAGTACATTTTGCATATTCGAAAAAATACTATACAATTTAACATATTTCTTCGTGCTGTTGTAGGATGGAAAAAGATGTTATGAACTTTAGTATTGTTTCAATGATGATGTTCAATGTTTTACAGTTTAATTTAAGATATACTATTGGATAAGTTGACATGTTATCTTTTGAATTTTATAATAATTACGTACTATTATATGTTTTATTTATGTTACTTTTCTTTTTATAAATGAATCACAATTGTAAGATTATATTAGTGTATGTTTGTAGTTCTCTATGTATTAACGGTCTTAAAATATAAATTCAAAGTTCGGGTTTGTTACTAGTATGTATAAAACGGTGTGCAAATAACCACTCCCTAGAAAAATTCCATACCATTGGGCCACAATCCACACGAGCAAGCCCAAATTATCATCCGTAACAAAAAAAAAAGCTCCTATCGCATTAAAAAAAAACGATTCTTCTTCGTCGATACGAAGAGAAGCATGCATTCTCTGTTTTTCCACAGCGCAAACTCTGTCAACTTAACTTCTTCACTTCTTTTCCCAAATAATCACAAACTCTGCTCAAAACCCCGTTTCCAATCCTCCATCAAAATCAATACACCAATCCCCAAACACGTCCCTAACAAAAAGGTTATAATCCTCTGGGACCTCGACAACAAACCTCCACGTGGACCTCCATACGACGCCGCACTCTCTCTCAAAACCCTCGCCGAACGCTTCGGCGACATTGTTTCAATCTCCGCTTACACAAAACGACACTCCTTCTTCAATCTCCCTCAATGGAATACCAACCAAAACCCTAACCCTAATTCGATTCCCTGCCGTGTCTGCGGTCACGAATGTAAATCAATTTTCGACCTCAAAATTCATTTCAAGAGAGTTCATCTGTACCAGTGTAAGAAGTTAAGGGAAAAATTGAAATCCATTAACTTGAGCCGGTCGAAGGTCTGGTTCGTTCGGAGAATCCATACTTATAATGAAGCTGCAGGGAATGTTGTTGCACCTAGGGTTGGATTTGGTTTGGGTTCGGAGTTGCGGCGCGCAGGGGTTTTCGTTAAAGTTGTGAAGGTCAGTAAGAAGGGGAATGCGACGGATTTGTGGTTGGAGAGGGAGATGATGAGTGGAGAGGTTGGTTGGTTGGTTATGGTTTCGGATGATCGGGAATTTGCAGAGATGTTGAGGAAGGTTAGGGAGGTCAATTTGAAGACTGTTGTTTTTGGAGATTATTGGGATAGGGATTTGGGGAAGAATGCTGATTTGTGGCTTCCTTGGAATGTTGTTGAGAATGGAAAGCTTGAGGGAATGGGTTTAATGGGAAGAACAGAGGGTTCGGATGATGAACTGGAAGGAGATCAGGATTTGGACTATGGTGAATATGTAATAGAGGAAGAACTGTATGAAAGGTTTTAAATAATTGTCTGCATCGTGTTCTCTTTAAGACTCTCACGATTTTGGTCAGTAATGTGTTCTCTTTGAAGCTCTTGCGATTTTGGTCTGTACGAATTGTAAATATGTAGATGCACTATTTTCTTTGTTTTGAATGACTTATAAGTTTTTAGATTTGTGTCTTAATAGTTTTTTTTTACATATCTTATATCTTATACCTGTTGCTATAGATTTGTGTATTAAGGGTTCATGTATTGGTTACATTTGTTGAAGCTTATGAGAAACAAATTGATCTTGTTTGAATATGACAATCACTAAGTTTGTTGAATTGAAGATGGACAATGAGAGTAGATTTAAGGGGAAGAAGTCAAGACCAAAGTTTGTCTCAGTCTCCGAATTCCATTGAGTGCCAAAACATTGTTGGTGTTGATTCCGAAAAGAGAAAGACATCGATGGTGATGACTCTGGTATAAAAAGATTTAAGCCGGGAACTTTTATTCGATTGGGCTACTGATTTATTTAGAAACTTTCACAAAAAATTTCTACCCCGCTAACAATACTATTCTTCGTTACAAACCTTATTATAAGGAGCATGTTGCTTTTAAATAAGGGTAATGCTAATCAGGATTCTCTTGGCCCAAGTTATATATATATATATATATATATATATATATATATATATATATATATATATATATATATATATATATATATATATATATATATATATATATATATATATAATTAAAATTTTGAATTAATTTTTTCAATACAAATTTTTTATAAATGAATTTCTTAATTTGTGTCCGCATAAGGTAGGAGCAAAAGTGGTTTGAAAATCTTAATACATGACAAAAAAGAATACATCATATTCGACTACTACAAATAGTTGTTAAACTTTGTTAGTTAGGATACTTGATTGATATCAAATGAATATCGTTGATCATTGGTATGAAAATCAAATGGTTTGATTTTACAAAATATTTTAGTTTATGCTTCATAGTATATTTTGCATATTCGAAAAAATACTATACAATTTAACATATTTCTTCGTGCTGTTGTAGGATGGAAAAAGATGTTATGAACTTTAGTATTGTTTCAATGATGATGTTCAATGTTTTACAGTTTAATTTAAGAGATACTATTGGATAAGTTGACATGTTATCTTTTGAGTTTTATAATAATTACGTACTCTTATGTGTTTTATTTATGTTACTTTTCTTTTTATAAATGAATCACAATTGTAAGATTATATTAGTGTATGTTTGTAGTTCTCTATGTATTAACGGTCTTAAAATATAAATTCAAAGTTCGGGTTTGTTACTAGTATGTATAAAACGGTGTGCAAATAACCACTCCCTAGAAAAATTCCATACCATTAGGCCACAATCCACACGAGCAAGCCCAAATTATCATCCGTAACAAAAAAAAAAGCTCCTATCGCATTAAAAAAAAGCGATTCTTCTTCGTCAATACGAAGAGAAGCATGCATTCTCTGTTTTTCCACAGCGCAAACTCTGTCAACTTAACTTCTTCACTTGTTTTCCCAAATAATCACAAACTCTGCTCAAAACCCCGTTTCCAATCCTCCATCAAAATCAATACACCAATCCCCAAACACGTCCCTAACAAAAAGGTTATAATCCTCTGGGACCTCGACAACAAACCTCCACGTGGACCTCCATATGACGCTGCACTCTCTCTCAAAACCCTCGCCGAACGCTTCGGCGACGTCGTTTCAATCTCCGCTTACACAAAACGACACTCCTTCTTCAATCTCCCTCAATGGAATACCAACCAAAACCCTAACCCTAATTCGATTCCCTGCCGTGTCTGCGGTCACGAATGTAAATCAATTTTCGATCTCAAAATTCATTTCAAGAGAGTTCATCTGTACCAACGTAAGAAGTTAAGGGAAAAATTGAAATCCATTAAGCTGAGCCGGTCGAAGGTCTGGTTCGTTCGGAGAATCCATACTTATAATGAAGCTGCGGGGAATGTTGTTGCACCTAGGGTTGGATTTGGTTTGGGTTCGAAGTTGCGGCGCGCAGGGGTTTTCGTTAAAGTTGTGAAGGTCGGTGGGAAGGGGAATGCGGCGAAATTATGGTTGAAGAGGGAGATGATGAGTGGAGAGGTTGGTTGGTTGGTTTTGGTTTCGGATGATCGGGAATTTGCGGAGATGTTGAGGAAGGTTAGGGAAGTGAATTTGAAGACTGTTGTTGTTGGAGATTATTGGGATAGGGATTTGGGGAAGAATGCTGATTTGTGGCTTCCTTGGAATGTTGTTGAGAATGGAAAGCTTGAGGGAATGGGTTTAATGGGAAAAACAGAGGGTTTGGATGATGAACTGGAAGGAGATCAGGATTTGGACTATGGTGAATATGTAACAGAGGAAGAATGTTAGATACCCAAAAGTGCTTATTTGAGCTATCAAATATGGGCATCTTTCACTCCATTTCCTTGCTAAAGTGTTCGAAACCACCTTTGTTTTTGATGAATTGCAATACAATGATACACGATCTTGGTACCTTTGATTTGTGTGTTATTTTGCAGCAATTAGGCCTGAAATAATAGAAAATGAAGGCACAAGAAAATGGCAAGGGACCAAGAAAAAGAATGCATTCATCAGCTTGCTCGCTTGGCGAGGGCTGTGGCGAAGAGCTCGCTAGGCGAGCGCCCAGCGAGTCCCCTGCGAAGAGCTCCAGTATTTTACAGTAGCAAACATCAACAAACTCGCTAGGCGAGCTGCCAGCGAAGGGTGTAGCGAACACGTCCAGACTTGGCCAAAAGCGCAGCCAGCACTCACTCGCTAGGCGAGCCATTAGCGAGCTTCCAGCGAGCAATTACAGTAGCAAAACCTCCTAAGCTCGCTGGAGCGAAGGGTGAAGCGTGGGCTTCGCCTAGCGAAGGTTTTGTTCGCCTAGCGAACATGCCAATCTGGCAAAGGTCATTTCTTTGGGCGCAGGTGCCACAGGTGCCTCATTTTGGGGCTCGCTAGGCGAGTCATTCTGCTCGCCTAGCGAGCATGACAGCTCAGTAGCAGCTCTATAAGTAGCAAGGGCTACTTTTTGGAGCCATACTTTTACACCTCCATACTTTTGTACTTTTTAGATATTTTCCAGCATTGCTCTAGAGATCTTTTGTGACCTAGGAATCATTTCTCTTCATCTCTTAACAATCTTTCATAAAAAGAAGGTGGATTCCCATCCAATCTCGATTATTCGACTCGGATGTTGATCAACCTTCTTCCAAAACTTGTTGACCAAGCTACCATGAAAATGAGTAGCTAAGTTCTTCATTTTGTCAAGGTTAGATGTAGATGATCATTAGCTTTGTGTGTAAATGGGATGATCTTCATTTGTAAACTCTTTAATGGTGAATATATGGTGAAAACTTTGTTCTTATTGAAAACTCTTTGTGTTGGTTTATGATCGAGAGATGTTTACCAACTCTTTACCTAGGTTTTCATCCAATCTTGTTTGTTAGCTAGAGATAGTAATGAATGATTTTGTTCACCATAAGGTTGAACCAAAAAGTTATCATTTTGATAGATTGTGTTAGAGATAAACAATGGATCAAAATGGGAAAACTCACAATGTGTGTTAGAGATAAACACATTGGGAGGACTTTGTGAAATAGTTTATCATCTAAAGGAGTTTATAAGTTTTGTTGATCGAACATATACATGCAAAGTGATTGTCGAACCCTAACTTTGGCAATATTTCTCAAATATTAAAACCAAATCTTTTACCGCATTTTATCACACTTTTATGCAAGATACCGTGACTAAAACCAAAAACCATTGTTACCTTAAGCTAAGAGTTAAAACAACTGTCGAAAGGCGGTGATATCTCACAATCCCTGTGGAGACGATAACAAAAACCCGACACTTAAAATTACACTCAACAAAATGGCGCTGTTGCCGGGGATTGTGAATTGATATTGCGAGCATCGCAATAGTTGCTTAATTTTTAGCTTTCGAATTTTTGACTTGTGCTTGTAATTTGTTTGGTTTAGTGTGCAGCTTTCGTTTTATGCGAGGGCAGATTCCTGTGGACGGACTTCTTTTTGATCCCTAGATCGAAAGAACCGCAAGGAGGCTAAATAGCAAAACGAGACGAAGGAGGCAACAGGCTAGACAACAACAAGAACAAGGAGAAAGTTCTTCTACCACACATCCACCACCGTTCATACCTATCATGGAACCACCACCACCGCCCATTTCCACTCCATGTGTAAACAGTCCAAGGAATACTGCTCAGTTTGCCAACCACACGGGAAGGCAAGCCGAGATGAAAACGGGAACTCTTAATTTACTATATGGAAGTCCATTCACCGGAATGGACCATGAAGATCCCTTTGCTTTTCTCACAAAATTTTACGAGATAGCATTGGCGGCCGGAGTGGATCAAGCTCAAGAGCTACCGTTGTTCAGAAGATTATTTCCCCACGCTTTGCTCGACAAAGCAAAAGATTGGTACTTAGATCAAACACCAGCCGTCATGACAAACTGGAACGTGTTGGAAGAGAAGTTCATCGAAAGATTTTTCTCCCATAACCGGTTCATGGAATCCAAGACGACCATCTCAGTGTTTTCACAAGGAACCAATGAATCATTAAATGAGGCGTGGGAAAGATTCAAATCCATGCTTCGGAAATGTAAAGGGCATGGTTTTGATGAATTGACTCAAATCCATATTTTCAAAAATGGACTTCAACCAAATTGCAAGACGTTGTTGGATGCTACCTCGGGTGGTTCTTTATTGTCTAAAAGCGCCGAAGAAGCTACAAATATCATAAATCGAATGGCTCTAAATGATCTTCAAAGTCAAAGTAGAGGCAACTCTTTGAAGAAGCCGGGAGTGCTTGAACTTGGGACGAACGATGCCATTCTTGCCCAAAACAAACTGATTTCACAACAAGTGGAACTCTTAACGCAGCAAATAAAAGAGTTGAGAGAACCTTCAAAAGCTAAGCAAATAGCTTGTTGTGAGCTTTGCAAAGGTGAGCATGACACCGGATTTTGTCCACCTCCCGGGTTCGAAGAAGTAAACTACATGGCAAACCAACGGGACTACCAACCGAGACAACAACAACAACAACAACCTTATCAACCACATCCTCAAAATCAACAACAACAACACTTCCAAGGGAATCAAGGGTTCCAACCTAGGAGTAACTATTACCATAACCAAGGTTATGGGGGTGGTTCTTCTAGCCGTCAAAACCCTCCCCAAAATCCTTATCAACCTCAACAACCGCCGATCGTAACGTCAAAATTAGAAGAGACATTGACACAATTTATGCAAATGTCAATGGCTAATCAAAAGAGCAACGATGCGGCAATTAAAAATCTCGAGACTCAAGTTGGACAACTTGCTAAGCAACTAGCGGAACAACAACCCGGTCCTTCTTTTTCGGCGAACACGCAAACAAATCCTAAGGAGCATTGTAAAGCGATCACGACAAGAAGTGGGAGGGAGTTGACTAGTGAGAATAAAAAAAGAGATGAGAGTCAACAAAGAGAGGAAAAAGAAGACAATGAGGAGGAAATATTGGAGGATAATATTGATGGTGAAGTGGGGGAGTGGAGTGGGGAGGAAAAAGTTGAAAAGAACGAAAAGAATGGTGAAGTTGAAAAGAAAGAAAGTGTGGAAATTGAGAAAAATAAAAGTGATGAAGTAATGGTGGAGGAAGTGAAAAAGAAAAGAGCAAGAAGTTCTAGAGTTGCTAAAGGAAAGGAGGTAGTGAGCGCTACTCCGATCCAAAACCTTCCTTATCCACATGCTCCATCCAAAAGGGAGAATGAACGACATTACGCCCGGTTCATGGATATTTTTAAACAATTGCAAATCAACATTCCGTTTGCCGAAGCCTTGGAGCAAATGCCCAAGTATGCCAAATTCATGAAGGACATACTTACAAAAAAGCGGAGGTATACGGAACCGGAGACCATTGTCCTAGATGCGAGCTGTAGTGCAATCATTCAAAGGACGCTTCCGAAAAAAGAGGTTGATCCGGGACGAGTTACTTTGCCGGTTAAAATTGGTGATATCTATGTCGGAAAGGGACTAATTCATTTGGGGTAAAGCATTAATCTTATACCATTGTCTATTGTAAAGAGGCTTGGCAACATTGAAATTAAGTCCATCCAGATGACGTTGCAATTGGCGGATAAGTCGACCACCCATCCTCATGGCGTAGCCCAAGATGTTTTGGTTAAAGTCGACAAATTCTTTTTCCCGGTCGATTTTATTGTTATTGATATGGAAGAAGATGATGATGCTCCGCTCATTCTGGGTCGACCGTTCATGAAAACCGCGCGCATGATGATAGACGTTGATGACAGTTTGATGAAGGTGAGAGTCCAAAATGAAGAAGTTACATTCGATCTATTCGAAGCAATGAAGCATTCAAAAGATAGAAGTGATAGCTTTCGCATCGATGTGATCGAAGAGGCAATTTTGGAGGTTTCTAAGCATATTCATGAGATATCTCCTATGGAGTTAGCTCTTGACGACTCATTTGAAGTTTTCACAGCTGAAGAAGAGCAAGCTCTTGATGAATGCTTAAGGGAACTTGATGGTTTAAACGAACTACAACTGTAGGAAGTTGAGGAGGAAGACTTGAAGAAGGAGGTTAATGACGAAAAAGCGCCCATTGAATTGAAAATGTTACCTTCTACTTTGAAGTATGTATTCCTAGATGAGACCGAAGCAAAGCCGGTCATCATAAGCAACCTTTTGTCAAATGATGAAGAAGCCCGTTTGATCAATGTGCTAAAAAAATCAAGAAGCCATGGGTTGGACTCTTTCCGATCTCAAAAGAATTAGTCCTTCCTATTGCATGCACAAGATCTTAATGGAAGAGGATTTTAAGCCGGTAGCTCAACCACAACGCCGCTTAAGTCCTACTATGAAGGAGGTTGCTAGAAAGGAAGTTGTCAAGTTGTTGGATGCGGGAATGATTTACCCGATTTCGGATAGTCCATGGGTTAGTCCTGTGCATGTGGTTCCGAAGAAAGGTGGAATTACCGTGATCCGAAATGACAAGGATGAGTTGATCCCTACTAAAGTTGCAACGGGGTGGCGAATGTGTATTGATTATAGGCGGTTGAATACCGCAACTCGAAAAGATCATTTTCCACTCCCGTTCATGGATCAAATGCTCGAAAGACTCTCGGGGCAACAATACTATTGTTTCTTGGATGGCTATTCCGGGTATAACCAAATTGCGGTTGACCCGGCCGATCATGAAAAGACGGCTTTCACATGTCTGTTTGGAGTTTTCGCATACCGAAAAATGCCCTTTGGGTTGTGCAATGCACCGGCGACTTTCCAAAGATGTGTGCAAGCCATTTTTGTCGACCTTATTGAGAAAACAATGGAAGTCTTCATGGATGACTTCTCGGTATTTGGTGGTTCCTTTAGTCTATGCTTGGCAAACTTGAAAACGGTGCTTGAAAGATGTGTGAAGACCAATCTTGTGCTTAATTGGGAGAAGTGCCACTTCATGGTGACCGAGGGGATAGTGCTTGGCCATAAAGTCTCTTCAAGAGGGCTTGAAGTTGATCGTGCTAAGGTTGAAGTGATTGAAAAGTTACCTCCTCCGGTGAATGTGAAGGGAATCCGAAGCTTTTTTGGGCACACCGGGTTCTATCGGCGCTTTATCAAAGACTTCTCAAAGGTAGCTAAGCCTTTGAGTAATTTGCTAGCTAAGGACCAGGTATTTCTCTTAATCGATGAATGTTTGCAAGCTTTTGAAACTTTGAAAGAAAATTGGTTACCGCTCCAATTATAGTCGCTCCAAATTGGAATTTAAATTTTGAGCTAATGTGTGATGCGAGCGACTATGCAATCGGAGCGGTATTAGGCCAAAGAAAAGAGAAAAAATTTCATGCGATACATTATGCAAGTAAAGTTCTTAATGAGGCTCAAATTAACTATGCCACCACTGAAAAAGAATTACTTGCGATAGTGTATGCGCTTGAAAAGTTTAGGTCTTATCTTATAGGGTCTAAAGTCGTAGTGTATACCGACCACTCGGCGATTAAATATTTGCTCACAAACCGGATTCGAAGCAAAGGCTCATCCATTGGATCCTCTTGTTGCAAGAATTTGATGTTGAAATCAAAGACAAGAAAGGATCGGAAAATTTGGTGGCGGATCATTTATCTCGCTTAGTTAATGTGGAGGTTACAGCTTCAGAGAAGGAAATCCGGGAAGAGTTTCCTGATGAAAAACTTTTCAAAATTCAAGTTAGGCCGTGGTTTGCAGACTTTGCGAACCACAAGGCTAGTGGTTTTGTGCCTCCCGACCTAACTTCGAACCAAAAAAGGAAGTTTCTTTCGGATGCCAAGTATTACGTATGGGATGACCCGTACTTGTTTAAGTTGGGTAGTGATAACCTTTTAAGGAGATACGTTACTGGCGATGAAGCACAGAGCATCCTTTGGCATTGTCACAACTCGCCTTACGGAGGACACTATAATGGGGTGAGAACGGCCACTAAAATCCTTCAGTCAGGATTTTATTGGCCCACTATTTTCAAAGACGCACATACCCATGCGCAAAGTTGTGATAGTTTCCAGAGAAGCGGTGGGATTGGTAAGAGAGACGAAATGCCTCTCCAAAACATCCAAGAGGTCGAAGTATTTGATTGTTGGGGCATCGATTTTGTAGGACCATTCCCACCCTCTTATGGTAACGAGTATATGCTTGTCGCAGTTGATTACATTTCTAAGTGGGTTGAGGCGATTGCCTCACCTCGGGCGGATGCGAAAACGGTAATAAATTTTTTGAAGAAAAACATATTTTCCCGTTTCGGAACCCCCCGAGTGTTGATAAGTGACGGAGGGTCACACTTTTGTAATGCACCGTTGGAAAGCATTTTAAAACATTACGGTGTATCACACAGAGTGGCAACTCCGTATCACCCACAGGCTAATGGGCAAGCCGAGGTCTCTAATCGTGAGATTAAGAGAATTCTCGAAAAAACTGTGTCAAATTCGAAAAAAGAGTGGTCACAAAAATTGGATGAAGCGTTATGGGCATACCGTACCGCCTTTAAAGCGCCAATTGGGCTCACTCCTTTTCAATTGGTGTTTGGTAAAACTTGCCATTTGCCGGTCGAATTGGAGCACAAAGCCTTGTGGGCTCTGAAATTTTTAAATTTTGAAAAGGATTTGGCAGGTGAGAAAAGGAAGGTGCAACTGCTTGAGTTGGAAGAGATGCGCAATGCCGCATATCACTCAAGTTGGTTGTACAAAGAGAAGGTAAAAAAATATCATGACAAAAAGCTTCGAAAGAAAGAATTTGTGCCCGAACAGTTGGTCCTATTGTTCAATTCCAGGTTGAAGTTATTCCCCGGAAAGTTGAAATCAAAATGGTCCGGGTCATTTCGGGTCAAAGAAGTGAAGGAGTACGGAGCTATTGTCATTGAGGACATGGAAAAGAAGGAGAGTTGGACCGTTAATGGCCAACGTTTGAAGGTTTATCTCGGCGGTCATGTGGATCGCGAGAGCTGTGCTATTTCGTTGGATGCTCCTCTGTGAGCATCGCACCGTCGAGCTTATCCAACGTTAAACAAGCGCTTGTTGGGAGGCACCCCAACATTGTAAGTATTTACAGTTTTTCTGTGGTGTCGTATTGGGATTCCAATTGTTAAACCTTGCTGAATGTACCAGGAATGCTATTTTTGAAAAAGCAAATGCTGTCATGCTCGCTAGATGCTCGCTAGGCGAAGCAGTAGCGAGCGGATTCGCTAGCTGCTCGCTAGGCAAAGCAGCAGCGAGCGCTGCGTGGCAGCACTCACTTAATTATCAGCAGGCCACTCTTTTGGGCCCAAATGCACTTTTCTTTTTACAACTCTGAACTGAAGCACTAACACAACTCTCACAAACACTCTGTCACTTTTCATCTCATTCACAAACAACTCTCACAAACACTCAAACCCTAAACTGAAGCATTGCAAACTTCACTGCACTTCAAATCCAATCAATCTCTTTCACTAAGGTTTGCCCTAATTCCATTTCTTTATGTTTGAACTTTGTAAATTTCTGATTTGCATGTCATTTAGGGTGAATTTGGGGGAATGGGGTATATTAGGTTTTGCATGTGGGTGTAGATTTGCATGTACATTATAACGATGCTTTTCTTGATAGATCATTGTGTTCTGAAATAGATACCATGAGAACTTGGGTTTTGCCAAAATTTCACTGTAAACATTGCAGAACCCAAAAACCCGTAAGATTCGCTAGCAACTCGCTAGGCGAATCAGTGGCGAGCTTTCGCTGCCACTTCGCTAGGCGAACCTGTAGCGAAGCTTCGCTAGGTTCTCGCTAGGCGAAGCAGCAGCGACCATAACAGTAGTTGGAATTCTGGTTTTGCTTTCTAATCTGTTTTGTGTTTGTGTTTTTTCCTCTCTATGTCTGTGCAGATGGAATCCAGATCCGGAGCTTCAAAAAAGAGAAAGGGCGGGAACACTTCTCGTACCGTACCAATACAATTCGACACCGACAAGTTTGTCGGGCCAAAGCAAGCCACAAGATATATTGCTTTGGAAAAGCGAAAGATTTTGCCGGAAAAGAGATTTTTAATCAACCCTGAAGGCACGAACCGAACATTCGCCGGGTTGATTAACAGCAAAAAATGGGACCGGTTAATTTCCCCTCTGGAGCATTACGATATCGCAACAGTGCGTGAGTTCTATGCGAACGCACTGCCGAACGATGACGAGCCATTCACATGGACGTCTAGAGTGTCCGGTCGTCCTGTTGCGTTCGATAGGGATGCAATTAACCGTGTCCTGGGTGAACCGCTCCATCTGGGAGCCGAGGAGAGAGACACCTACCACCAAGATTTAAGGCTTCACCGGGATACTTATGCGATCTCTGCTGCCCTGCTTCTGAGAGGGAAATCAGTTGAGCTGAACCCATCTGGGGTTCCCATGAGATACCATAGGGAGGACATGACTCCCTTGGCTCAACTGATTCTTTTGTTGGTTCTTACAAACATTGCACCCAAGTCTCATACTTCTACCGTGCCGATCCCAGTGGCACACTTGGTACACTGCATCCTCACGAACGTCCAGATTGATGTGGCGAGGATTATTGCTTTTGAGCTGAAGTCCGTGATTGAAAGCGGGCTAAAGTCGGGGGCACGAGTGAATTGTCCCCTGGCTTTCCCTTGCCTAATCATGGCTTTGTGCCTGCAAGCGAGGGTGAGGTTACCCTCTAGGGGTCAAGTAAGGATCCCGCCACCCATTGATGACCGGTACGTGGCCAAGTATTGCAAACCGAAGAATGTAAGAAGTAGTTCAGTTGCTGAGGTTACCGGGGCTTCTGATGGTCCTGGTACTTCTACCATAGGATCTGATCCTTTCCAGCAGGTGTCGCATCCGCGAAAAACAACCGGCGGGCTAAAACAAAACAACACAGAGCCGCCACCGTGCGTTATTTATCCCAAAAGAGGGAAAGGAAACGCTCGAAGTAAACCTGGGAAAAGCATGGTCTCGCGACCAAAGAGAACGGGATCGGGAGTCGGTTACGCGAGGGGAAGGTATTAGCACCCCTCACGTCCGTCGTACTCGACGGGATCCACGCTCAAAAGATAGAACAAGGTTGCTAAAACAAACATCACACACACACACTGAAGACAACACAGGTGGGGAAAGAGGGGAGAGCTCGATAAGATATCGCGTCCTATGCCTACGTATCTCGTCTGGAACGAGAATCAGAGCCACCGTAGTTCGGCCCACGCACGCCGAAACAAACACACGCACAAAAAGGCAAACATGGAACCCGAACGCCAATAGCTGGACTTACATTAGCTTCCAAACCAAACAAACCCACACTGGAAACCAGATGCCACTTGATGGACTTATACCGGACTCCAAGCACACAACAAGAGGATACGGAATGCCAATTGCTGGGCTTACATCCATCTCCTACACACACAAGAAGAAACAAGCAACAAGTTACTAAGGAGTCGGGAACTCGAGCCTAGCAACTGTCAAGCAAACACACACAAAAAAAAAGAAAGGGTTTGCCCGGAGAGATCTCGTGCGACCTCCTGCCTACGTACCTCATCTGGTATGAGGATCAGGGCGACGTAGTTCCCCTTAACAAGGGAGATACTTTCTCCTAACCAGAGACCGGGAAATGACCAACTAAAAGGGAGACTGACTCGAGCCTAATAGTTATCATGTATTCCACAATGGTCCTAGGTTGAGTTTTCTATCTACTTGCACAGGCTGCAAGCTAATCCTAACCAGGCAAAGCAAAGCATGCAAGCACAATCAAACAAAGCAAACATTCACAGGTAGCACACACTATATACAGACAGATGTGGCTCAATCAAGGGTTAGGCTGCAAAAGCAAGCCACTGTATCAGGGTGAGGTTAGCTCTTAACCCTGACATTGAGAGTCAGGGTGAAGCTGATGAAAGGTGAGTGAAGATTAGACTTCACAGCTCTTATCCCTGGCCAGGGAGAGCTTCAGACAATGAAGTGTGGGTTCAGAAAGTGGGAACCCTTCTACACTTATGACACTGACTCAACTGTACAACTGTACAAGGATCTTGGGTTTCTATCCTCAAGGCATCAACATGTAATGTGAGCCAAGGGATGACTCAACAGAAGAGCAGGAGATGGATTGCACATCTCTTGTGTCTGCCAATTGCCTTATTCAAGGACTTTTCCTGCTTGGGGACAAAGATAAACAAGCACAATCATTGCCTCTTAAGGAGGACTTCAGACAGGTGCCTGGCCAAGTAACAGGCCAGGTCTTCCAGACTACATGGAGAAAAGAAATTCTACCTCAATTGGTTAACACAACCAAGCAACAGCACAAGCAAGTTCAAAATGAACTAGAGCAACTAAGGTACCTGAAATCAATCTAGCATGATCAGTACACAGCTCAAACAGTTAAACAGACAAACTCAAAGTCAACAGTTAACTGTACACAAGCAATGCATCAAGCAAAGCATAAGCCAATGCTCAACACAAATGAATTAGAAACCACCTACAAAACAGAATTAATGTTAATCAACATCATTCAAATGAGCAACTCAAGCCAAGTGAATTAATTCCTCCATGCCATTTGCCTTTTGTCCTGAAAACACAACTCAACCATGAGAAGCAAACCCCTAGGACAAAGCCTAGGGTCCAATAGGGATCAAAAATTCAAAACAGAACATGAAAATTATCAAAAATCAAGTTCAATCAATTAAGAATCATGTCCAATTGGTCTCATGTTCATATCATCAACCATTATCATTTCATGAAGCAAATAGTGCAAAACATGTCATTTCAAAGCTCATTGGACCAAACAGAATGAATCAATTCAAACTCAATCCAAAACAATTCAATATATCACCAAAAAATTCACAGCTAAACAGCATTCATTACATGTCAATCACACCAAATTTCAAGCCAATTGGACAATTGGAAGCAAGTCAATTAAATTCATCAAGTCGAGTCATGCTCATACAAGTCCAAACAAAGCACAATTTCATGTATCAACTTCAAGCAAGCATAAAACAGTGTAGGAACATGATAAATGCACCAAACCAAAACCATGACAAACTTTAATGTGTCTATAATCACTCCACAAAATTTCAAGTCCATCCAATACATATCAAGAATTTCACAAAACATTTAAAAACATGACTCACAAAAGGTCCACATTTGGTCAAACAGAAAGGAAATTCTCAATCAAATCGGAAACACATCCAAAAATTCCAGAAAAATTTCACATGTGAACCTAACATCCAGAAGTATCAACATGCAAAATTTCAGCTCATTTCAAGTTCATATGGCATGGTAACAAAAATCATGAATTTGCACAAGAAATGGTGTGACACAAATTGTCACACCTCTAATGATTAGGTCATATCTCACAATCCAGGAACTCAAAAATCACAAACTCAAAGCTAAAATGTCCATTAAGGTCTCTAGAATAAGCATGCAAAATTTCAGGAATTTCCAATTAAGCATCATCATTTCATGATCAAAACACCAAGCAATGTGCAACAAATGACACATCCAAACAAACCCTAGGCCATTCCAAAATTTACACGTGCACAATTTTATTAAAAATTTTCAAAAAAAAGTAGAGATCACAAGGATCATTCCACAAAAAATCTCACATTATTTGGACAAAAATTGAATGAGATATGGATTTTCTAATGTTGAGAAAAAATAAAAAAATGTGAAATGGAGGCATGTGAATCATGTAAGCATGTGAAAATAAATGGAAAAGGCAAAATGAGAAATTGCTGTAGCACGGGATCGAAGCCTGTACAGGCTTGAAAACTAACGCGCGAACACCAATAATCATGTACAGTAAGCAAATTTTGGATCTAGCTCAAGTTTCTGGAAAATTTTAAAGTGTTCTTCATGTTCTTCATACACTCATAGGCTCAAGAACAAATCTCCACCAAATTGGACAAACCATATATCAATGGAAAGGTCTTTCCAAGCACATCATGAATCTCAAATTATTTTGTCCTAATTCTTCCTAAATTAAGAGAATCGAAGCCAAACATAATCATGCATGAAAGTTCAAATCAACATAACTCTCTCATTTCTCAACCAAATTTAGTGAAACGAATTGCAGAATTCTCTACTAAGAAAGACCTATCCAAATCATCAATCAATTTCAATAATCATTGAATTCGAAAAATCACCTTCAATTTGAAGACAGTTGTGAATTGCGTGTTTTAGGCTTTGAAATGTGAAAACAGAACTTCTATGATGCTTGTAGAAGTGAATGGAACAAAGATTGGATGTTGATTGTACACGAACTTGATGAAATCTCAAATTTCCATGGATGAACCTCACTTTAACAGTCCAAAATCCAGCTTGAATTCCAATGGTTCTTGCTCCAATTAGCTTCAATAATGATTGTAGATGATGAAACAATGAAGATCTAAGCAAGGTCTTTGAAGAAAATTGCAAAAAAGTGAAGATGAAAAGTTGAGAGAATTGTGCAATTTTGGATCTAGATCTGAAATTCTGTTATGATTATGGTGAAAACAGTTACAATTATCCTTTTATATGTGATGTTAATCATGATTCTAATCCTAATTAGTGCTAATGAAATGGATTAGTGAAAATGCATTTTCATGCTAAATGCCAATTTGGTCAATTCACCCACACATGTGCAATGCAATGTAACAGTGGAATTTTCTGGTTTGAGCAAGTTTCAAATGGCATTTGTGAGCTGTTGCAAAAGGAATGGAGTGAAAACAATGCTTATTTTGCAAAATGCACTTTTTCCCTCCCTTTTTCAAAATTGGTCCACTTGAAAAATGGACTTTTTGTGTGATGAGTTTTCATGAAATGTAATGATGGATCATGATAGCTCATGTCAAATGAATTTTTCTCAAAGAAACCTCACTCAATTTGGCCTTGTGAATCAAAAGTTATGCCACTTTGAAATTCAACTTTTTTGGACAATGATCAATCCATAACTTGCCAACCATAAATGAGAAATTCATGTTCTTGGACTTTTTGGAAAGGTGAGAGCAAGATCTACAACGTTCATGTTGGACAAAATTTCATTTGAAGCATTTTTGGACATGTAATTTTGTGGAGAAAAACTTTCCATTTTTGGCAGTTTTCAATTACAAGTCACTTTCTATTTTTGGAAAGTTTCCATCTGACTTTATTTTCTTCATTCTTGATGTTTGAAATGTCAAATGAAACTTGTTTAGACATGAACGAAGTGTCTCTAACCCTCTCCCACCTCCAAATCCATGAATTCAGGCACAGTTGACCACAATTGACTTTTCTGACTGATAGATGAATTTCAGCTTGACTGATCCACTTGAGCCTCAAATCCCTGATGAAATGGCTCAATGATGTAACCCTAGCTTCCATAAGCTCAAAATAATCATATGATGATCCCCATATCCATTGAAAACCTCATCTCCTTGCTAAGCCCTGATTGGCCCAATGCAGATGATTAGGGTTGACCAGAGGTCAAAACCCTAATCTCAAGGTATCTGATCAAGCATGATGAATCTCTTGGTGATGATAAAACCATGATGATGATGTATCATTTCAACCAAGATAAAGCTCAACCCTCCTTGAGGAACCATGAAACCCTAATTTGAATCACACATCCTCAGATGGTTAGTGATCAATTCAATTAAACCTTCAACTTGCATCTCAACCTCTTTATCTTCTGACCAAGATTTTGGAGAATGGCTTGCTTGTTGCCACATGATATGCAAATATGCAATGCCTAATGACCTAAGAAATGCAATGCAATATGCTAAGCTAATCCCAAGAGAGGAGGGCAAATTTTGAGGTGTTACAGCTGCCCCTATTCAATCCACTGTGAACTTGTCGATATGAATAGCCTCGGCTTTCAGATGATCAGGATGAAGAGTGATTGAATTCCAAGAACAGACGAACAATTTGCACTCTGATGGGAAATAATTAACAATGCCTGTCAGAATTGGCATAAGAACAACCTCTAAAGAAGAATTCGTCTGGTACGGATAAAGTCGGCCGGAATACCGAAACAGAAACGTCGACCTGGATACCAAAATAAATGGTAACGCAGGGATAACCATGGCCTGAACACCACATCCGCTGGGGATTATTCTCTTTTTATTGCTTTTCTTGAACCCCAAAATTTTCTCTTTTTCATTTTCTTTTTTTTTTTTCCGTTTTCTTGAACCCCGAAATTTTCCTTCGCGCCAGTGATCCCGGATCACTGCATTTGAACCCCGACGTCTCGTTTGCCAAAATAATGAACCCCATTCTCCATTTGAACCCCAGTCGCCTGACGATAACTTGTGATCGCCATTGTGAACCCCATTCTCCAGAAAACACCTCATGTCTCCTTTTCTCCATTTGGACCCCGTTCTCCAGAAAATGCCTCAACATTTCCCTTTCTCCGTTTGAACCCCGTTCTCCAATTTCTTGTGATAATTCCGCTGGCAACGTCGGAAGTAACACCAAAACGCCACTCCGATGGCGACATATCAGAAGACACTCGACCAGACATTGACTGATGACCGGGAGGAAACTCGACGTTTACTGGACATCGAACAATGATGTTTACTTGACACCAAAGAATACTCGACCAGACATTAACTGATGACTGGGAGGAAACTCGACGTTTACTGGACATCAAACAATGATGTTTACTTGACACCAAAGAATACTCGACCAGACATTAACTGATGACTGGGAGGAAACTCGACGTTTACTGGACATCGAACAATGATGTTTACTTGACACCAAAGAAAGCTCGACCAGACATTAACCGATGACTGGGAGGAAACTCGATGTTTACTGGACATCGAACAATGATGTTTACTGACACCAAAGAAAGCTCGACCAGACATTAACCAATGACTGGGAGGAAACTCGACGTTTACTGGACATCGAACAATGATGTTTACTTGACACCAAAGAAAACTCGACCAGACACTTACTGATGACTGGGAGGAAACTCGACGTTTACTGGACATCGAACAATGATGTTTACTTGACACCAAAGAAAACTCGACCAGACACTTACTGATGACTGGGAGGAAACTCGACGTTTACTGGACATCGAACAATGATGTTTACTTGACACCAAAGGAAGGATATTACAGGGATCGACATGACACTTACTGGTGTCGCAGGGATGACATCGACATATGTCAAAACCAGGCAGACGCTTGCCGGGGACTAACTGGGAAATACTGTTGCCCCAAAATCACGATGCTGAACTCCTCAGAGTGACACCTTCACCATCCAGCGAAACCAAATCTCAAGCGGTAACCACGGCTTGAATCGCGCTGATCGCGTAACATTTCCATCTCTGTCCGACGGAAAAGTCTCCTCCAGTATCGCACTGCTGGGGAACATTGGTTTTGACGTCATGATGTTAAACTCCTCAGAGTAACATCTTCCAACTCCTGTCTCGCACGACAGAAATCTCCTCCAGTATCGCACTACTGGGGAATATTGTTGATACAGTACCAAACTCCTCGGAGTAGCATCTTCACCTTTGGGCAAAACCACCTCTCAAACGATGACCACGGTTTGAGACTAGCTTATGCTTGCAATATGATGCATGATTTGATTTTTCCGCGTAATGCTCCATAATTATGGAAATGCTACGCGATTTATTATGCATTATGCTATGCTTATTTTTTCCATGATGAATGTATAAAAAGTATCCCCCTCAAGGGACTCTTCTGGGAAGCTCGAGACACTCTGCTGAGGAACTCGCCAATACTCCGATCTCCACCCTGTTGGGGAATAGCGCTGCTGCTGGGAAAAAGCAACCCCTGCTGGGAAAAACCTCCTTTGCCCCTGATCCGCTTGGGGATATCGCTGGGGATAAGAACCATCAACGCTCTCTGTGGGGAAACAACAGTCTTTGACTTGCTGGGGATATACATCCCGACTCTGCTTCGGGAAACCCTCACAGATACCTCCGCTGGGAAATAACAACCTCCAGCCCTAGCGACTGGGGAAGCATCAATCTGAAACCTGCTGGGGATATACATCCCGACTCTGCTAGGGAATCCACAGACCCTGGATCTGTTGGAGAATTAGTCCTTCCGACTCTGCTTGGGGAGGAGGACAGTCTGATACCGAACACCCATCGACTCGTCGACCCAATCGGTATTCATCATCCCAATCCACTGTCGGCTTTCCAACTTTGAGAACTCCCAGACTCGTCTGGACTTTTCTGCTCCATCATCTTGTATTCCCATCCGCTTCGAGCTCGACGGAGAGCGAACTCCTGGGATTTATACAAACTTTTCAATCTTCAGACTTTGAAGAGTCTTCTTGATTAATTCCAAGGATCGTCGTACGTCCATCGTCGTCATTTCACCGCTCTCCTATTCATTCGTCCCTGATCGGACTCCATGGGGATTTGTTTTGTCAACAACTTCCACATCACCACCTGCAAGTGAGTGAAAATATCTAACAGTTCCTGCAAAAGAGATCGTTAGATAAAACCGTGCCCCAGGCGTGTCAAGATTTCAACACTTGGGTCACTCAACCTTCCGAATAAGATTTCAAACTTTCAATCTTATAAGCATGCATTGGAAGGAACCTGTATGTCTTAAAATGCAAGATTCTTTATCAAAATAATCGGATGTTTTTGCAATCAAAGCGGTAATGAAAAACAAAAACAAAATTATTTGACTGAATATGCATTTTATTGATTGAAAAGTGTGTGGCTCAAATTGAGCAATACAAAGGAAGCAATTCCTGAAAAGAGGTAATTGCGCACAAAAGGAAAAATCTATCCTAATGGCAATGTGAAACCCGCGATCTCATCGAGTTCCAACTCGGTTACACCCCCTATGTCCTCAGACTCTCCGTGCTTTCTGCCTTCTGAACAAGACGCTTCCGACTGATCCCTACCGGGGATTATCCATGATGCTTTAACCAAAGCGCAAACGATCATGCCAGACGCAGTTATTCGTTTCAATCCCTCTTTTGCCTGGACCGCCCTTTCGGGTTTTCAGTCCACCAGGATACCCTTTTTTGCCCAAGTCGCCTTTTCAAGTTTTCGACTTGCCGGGTGTACAGTTTTTTTCTTTTTATCCCTAATTTTTGCCCGAACCTTTTCTTTATGTTTTTTGGTTCGCCGGGATGCCCATTTTTGCCTGGACTATTTTATTCTTTTCGTCCAGCGGGTCTCTTCATACGAAGTATTTTTTAACTGCGTCCGCATTCATAGGGGATGGAAAATCCTCGCCATCCATGGTCGTCAGCAACAAGGCTCTGTCGGAGAAAACCTTCTTGACCATGCTGGGGATTCATAACTATGTGTCCACTTGCCCCTACGATCGTTTTGAGGAGGAAGGATCCTTTTCAGCACCATATCACCGACGTGATACACCCGAGGTCGTACCTTTCTGTCAAAAGCACGCTTCATCCATTGCTGATGTAACTGCCCATCTCAAATGGCCGCCAGCCTCTTCTCTTCAATCAGGCTCAACTCCTCATACCGGGTCCTTACCCATTCAGCCTCTTGCAACTTCACGTCCTTCAGGACTCTCAAAGAGGGAATTTGAACCTCAACCAGTAGCACCGCTTCCATTCCATATACCAACGAGAAAGGCCTTGCCCCAGTAGGCGCACCGAAGTTCGATACCCAGGATACAAACTTCGTACTCAGTCATACCGTCGGTGCATTCAAACATTATCCGGGCAACAAAAGGAATGTGGGATCCTTTCAGTATAACCAAAGCAGCACTAACTCCTTCACATTATCCCCATCAGTCATCAGAATCCGTTCGGATTTGGGGTCAGGCCCCTCCTCCGGGATCGGTTACTCTCAATCTTTCGATTGGAGCACCTCGAGATGTCCTCATCAGGGAACTCAAACCTCATCGGTTGATAATTCTCCACGGGTTGCTGGGCGCTGTAATCAGACAATACACTCCCCTTGATTGCTTTCTGAGAAGTATACTGAATGTCGTATTCAATCAACATCATTGGCCCCCTCGCAACCCGTCCGGTCACTGCTGGCTTCTCAGATATGTACTTAATCAGATCCATCTTGAAATCCACAAGGTGGTATGAACCCGCATATACTGTCTCAGTCGGCGAGCAGCCTATGCCAAAGTACAGCAAGTTTTCTCGAACAATGAATGTATTGTTTCACAGTCGGTAAACGTTTTGCTAAGGTAAATTGCATGCTCTTTTCGACCAGACTCGTCATGCTGACCCACTTCACCTCGTAGACCCCTCGAGGGCTGTCAAGTACAGATTAACAGTCTCTTTCCATAGGGAGGCACCAGAATCAGAGGTTCCTGCAACTTATTCTTTTATTTTTTCAATGCCCCTTGGCAATCATTATTTCACCTGACTGTTTGATCTCTTTTTCAACAGCTTGAGTATAAGTTCATACGTGGCCGTTAGATGAGATATGAACCGTGAAATGTAGTTCAATCTACCTAATAGACCACGAACCTCTTTTTCTGTTCTTGGTTCAGGCACTTCTTGTTTTTCTTTCCATTTATTCTTTTTTTTTTTTTTAGCAGGATCAACCTCGATTCCTCTCTTACAATGAACCCCAACATCTTACCGGACCACACTCTGATAGTGCACTTATCTGAATTCAACCTCATTCTGAATTATCTCAACCGGTCAAACGACTTGCCCCGGTCTGCCAGATGCCCCTCTTCTATTTGGGACTTTGCTATCATGTCATCAACATAGCATTCGATTTCGTGATGAATCATATCATGAAACAAAGTCACCATGGCTCTCTGATACGTGGCACCGACACTCCGCTTCTCTAGAGGACAGTCTCCTCTCCATGGTAGCTTGTGCACAACGACACCGGTATCCGACCCTGGCATATCCTGACATGACCAGGCGAAGGTATCCACATGCTCTTTCAACAGGGCTACCATTCTGCTTTCGACTTGCCTCTGATGCGGCCCCAACTTTCTCTTTTCTGACCTAGGCGGTGCCTGGAATAACAATCTCAACTCGCTTCTCGTGCGGCTGAATCATCTTCTCCTCCTATTTCAACAACCTGGCTAATTCCAGCAGGTTACAATCTTCTTCGCCTTCTTCTTCGGCATGATAGATCAGATTGTCGAAGTCATACAGAGGTGTAACCAAATTGTTATCAATGAGATCCGGAGAATTATTTTTCGATGTCGGCACGAGACAAAACACAAGGAAAGAAAATGAAAACAAACACTGCCATTTTTATTTGTTTTTTAAACTGCAAAAATAAATGAAAAACAGGGAACACCGCCTTTAATTTGAAAAACATCCATTTATTTATGATGCAAAACGTTGCACAATGAAACATATGAGATGGCCCTTACAATGAACTGATACATGTCGGGCAACACGTATGGCTTTCATGCAAATAAAAACTGAAAACAGAAATATTACTCTTCCAAACGAGTGACAGTGATGATCTGTTAAGCCTTCCAGCTTCCTGGTACGCACGATCTTATCCATTGATCAATCTCCCAGTCACTGTCAGTTTCTTTACCCACCGCACCGGCGTGACCTGAATCTAGCATTCCAGCACTGATAAACGTGAATGGTGGACGACGACCTCTGTTTTGCTCAGACGAGTCTTGACCTTCCTGATAGCCAATCCCGAACATATCCGCCTTTACCGCAATGCCTATGATCTTTCCCCAGCCTGGGATCCCTCCATTTCTCACCACTTCCACGGCCTGTTTATAAGAAGAAATGGACGGCTTTTTCTCTTTCTCAACACCAATGGCACTTTTCACCTTGACAATTTCAGCTGCCAGACTGGGTGCTTTATATCTTGCATCGTCCATTTCTACTTTCATCATTCTCTGGATCGTTTCCCCAATCACAATACACCCCTTTGTGGCGACGGCCGCACAACAATTATCAACACGAGGGAATGCTCCACTTTTCGTCGGATGCTTCTGAACCACAGACATTGGAATTTTTAACTGATCATCCTCAGTCACCTTTATCCCTCTCTTGTCCTTCGACATCATTTTCACTTTTACAGGACCATGCCCTGGCACGAGGTTAGCACTATCATCTGTTGTTGGTGCAAAGTTGATCGCCCTAGAATCCACCAAGTCCTGGACCACATGCTTAAAAGCTTTGCAATCCTCAACATGATGTCCGGGTGCCCCAGCATGGAACTCGCACCTGACATTCTCATCATAACTGGCAACCCTCTGATCCGGTTTTCCTGGAATCAATGTCCTCGGCTGCACCAACCCAAGATCCTTCAACCTTTTGAACAGAGAGGCGTAAGTCACGGGCGGCCTATTGAAATGACGATCTGCCGTCCTCCTTCTCACTTGGCCCCTAGCTCTTTGTGTCCTCTGTTGAGGTGACTGTTGTCGCTGTGGTGCAGGTGAATCACCAACAGGAATGGTTACGGAGGCAGCATAAGGGTGGTAACGATCCTTACCGCATTCTCTTTTAGTCTGCACACCACCTGATTCAACCTTCTTCTTGAAATGGCCATTGTCAGAGGTCTTCTTTACTACGGACGGCGGAGCCTTTCCCTGAACTCTCTCCGCTAGCAGCCATTTCTCAATCTTCTCCACCTTTTCAGCAATTACCTTCTGCCCCAAGGCGAGCCCCTGCACGACTTTGAACAACTCCCCCACCATCTCTTTCAGCTCGAGAATGTCGGCGTTGGGAAGATTCGTCATTCCTCTGTCAATCAAACAGGTTAAAAACTGACACCTGCAAAATAGAAGACAAGTTATTATGCATATGCATGAATGGAACGTCTATCCATACGAGGAAGCTTCTGTCTTTTGATCCTGGCTTCATCGAGACAAATAATATTTTGACATCCACATTCTGAATTTCAAGATGTCTCTCAACCAGATTCTCAATCAATAATACTCCCCATATGGCTAGACATAGGTTCGATGCAGATGAATGCAAAATGAGAATGATGATGATGCATGAATGCAATGCACTGTGCCATCCTCCAAGTCATCTGATCATCTGTTGCACTGAGTTACGGCCTCTGAATTGATCACAACCATCTGAAGGAATATGTAACCACAAATCCAACTCAAGGGTCCGAAATAAACGGAACTGAAAGATACATCATCATCATCACCAAACAATCTCTGAGCAGATAACCATGACAATCTCTGAATCGGCCCGGGGAATCCTGAAATAAACGGATCCCCACTGATAAATAACACGGACAGCACTCCGGCGTCTCGGAAATAAGTCCATGAATCTGACTTATAAATAGGACTCTGATCAACGGAACCAATAGTCACCATCAAAGTCACCATCTGAACATGCATCTGTAAGAATCACCCTCCCCTCACAGGTAAATTCTAATCAGGTCATCCTAAGGCGGATAATGGTTTCGACAATCGGGCAAAGATACTCAATGGGTTTGCCCTTTCGGGTGTGCCATTGTAGCTCCCTTAAGATCGTCTAAACCAAAGATCTGGGAAATGATCGGTCACCAGAGTCAATAGTTCAGATGAAGTCACTCAACCAAAGTGGATACTTCACAAAGGAAAAGCTCCCTCAAAAGAACCTCGTCCGGCTTGTGGTACATCACACTGCCAAACACATGTTGACCTAACATGAAAGAGGCAACATGAGACCACACTAATCCTAGGTGTATACTCGGGCCTGGGTTTTAGCCCCACTCAGAACACCCACCCCAAAACAGAGGAACCACCTGTACATAGGACGGCAACATGATAGTATGATGCATGCAAATATTTATGCAAATATATACACAACAGAGTAATAATAAATGCAATAAATAGAGCAACACAAGCAACCTAAACTATCCTAGAACGCTAGGAGAGACTCGCTTAGGGAAAATGGACCAGCACAGGTCAACATCTTGATAATCCCCAGCAGAGTCGCCAGCTGTCGCATCCGCGAAAAACAACCGGCGGGCTAAAACAAAACAACACAGAGCCGCCACCGTGCGTTATTTATCCCAAAAGAGGGAAAGGAAACGCTCGAAGTAAACCTGGGAAAAGCATGGTCTCGCGACCAAAGAGAATGGGATCGGGAGTCGGTTACGCGAGGGGAAGGTATTAGCACCCCTCACGTCCGTCGTACTCGACGGGATCCACGCTCAAAAGATAGAACAAGGTTGCTAAAACAAACATCACACACACACACTGAAGACAACACAGGTGGGGAAAGAGGGGAGAGCTCGATAAGACATCGCGTCCTATGCCTACGTATCTCGTCTGGAACGAGAATCAGAGCCACCGTAGTTCGGCCCACACACGCCGAAACAAACACACGCACAAAAAGGCAAACATGGAACCCGAACGCCAATAGTTGGACTTACATCAGCTTCCGAACCAAACAAACCCACACTGGAAACCAGATGCCACTTGATGGACTTATACCGGACTCCAAGCACACAACAAGAGGATACGGAATGCCAATTGCTGGGCTTACATCCATCTCCTACACACACAAGAAGAAACAAGCAACAAGTTACTAAGGAGTCGGGAACTCGAGCCTAGCAACTGTCAAGCAAACACACAAAAAAAAAAGAAAGGGTTTGCCCGGAGAGATCTCGTGCGACCTCCTGCCTACGTACCTCATCTGGTATGAGGATCAGGGCGACGTAGTTCCCCTTAACAGGGGAGATACTTTCTCCTAACCAGAGACCGGGAAATGACCAACTAAAAGGGAGACTGACTCGAGCCTAATAGTTATCATGTATTCCACAATGGTCCTAGGTTGAGTTTTCTATCTACTTGCACAGGCTGCAAGCTAATCCTAACCAGGCAAAGCAAAGCATGCAAGCACAATCAAAACAAAGCAAACATTCACAGGTAGCACACACTATATACAGACAGATGTGGCTCAATCAAGGGTTAGGCTGCAAAAGCAAGCCACTGTATCAGGGTGAGGTTAGCTCTTAACCCTGACATTGAGAGTCAGGGTGAAGCTGATGAAAGGTGAGTGAAGATTAGACTTCACAGCTCTTATCCCTGGCCAGGGAGAGCTTCAGACAATGAAGTGTGGGTTCAGAAAGTGGGAACCCTTCTACACTTATGACACTGACTCAACTGTACAACTGTACAAGGATCTTGGGTTTCTATCCTCAAGGCATCAACATGTAATGTGAGCCAAGGGATGACTCAACAGAAGAGCAGGAGATGGATTGCACATCTCTTGTGTCTGCCAATTGCCTTATTCAAGGACTTTTCCTGCTTGGGGACAAAGATAAACAAGCACAATCATTGCCTCTTAAGGAGGACTTCAGACAGGTGCCTGGCCAAGTAACAGGCCAGGTCTTCCAGACTACATGGAGAAAAGAAATTCTACCTCAATTGGTTAACACAACCAAGCAACAGCACAAGCAAGTTCAAAATGAACTAGAGCAACTAAGGTACCTGAAATCAATCTAGCATGATCAGTACACAGCTCAAACAGTTAAACAGACAAACTCAAAGTCAACAGTTAACTGTACACAAGCAATGCATCAAGCAAAGCATAAGCCAATGCTCAACACAAATGAATTAGAAACCACCTACAAAACAGAATTAATGTTAATCAACATCATTCAAATGAGCAACTCAAGCCAAGTGAATTAATTCCTCCATGCCATTTGCCTTTTGTCCTGAAAACACAACTCAACCATGAGAAGCAAACCCCTAGGACAAAGCCTAGGGTCCAATAGGGATCAAAAATTCAAAACAGAACATGAAAATTATCAAAAATAAAGTTCAATCAATTAAGAATCATGTCCAATTGGTCTCATGTTCATATCATCAACCATTATCATTTCATGAAGCAAATAGTGCAAAACATGTCATTTCAAAGCTCATTGGACCAAACAGAATGAATCAATTCAAACTCAATCCAAAACAATTCAATAAATCTCCAAAAAATTCACAGCTAAACAGAATTCATTACATGTCAATCACACCAAATTTCAAGTCAATTGGACAATTGGAAGCAAGTCAATTAAATTCATCAAGTCAAGTCATGCTCATACAAGTCCAAACAAAGCACAATTTCATGTATCAACTTCAAGCAAGCATAAAACAGTGTAGGAACATGATAAATGCACCAAACCAAAACCATGACAAACTTTAATGTGTCTATAATCACTCCACAAAATTTCAAGTCCATCCAGTACATATCAAGAATTTCACAAAACATTTAAAAACATGACTCACAAAAGGTCCACATTTGGTCAAACAGAAAGGAAATTCTCAATCAAATCGGAAACACATCCAAAAATTCCAGAAAAATTTCACATGTGAACCTAACATCCAGAAGTATCAACATGCAAAATTTCAGCTCATTTCAAGTTCATATGGCATGGTAACAAAAATCATGAAGTTGCACAAGAAATGGTGTGACACAAATTGTCACACCTCTAATGATTAGGTCATATCTCACAATCCAGGAACTCAAAAATCACAAACTCAAAGCTAAAATGTCCATTAAGGTCTCTAGAATAAGCATGCAAAATTTCAGGAATTTCCAATTAAGCATCATCATTTCATGATCAAAACACCAAGCAATGTGCAACAAATGACACATCCAAACAAACCCTAGGCCATTCCAAAATTTACACGTGCACAATTTTATTAAAAATTTTCAAAAAAAAGTAGAGATCACAAGGATCATTCCACAAAAAATCTCACATTATTTGGACAAAAATTGAATGAGATATGGATTTTCTAATGTTGAGAAAAAATAAAAAAATGTGAAATGGAGGCATGTGAATCATGTAAGCATGTGAAAATAAATGGAAAAGGCAAAATGAGAAATTGCTGTAGCACGGGATCGAAGCCTGTACAGGCTTGAAAACTAACGCGCGAACACCAATAATCATGTACAGTAAGCAAATTTTGGATCTAGCTCAAGTTTCTGGAAAATTTTAAAGTGTTCTTCATGTTCTTCATACACTCATAGGCTCAAGAACAAATCTCCACCAAATTGGACAAACCATATATCAATGGAAAGGTCTTTCCAAGCACATCATGAATCTCAAATTATTTTGTCCTAATTCTTCCTAAATTAAGAGAATCGAAGCCAAACATAATCATGCATGAAAGTTCAAATCAACATAACTCTCTCATTTCTCAACCAAATTTAGTGAAACGAATTGCAGAATTCTCTACTAAGAAAGACCTATCCAAATCATCAATCAATTTCAATAATCATTGAATTCGAAAAATCACCTTCAATTTGAAGACAGTTGTGAATTGCGTGTTTTAGGCTTTGAAATGTGAAAACAGAACTTCTATGATGCTTGTAGAAGTGAATGGAACAAAGATTGGATGTTGATTGTACACGAACTTGATGAAATCTCAAATTTCCATGGATGAACCTCACTTTAACAGTCCAAAATCCAGCTTGAATTCCAATGGTTCTTGCTCCAATTAGCTTCAATAATGATTGTAGATGATGAAACAATGAAGATCTAAGCAAGGTCTTTGAAGAAAATTGCAAAAAAGTGAAGATGAAAAGTTGAGAGAATTGTGCAATTTTGGATCTAGATCTGAAATTCTGTTATGATTATGGTGAAAACAGTTACAATTATCCTTTTATATGTGATGTTAATCATGATTCTAATCCTAATTAGTGCTAATGAAATGGATTAGTGAAAATGCATTTTCATGCTAAATGCCAATTTGGTCAATTCACCCACACATGTGCAATGCAATGTAACAGTGGAATTTTCTGGTTTGAGCAAGTTTCAAATGGCATTTGTGAGCTGTTGCAAAAGGAATGGAGTGAAAACAATGCTTATTTTGCAAAATGCACTTTTTCCCTCCCTTTTTCAAAATTGGTCCACTTGAAAAATGGACTTTTTGTGTGATGAGTTTTCATGAAATGTAATGATGGATCATGATAGCTCATGTCAAATGAATTTTTCTCAAAGAAACCTCACTCAATTTGGCCTTGTGAATCAAAAGTTATGCCACTTTGAAATTCAACTTTTTTGGACAATGATCAATCCATAACTTGCCAACCATAAATGAGAAATTCATGTTCTTGGACTTTTTGGAAAGGTGAGAGCAAGATCTACAACGTTCATGTTGGACAAAATTTCATTTGAAGCATTTTTGGACATGTAATTTTGTGGAGAAAAACTTTCCATTTTTGGCAGTTTTCAATTACAAGTCACTTTCTATTTTTGGAAAGTTTCCATCTGACTTTATTTTCTTCATTCTTGATGTTTGAAATGTCAAATGAAACTTGTTTAGACATGAACGAAGTGTCTCTAACCCTCTCCCACCTCCAAATCCATGAATTCAGGCACAGTTGACCACAATTGACTTTTCTGACTGATAGATGAATTTCAGCTTGACTGATCCACTTGAGCCTCAAATCCCTGATGAAATGGCTCAATGATGTAACCCTAGCTTCCATAAGCTCAAAATAATCATATGATGATCCCCATATCCATTGAAAACCTCATCTCCTTGCTAAGCCCTGATTGGCCCAATGCAGATGATTAGGGTTGACCAGAGGTCAAAACCCTAATCTCAAGGTATCTGATCAAGCATGATGAATCTCTTGGTGATGATAAAACCATGATGATGATGATGTATCATTTCAACCAAGATAAAGCTCAACCCTCCTTGAGGAACCATGAAACCCTAATTTGAATCACACATCCTCAGATGGTTAGTGATCAATTCAATTAAACCTTCAGCTTGCATCTCAACCTCTTTATCTTCTGACTAAGATTTTGGAGAATGGCTTGCTTGTTGCCACATGATATGCAAATATGCAATGCCTAATGACCTAAGAAATGCAATGCAATATGCTAAGCTAATCCCAAGAGAGGAGGGCAAATTTTGAGGTGTTACAGCAGGCTGTCTGCAACTACAACTGGGACTGGATGGCGGCAACTCAGCGCGCCATGCTCGATATGCACGATTCTATGCAGCTGTTACAGCTGCAGATGCGCGACCCCTCCGGAGAGCATTCTATGATGACACGTGAGCAGTTTCTGCAGCACGCGAGCTAGCCTGTGGACAGGCCTGTGTTTGGAGAGGGGGCGGGTGCTGGTGCTGGTTCTTCTGGTGCTGCTGCTGATGGAGATGATGATGATGATGATGATGATGAGGCTACCGGTTCTGAAGCCGGTACTGATGAGGGTTATGAGTCCGTGGAGGGCTAAGTTATTTTATTTTTCATATTATGTTTTATTTCTATTGTATTTTCAGACTTGTGTATTTTGATGTTGGTTATGTACTTTTGGGGTGTTTTGTCCCCCATGAACAATTTTAATTTTTGAAGTAATGTATTATTTATGTTTTAAATTTCGTTTGTTTTAATAAATTTTTGGTTGGTTAAGTGTCAAACCTTCTAGATTGGTTGCTCCTCAAAGAAGTATCCAATGAAGGTGCATCCGAGCTTGGATGGCAATGATAAAAATAAACAAGTGAATAATGCTAAGGTACATGGTTACCTCCGGCTAGAATTTTAGAATGCATTAAGAACTTTACTCTTTTTTGTAATTGAATATTGTCTTTTTGCAACACAATTGAATGAATGTTTCATCTAGGACTTAAAACCACAAATTATGAGGAAACCTCCATTGTACACTTAAATGCTGGATTCTAATAAGCCTTGTTGATTCATTTGATTCATGCTTTGTCTTTTATTATTGTGAATATGTGGAAGCAATTAGAAATGATCAAGGCACTTGTTTTCTATCGAGCACAACCAGTTCCAAATACAACTTACCTGTGAGCAGAGAGAGTATTCGTTAACCCCTTTGAGCTTAAACAGTTGAATCTCAGCTTGAAATAAAGCGAGATTTCAAAAATCTTTTTTTACAACCCGGAAAATTTTGATAATTGTTCTTTTGCCGTAAAAAGTCAAGAGCATTCACTTAGGGTGAGTAAGAAATAAGTTGGGGAGAACGAAAATGAGAATCGGTAAGTGCCACAACTCTTGAAAAACCGAGCAAGCATAAAAAAAAAAAATATAAAATATAGAAAAGAGAAACATCTGTTTTATAAATAATGTGAAAGAAAAGAAAAAATAGAGAAAATGAAAATGAATGCTTGCTTGGAAGAAAAATAGTGAAAAACAAAAATTGAGTGGTGAAATAAGAGTTGTGAAGGTTTCAAATGAGAAATAAATGGAACGAAGTTGAGATGTGTGAATAATGTACAGTGAATGTCTCTTTTGCATCGGCAATTTCGTTTTCAATGGCCTTAAAAATGACCCTTGTTTGTTAACCTAACCAAGCTTCAACCGAAAAGTCCTTAGTGATCTTCGTGCTTCCACATTACCATTTATAATTGTTAGACATTGTATGAATTGAATTGATTTCTTCATTACTGTTGGAGAGTGAGATTATTCCCGCGGTTGCAAACGCGTAATTTCTTCAATCCTTATTCGAAGAGGAGAGATAGGATGATTCATTCAAGATAATATTGTTGTGGATAGATACATATTTCGCATTGCTACTAAGTTTAGTTCTTGTGTATTATTTTATTCTAACCGTTGGAAATTTGTATCTGCTGATTCGCTTGTGTTTGAGTCGTTTTATCCGATTTCGGAGAAACCTTTTTCTTAATGCAAATCCTCTTGTCCTTCAAGAGGCATACTTTGCTTGAGGACAAGCAAGAATCTAGTTGGGGAGAGTTGTTAGATACCCAAAAGTGCTTATTTGAGCTATCAAATATGGGCATCTTTCACTCCATTTCCTTGCTAAAGTGTTCGAAACCACCTTTGTTTTTTATGAATTGCAATACAATGATACACGATCTTGGTACCTTTGATTTGTGTGTTATTGTGCAGGAATTAGGCATGAAATAATAGAAAATGAAGGCACAAGAAAATGGCAAGGGACCAAGAAAAAGAATGCATTCATCAGCTTGCTCGCTAGGCGAGGGCTGTGGCGAAGAGCTCGCTAGGCGAGCGCCCAGCGAGTACCCAGCGAAGAGCTCCAGTATTTTACAGTAGCAAACATCAACAAACTCGCTAGGCGAGCTGCCAGCGAAGGGTGTAGCGAACACGTCCAGACTTGGCCAAAAGCGTAGCCAGCACTCACTCGCTAGGCGAGCCATTAGCGATCTCCCAGGGAGCAATTACAGTAGCAAAACCTCCTAAGCTCGCTGGAGCGAAAGGTGAAGCATGGGCTTCGCCTAGCGAAGGTTTTGTTCGCCTAGCGAACATGCCAATCTGGCAAAGGTCATTTCTTTGGGCGCAGGTGCCACAGGTGCCTCATTTTGGGGCTCGCTAGGCGAGTCATTCTGCTCGCCTAGCGAGCATGACAGCTCAGTAGCAGCTCTATAAGTAGCAAGGGCTACTTTTTGGAGCCATACTTTTACACCTCCATACTTTTGTACTTTTTAGATATTTTCCAGCATTGCTCTAGAGATCTTTTGTGACCTAGAAATCATTTCTCTTCATCTCTTAACAATCTTTCATAAAAAGAAGGTGGATTCCCATCCAATCTCGATTATTCGACTCGGATGTTGATCAACCTTCTTCCGAAACTTGTTGACCAAGCTACCATGAAAATGAGTAGCTAAGTTCTTCATTTTGTCAAGGTTAGATGTAGATGATCATTAGCTTTGTGTGTAAATGGGATGATCTTCATTTGTAAACTCTTTAATGGTGAATATATGGTGAAAACTTTGTTCTTATTGAAAACTCTTTGTGTTGGTTTATGATCGAGAGATGTTTACCAACTCTTTACCTAGGTTTTCATCCAATCTTGTTTGTTAGCTAGAGATAGTAATGAATGATTTTGTTCACCATAAGGTTGAACCAAAAAGTTGTCATTTTGATAGATTGTGTTAGAGATAAACAATGGATCAAAATGGGAAAACTCACAATGTGTGTTAGAGATAAACACATTGGGAGGACTTTGTGAAATAGTTTATCAACTAAAGGAGTTTATAAGTTTTGTTGATCGAACATATACATGCAAAGTGATTGTCGAACCCTAACTTTGGCAATATTTCTCAAATATTAAAACTAAATCTTTTACCGCATTTTATCACACTTTTATGCAAGATACTGTGACTAAAACCAAAAACCATTGTTACCTTAAGCTAAGAGTTAAAACAACTGTCGAAAGGCGGTGATATCTCACAATCCCTGTGGAGACGATAACAAAAACCCGACACTTAAAATTACACTCAACAAAGAACTGTATGAAAGGTTTTAAATAATCGTTTGCATCGTGTTCTCTTTAAGACTCTCACGATTTTGGTCAGTAATGTGTTCTCTTTGAAGCTCTTGCGATTTTGGTCTGTACGAATTGTAAATATGTAGATGCACTATTTTCTTTGTTTTGAATGACTTATAAGAATTTAGATTTGTGTCTTAATAGTTTTTTTTACATATCTTATATCTTATACCTGTTGCTATAGATTTGTGTATTAAGGGTTCATGTATTGGTTACATTTGTTGAAGCTTATGAGAAACAAATTAATCTTGTTTGAATATGACAATTACTAAGTTTGTTGAATTGAAGATGGACAATGAGAGTAGATTTAAGGGGAAGAAGTCAAGACCAAAGTTTGTCTCAGTCTCCGAATTCCATTGAGTGCCAAAACATTGTTGGTGTTTATTCCGAAAAGAGAAAGACATCGATGGTGATGACTCTGGTATAAAAAGATTTAAGCCGGGAACTTTTATTCGATTGGGCTATTGATTTATTTAGAAATTTTCACAACATTTTTCTTCCCCGCTAACAACACTATTCTTCGTTACAAACCTTATTATAAGGAGCATGTTGCTTTTAAATAAGGGTAATGCTAATCAGGATTCTCTTGGCCCAAGTTATATATATATATATATATATATATATATATATATATATATATATATATATATATATATATATATATATATATATATATATATATATATATATAATATAAAAAATTTAATTAATTTTTTCAATACAATTTTTTTATAAATGAATTTCTTAAATTGTGTCCGCATAAGGTAGGAGCAAAAGTGGTTTGAAAATCTTAATACATGACAAAAAAGAATACATCATATTCGACCACTACAAATAGTTGTTAAACTTTGTTAGTTAGGATACTTGATTGATATCAAATGAATATCGTTGATCATTGGTATGAAAATCAAATGGTTTGATTTTACAAAATATTTTAGTTTATGCTTCATAGTACATTTTGCATATTCGAAAAAATACTATACAATTTAACATATTTCTTCGTGCTGTTGTAGGATGGAAAAAGATGTTATGAACTTTAGTATTGTTTCAATGATGATGTTCAATGTTTTACAGTTTAATTTAAGAGATACTATTGGATAAGTTGACATGTTATCTTTTGAGTTTTATAATAATTACGTACTATTATATGTTTTATTTATGTTACTTTTCTTTTTATAAATGAATCACAATTGTAAGATTATATTAGTGTATGTTTGTAGTTCTCTATGTATTAACGGTCTTAAAATATAAATTCAAAGTTCGGGTTTGTTACAAGTATGTATAAAACGGTGTGCAAATAACCACTCCCTAGAAAAATTCCATACCATTGGGCCACAATCCACACGAGCAAGCCCAAATTATCATCCGTAACAAAAAAAAAGCTCCTATCGCATTAAAAAAAGCGATTCTTCTTCGTCGATACGAAGAGAAGCATGCATTCTCTGTTTTTCCACAGCGCAAACTCTGTCAACTTAACTTCTTCACTTCTTTTCCCAAATAATCACAAACTCTGCTCAAAACCCCGTTTCCAATCCTCCATCAAAATCAATACACCAATCCCCAAACACGTCCCTAACAAAAAGGTTATAATCCTCTGGGACCTCGACAACAAACCTCCACGTGGACCTCCATATGATGCCGCACTCTCTCTCAAAACCCTCGCCGAACGCTTCGACGACGTCGTTTCAATCTCCGCTTACACAAAACGACACTCCTTCTTCAATCTCCCTCAATGGAATACCAACCAAAACCCTAACCCTAATTCGATTCCCTGTCGTGTCTGCGGTCACGAATGTAAATCAATTTTCGATCTCAAAATTCATTTCAAGAGAGTTCATCTGTACCAGCGTAAGAAGTTAAGGGAAAATTGAAATCCATTAAGTTGAACCGGTCGAAGGTCTGGTTCGTTCGGAGAATCCATACTTATAATGAAGCTGCGGGGAATGTTGTTGCACCTAGGGTTGGATTTGGTTTGGGTTCGGAGTTGCGGCGCGCATGAGTTTTCGTTAAAGTTGAGAAGGTCGGTGAGAAAGGGAATGCGGTGGAATTGTGGTTGAAGAGGGAGATGATGAGTGGAGAGGTTGGTTGGTTGGTTTTGGTTTCGGATGATCGGGAATTTGCGGAGATGTTGAGGAAGGTTAGGGAAGTGAATTTGAATACTGTTGTTGTTGGAGATTATTGGGATAGGGATTTGGGGAAGAATGCTGATTTGTGGCTTCCTTGGAATGTTGTTGAGAATGGAAAGCTTAAGGGAATGGGTTTAATGGGAAAAACAGAGGGTTTGGATGATGAACTGGAAGGAGATCAGGATTTGGACTATGGTGAATATGTAACAGAGGAAGAACTGTATGAAAGGTTTTAAATAATTGTCTGCATCGTGTTCTCTTTAAGACTCTCACGATTTTGGTCAGTAATGTGTTCTCTTTGAAGCTCTTGCGATTTTGGTCTGTACGAATTGTAAATATGTAGATGCACTATTTTCTTTGTTTTTAATGACTTATAAGTTTTTAGATTTGTGTCTTAATAGTTTTTTTTTACATATCTTATATCTTATACCTGTTGCTATAGATTTGTGTATTAAGGGTTCATGTATTGGTTACATTTGTTGAAGCTTATGAGAAACAAATTGATCTTGTTTGAATATGACAATCACTAAGTTTGTTGAATTGAAGATGGACAATGAGAGTAGATTTAAGGGGAAGAAGTCAAGACCAAAGTTTGTCTCAGTCTCCGAATTCCATTAAGTGCCAAAACATTGTTGGTGTTGATTCCGAAAAGAGAAAGACATCGATGGTGATGACTCTGGTATAAAAAGATTTAAGCCGGGAACTTTTATTCGATTGGGCTACTGATTTATTTAGAAATTTTCACAACATTTTTCTACCCCGCTAACAATACTATTCTTCGTTACAAACCTTATTATAAGGAGCATGTTGCTTTTAAATAAGGGTAATGATAATCAGGATTCTCTTGGCCCAAGTTATATATATATAATTAAAAAATTTAATTAATTTTTTCAATACAAAATTTTTATAAATGAATTTCTTAATTTGTGTCCGCATAAGGTAGGAGCAAAAGTGGTTTGAAAATCTTAATACATTACAAAAAAGAATACATCATATTTGACTACTACAAATAGTTGTTAAACTTTGTTAGTTAGGATACTTGATTGATATCAAATGAATATCGTTGATCATTGGTATGAAATTCAAATGGTTTGATTTTACAAAATATTTTAGTTTATGCTTCATAGTACATTTTGCATATTCGAAAAAATACTATACAATTTAACCTATTTCTTCGTGCTGTTGTAGGATGGAAAAAGATGTTATGAACTTTTGTATTGTTTCAATGATGATGTTCAATGTTTTACAGTTTAATTTAAGAGATACTATTGGATAAGTTGACATGTTATCTTTTGAGTTTTATAATAATTACATACTATTATATGTTTTATTTATGTTACTTTTCTTTTTATAAATGAATCACAATTGTAAGATTAAATTAGTGTATGTTTGTAGTTCTCTATGTATTAACGGTCTTAAAATATAAATTCAAAGTTCGGGTTTGTTACTAGTATGTATAAAACGGTGTGCAAATAACCACTCCCTAGAAAAATTCCACACCATTGGGCCACAATCCACACGAGCAAGCCCAAATTATCATCCGTAACAAAAAAAGAAGAAGCTCATATCGCATTAAAAAAAAAGTGACTCTTCTTCGTCGATACGAAGAGAAGCATGCATTCTCTGTTTTTCCACAGTGCAAACTCTGTCAACTTAACTTCTTCACTTCTTTTCCCAAATAATCACAAACTCTGCTCAAAACCCCGTTTCCAATCCTCCATCAAAATCAATACACCAATCCCCAAACACGTCCCTAACAAAAAGGTTATAATCCTCTGGGACCTCGACAACAAACCTCCACGTGGACCTCCATACGACGCCGCACTCTCTCTCAAAACCCTCGCCGAACGCTTCGGCGACGTCGTTTCAATCTCCGCTTACTCAAAACGACACTCCTTCTTCAATCTCCCTCAATGGAATACCAACCAAAACCCTAACCCTAATTCGATTCCCTGTCGTGTCTACGGTCACGAATGTAAATCAATTTTCGATCTCAAAATTCATTTCAAGAGAGTTCATATGTACCAGCGTAAGAAGTTAAGGGAAAAATTGAAATCCATTAAGTTGATCCGGTCGAAGGTCTGGTTCGTTCGGAGAATCCATACTTATAATGAAGCTGCGGGGAATGTTGTTGCACCTAGGGTTGGATTTGGTTTGGGTTCGGAGTTGCGGCGCGCAGGGTTTTCGTTAAAGTTGTGAAGGTCGGTGAGAAGGTGAATGCGGCGGAATTATGGTTGAAGAGGGAGATGATGAGTGGAGAGGTTGGTTGGTTGGTTTTGGTTTCGGATGATCGGGAATTTGCGAAGATGTTGAGGAAGGTTAGGAAAGTGAATTTGAAGACTGTTGTTGTTGGAGATTATTGGGATAGGGATTTGGGGAAGAATATTGATTTGCGGCTTCCTTGGAATGTTGTTGAGAATGGAAAGCTTGAGGGAATGGGTTTAATGGGAAAAACAGAAGGTTTGGATGATGAACTGGAAGGAGATCAGGATTTGGACTATGGTGAATATGTAACAGAGGAAGAACTGTATGAAAGGTTTTAAATAATTGTCTGCATCGTGTTCTCTTTAAGACTCTCACGATTTTGGTCAGTAATGTGTTCTCTTTGAAGCTCTTGCGATTTTGGTCTGTACGAATTGTAAATATGTAGATGCACTATTTTCTTTGTTTTGAATGACTTATAAGTTTTTAGATTTGTGTCTTAATAGTTTTTTTTTTACATATCTTATATCTTATACCTGTTGCTATAGATTTGTGTATTAAGGGTTCATGTATTGGTTACATTTGTTGAAGCTTATGAGAAACAAATTGATCTTGTTTGAATATGACAATCACTAAGTTTGTTGAATTGAAGATGGACAATGAGAGTAGATTTAAGGGGAAGAAGTCAAGACCAAAGTTTGTCTCAGTCTCCGAATTCCATTAAGTGCCAAAACATTGTTGGTGTTGATTCCGAAAGGAGAAAGACATCGATGGTGATGACTCTGGTATAAAAAGATTTAAGCCGGGAACTTTTATTCGATTGGGCTACTGATTTATTTAGAAATTTTCACAACATTTTTCTACCCCGCTAACAATACTATTCTTCGTTACAAACCTTATTATAAGGAGCATGTTGCTTTTAAATAAGGGTAATGCTAATCAGGATTCTCTTGGCCCAAGTTATATATATATAATTAAAAAATTTAATTAATTTTTTCAATACAAATTTTTTATAAATGAATTTCTTAATTTGTGTCCGCATAAGGTAGGAGCAAAAGTGGTTTGAAAATCTTAATACATGACAAAAAAGAATACATCATATTCGACTACTACAAATAGTTGTTAAACTTTGTTAGTTAGGATACTTGATTGATATCAAATGAATATCGTTGATCATTGGTATGAAATTCAAATGGTTTGATTTTACAAAATATTTTAGTTTATGCTTCATAGTACATTTTGCATATTCGAAAAAATACTATACAATTTAACATATTTCTTCGTGCTGTTGTAGGATGGAAAAAGATGTTATGAACTTTAGTATTGTTTCAATGATGATGTTCAATGTTTTACAGTTTAATTTAAGAGATACTATTGGATAAGTTGACATGTTATCTTTTGAGTTTTATAATAATTACGTACTATTATATGTTTTATTTATGTTACTTTTCTTTTTAAAAATGAATCACAATTGTAAGATTAAATTAGTGTATGTTTGTAGTTCTCTATGTATTAACGGTCTTAAAATATAAATTCAAAGTTCGGGTTTGTTACTAGTATGTATAAAACGGTGTGCAAATAACCACTCCCTAGAAAAATTCCACACCATTGGGCCACAATCCACACGAGCAAGCCCAAATTATCATCCGTAACAAAAAAAAAAGAAGCTCATATCGCATTAAAAAAAAGTGAGTCTTCTTCGTTGATACGAAGAGAAGCATGCATTCTCTGTTTTTCCACAGTGCAAACTCTGTCAACTTAACTTCTTCACTTCTTTTCCCAAATAATCACAAACTCTGCTCAAAACCCCGTTTCCAATCCTCCATCAAAATCAATACACCAATCCCCAAACACGTCCCTAACAAAAAGGTTATAATCCTCTGGGACCTCGACAACAAACCTCCACGTGGACCTCCATACGACGCCGCACTCTCTCTCAAAACCCTCGCCGAACGCTTCAGCGACGTCGTTTCAATCTCCGCTTACTCAAAACGACACTCCTTCTTCAATCTCCCTCAATGGAATACCAACCAAAACCCTAACCCTAATTCGATTCCCTGCCGTGTCTACGGTCACGAATGTAAATCAATTTTCGATCTCAAAATTCATTCCAAGAGAGTTCATATGTACCAGCGTAAGAAGTTAAGGGAAAAATTGAAATCCATTAAGTTGAGTCGGTCGAAGGTCTGGTTCGTTCGGAGAATCCATACTTATAATGAAGCTGCGGGGAATGTTGTTCCACCTAGGGTTGGATTTGGTTTGGGTTCGGAGTTGCGGCGCGCAGGGTTTTCGTTAAAGTTGTGAAGGTCGGTGAGAAGGGGAATGCAGCGGAATTATGGTTGAAGAGGGAGATGATGAGTGGAGAGGTTGGTTGGTTGGTTTTGGTTTCGGATGATCGGGAATTTGCGAAGATGTTGAGGAAGGTTAGGAAAGTGAATTTGAAGACTGTTGTTGTTGGAGATTATTGGGATAGGGATTTGGGGAAGAATGTTGATTTGTGGCTTCCTTGGAATGTTGTTGAGAATGGAAAGCTTGAGGGAATGGGTTTAATGGGAAAAACAGAAGGTTTGGATGATGAACTGGAAGGAGATCAGGATTTGGACTATGGTGAATATGTAACAGAGGAAGAACTGTATGAAAGGTTTTAAATAATTGTCTGCATCGTGTTCTCTTTAAGACTCTCACGATTTTGGTCAGTAATGTGTTCTCTTTGAAGCTCTTGCGATTTTGGTCTGTACGAATTGTAAATATGTAGATGCACTATTTTCTTTGTTTTGAATGACTTATAAGTTCTTAGATTTGTGTCTTAATAGTTTTTTTTTACATATCTTATATCTTATACCTGTTGCTATAGATTTGTGTATTAAGGGTTCATGTATTGGTTACATTTGTTGAAGCTTATGAGAAACAAATTGATCTTGTTTGAATATGACAATCACTAAGTTTGTTGAATTGAAGATGGACAATGAGAGTAGAGTTAAGGGGAAGAAGTCAAGACCAAAGTTTGTCTCAGTCTCCGAATTCCATTGAGTGCCAAAACATTGTTGGTGTTGATTCCGAAAAGAGAAAGACATCGATGGTGATGACTCTGGTATAAAAAGATTTAAGTCGGGAACTTTTATTCGATTGGGCTACTGATTTATTTAGAAATTTTCACAACATTTTTCTACCCCGCTAACAATATTATTCTTCGTTACAAACCTTATTATAAGGAGCATGTTGCTTTTAAATAAGGGTAATGCTAATCAGGACTCTCTTGGCCCAAGTTATATATATATATATATATATATATATATATATAATTAAAAATTTTAATTAATGTTTTCAATACAAAATTTTTATAAATGAATTTCTTAATTTTTGTCCGCATAAGGTAGGAGCAAAAGTGGTTTGAAAATCTTAATACATGACAAAAAAGAATACATCATATTCGACTACTACAAATAGTTGTTAAACTTTGTTAGTTAGGATACTTGATTGATATCAAATGAATATCGTTGATCATTGGTATGAAAATCAAATGGTTTGATTTTACAAAATATTTTAGTTTATGCTTCATAGTACATTTTGCATATTCGAAAAAATACTATACAATTTAACATATTTCTTCGTGCTGTTGTAGGATGGAAAAAGATGTTATGAACTTTAGTATTGTTTCAATGATGATGTTCAATGTTTTACAGTTTAATTTAAGAGATACTATTGGATAAGTTGACATGTTATCTTTTGAGTTTTATAATAATTACGTACTATTATATGCTTTATTTATGTTACTTTTCTTTTTATAAATGAATCACAATTGTAAGATTATATTAGTGTATGTTTGTAGTTCTCTATGTATTAACGGTCTTAAAATATAAATTCAAAGTTCGGGTTTGTTACAAGTATGTATAAAACGGTGTGCAAATAACCACTCCCTAGAAAAATTCCATACCATTGGGCCACAATCCACACGAGCAAGCCCAAATTATCATCCGTAACAAAAAAAAAGCTCCTATCGCATTAAAAAAAAGCGATTCTTCTTCGTCGATACGAAGAGAAGCATGCATTCTCTGTTTTTCCACAGCGCAAACTCTGTCAACTTAACTTCTTCACTTCTTTTCCCAAATAATCACAAACTCTGCTCAAAACCCCGTTTCCAATCCTCCATCAAAGTCAATACACCAATCCCCAAACACGTCCCTAACAAAAAGGTTATAATCCTCTGGGACCTCGACAACAAACCTCCACGTGGACCTCCATACGACGTCGCACTCTCTCTCAAAACCCTCGCCGAACGCTTTGGCGACGTCGTTTCAATCTCCGCTTACACAAAACGACACTCCTTCTTCAATCTCCCTCAATGGAATACCAACCAAAACCCTAACCCTAATTCGATTCCCTGCCGTGTCTGTGGTCACGAATGTAAATCAACTTTCGATCTCAAAATTCATTTCAAGAGAGTTCATCTGTACCAGCGTAAGAAGTTAAGGGAAAAATTGAAATCCATTAAGTTGAGTCGTTCGAAGGTCTGGTTCGTTCGGAGAATCCATACTTATAATGAAGTTGCGGGGAATATTGTTGCACCTAGGGTTGGATTTGGTTTGGGTTCGGAGTTGCGGCGCGCAGGGGTTTTCGTTAAAGTTGTGAAGGTCGGTGAGAAGGGGAATGCAGCGGATTTGTGGTTGGAGAGGGAGATGATGAGTGGAGAGGTTGGTTGGTTGGTTATGGTTTCGGATGATCGGGAATTTGCAGAGATGTTGAGGAAGGTTAGGGAGGTCAATTTGAAGACTGTTGTTGTTGGAGATTATTGGGATAGGGATTTAGGGAAGAATGCTGATTTGTGGCTTCCTTGGAATGTTGTTGAGAATGGAAAGCTTGGGGGAATTGGTTTAATGGGAAGAACAGAGGGTTCAGATGATGAACTGGAAGGAGATCAGGATTTGGACTATGGTGAATATGTAACAGAGGAAGAACTATATGAAAGGTTTTAAATAATTGTCTGCATCGTGTTCTCTTTAGGACTCTCACGATTTTGGTCAGTAATGTGTTCTCTTTGAAGCTCTTGCGATTTTGGTCTGTACGAATTGTAAATATGTAGATGCACTATTTTCTTTGTTTTGAATGACTTATAAGTATTTAGATTTGTGTCTTAATAGTTTTTTTTTACATATCTTATATCTTATACCTGTTGTTATAGATTTGTGTAATAAGGGTTCATGTATTGGTTACATTTGTTGAAGCTTATGAGAAACAAATTGATCTTGTTTGAATATGACAATCACTAAGTTTGTTGAATTGAAGATGGACAATGAGAGTAGATTTAAGGGGAAGAAGTCAAGACCAAAGTTTGTCTCAGTCTCCGAATTCCATTGAGTGCCAAAACATTGTTGGTGTTGATTCCGAAAAGAGAAAGACATCGATGGTGATGACTCTGGTATAAAAAGATTTAAGCCGGGAACTTTTATTCGATTGGGCTACTGATTTATTTAGAAATTTTCACAACATTTTTCTACCCCGCTAACAATACTATTCTTCGTTACAAACCTTATTATAAGGAGCATGTTGCTTTTAAATAAGGGTAATGCTAATCAGGATTCTCTTGGCCCAAGTTATATATATATAATTAAAAAATTTAATTAATTTTTTCATTACAAATTTTTTATAAATGAATTTCTTAATTTGTGTCCACATAAGGTAGGAGCAAAAGTGGTTTGAAAATCTTAATACATGACAAAAAAGAATACATCATATTCGACTACTACAAATAGTTGTTAAACTTTGTTAGTTAGGATACTTGATTGATATCAAATGAATATCGTTGATCATTGGTATGAAAATCAAATGGTTTGATTTTACAAAATATTTTAGTTTATGCTTCATAGTACATTTTGCATATTCGAAAAAATACTATACAATTTAACATATTTCTTCGTGCTGTTGTAGGATGGAAAAAGATGTTATGAATTTTAGTATTGTTTCAATGATGATGTTCAATGTTTTACAGTTTAATTTAAGAGATACTATTGGATAAGTTGACATGTTATCTTTTGAGTTTTATAATAATTACGTACTATTATATGTTTTATTTATGTTACTTTTCTTTTTATAAATGAATCACAATTGTAAGATTATATTAGTGTATGTTTGTAGTTCTCTATGTATTAACGGTCTTAAAATATAAATTCAAAGTTCGGGTTTGTTACAAGTATGTATAAAACGGTGTGCAAATAACCACTCCCTAGAAAAATTCCATACCATTGGGCCACAATCCACATGAGCAAGCCCAAATTATCATCCGTAACAAAAAAAAAGCTCATATCGCATTAAAAAAAAGCGACTCTTCTTCGTCGATACGAAGAGAAGCATGCATTCTCTGTTTTTCCACAGCGCAAACTCTATCAACTTAACTTCTTCACTTCTTTTCCCAAATAATCACAAACTCTGCTCAAAACCCCGTTTCCAATCCTCCATCAAAATCAATACACCAATCCCCAAACACGTCCCTAACAAAAAGGTTATAATCCTCTGGGACCTCGACAACAAACCTCCACGTGGACCTCCATTCGACGCTGCACTCTCTCTCAAAACCCTCGCCGAACGCTTCGGCGACGTCATTTCAATCTCCGCTTACACAAAATGACACTCCTTTTTCAATCTCCCTCAATGGAATACCAACCAAAACCCTAACCCTAATTTGATTCCCTGCCGTGTCTGCGGTCACGAATGTAAATCAATTTTCGATCTCAAAATTCATTTCAAGAGAGTTCATCTGTACCAGCGTAAGAAGTTAAGGGAAAAATTGAAATCCATTAAGTTGAGCCGGTCGAAGTGTCGCAACCTGAAAAATACAGTGCGCGAAAAAACAACCGGCGAAAGAAAAAGACAGAAGAGTCGCCACCGTGCGTTATTCATCCCGAAGGAGGGAAAGGAAACGCTCGAAGTAAACTTGAAAAAGGAAAGGACAAGACGGGGTCACGCAACCAAATCTTGGGTTCGGGAGTCGGTTATGCGCAGGGAAGGTATTAGCACCCCTACGCATCCATAGTACTCTACGGGATCCACTTTTGTGGTTTTCGTCTAAAGGGTGTGGGTTTACCTAATGTGTTTATTTACTAAAAAGGTTAAGAGAAATGACTCGCGCGGATGTCGCATCCACTGCATACGTATCTCATCTGAATATGAGAATCAGAGTCTTCGTAGCTCGGCTGACCTATGTGTTGGGGGTAATTGTGCTCGCTAAGACATCGCGTCTTATGCCTACGTATCTCATATGGAATGAGAATCAGAGCAAGCCGTAGTTCGGCTAACTACGGGGTTATGGATTGGGTTTTGGACGAACAACGTCACTACGCAATCTACCGGATGCTCGACCTTTGGAGACTTACTCGCCTGTAGTAGAAGGAGTAAACGTGTGTTATGGGTTTTAGGGTTTGGGATGCTCGAGGGCAAACAGGCAGTCCTTGACGAAGGAACCGCGCTACATGTGGGGATACAAATACAAAACACAAAACATGTATCTCAAAGTAAAATGCCACCAAGGGGCTCAAACATTGCCTCCTATCGAGGTCTTCCAGCTAAGAAAGCGATAAAGTACGAGAAAGGGAAAAAATTACCACACAGATAAAGATCCGAAGCTATAGCAGTTAAAGGAGCAAGAAACCCTGAAATCTCTCCAGCTGGACCGTCAAAGGAAATCAGTCAACACGAATAATCAGAATAAAACTTCAGGGGGTATCCCACAAATAAAGTGGGAAACCACGCGAGTGTCTCTGCAAAAGCCATATGAGCCCTCACAAAACTCGACAAAGGGTTAGACAAACAAGATGAGATCCAGGGAAAACAATGCCATGGCAACACAAAAACAGGTTAGAACAAAACAGAACAAAAAGCAGATACTGTCACGTTCACGACTGCTTCGCCTAGCGAAGGCTTAGCGAAGCTTCGCTGCAGGCTCGCCTAGCGAAGCGGCTAGCGAAGGCCTGCGGGTTTTGGATTCCTCCTTGATAACAGTTCGATCTCTATGATCTGAAACCCTGTGGTATCCATCTCATAAACGAAAAAAACATTCGAGGTATTGTTACACATATTTATACACAAACATAAACTCGTGGGCAACACCTGATGTTACCTCATACATTCATAATATTCAAATTTGAGGCGTAAAGTAGTAGGAACAAAGGCATACCTGATGAGAGAGATCGATCGAACGGCGTGGCTGGATTTGTAAAGCTCTGTGAGGCGGAGGCAAAAGAGCGTGTGAATCGGAGTGAACTTCTCAGAGCTGCCTGAAGGTTGCTGCAGAGTAATTCCTAGGTCTCCTCCTCTCAAGATCTTTCTCCCGTGGTTCTCCCAGTGTAACTCCTCTACTGAAACTTCAGTATTTATAGACTGATTTCGTGGGTAATGGGCTTGGAATGAGGTCAACTGAGGCCCAAAGCTTCCTGATTTTTTCTGAAAATGCGCGCCCTTCGCCTAGCGAGCATGACAACTCAGCAGCAGATTCTTGCTTCTTCAAGTCTGGCAATTTTCACGGTGAATAGGCCCTAATTAGACCTGTTGGTAGTACCTCAAGTCTATTCCTTACGTTGACTGGCCGTCTAAGTAGAACCCACAAAGTGTCCTGGATGATGTTCGAGCTTCTTGGAGCTAATTCTGATTGACGCGATGCAATATGGCATGAAATGCTAAATGACCTAAAAAGTGAATGCATGAATGAGGAGGGCAAATTTTGGGGTGTTACAGCTGCCCCTATTCAATCAACCGGGGACCCGAAAAGAAGATAGCGGCGGCTTTCGCACTTTCGTGGTATCAAGGGATTGAATACAATAAAAGCCCAAAAATTTGCACTGAAGTGAAGTGAAGTAACAATTCCTTGAAAGAAGAATCTGTCTGGTACGGTGAGAGTCAGTCCGAATACCGAAAAAGAATGCTAACCTGGATACCAAAGTAAATGGTAACACAAAAATAACCATGGCCTGAATGCCGCTCATCAGTCTGAATACTGGAGATGACTTCGATCTGAACATCGGGAAAACTGGCCTGAATGCCACTTCGGTCTGAATACCTGAACATTGGCCTGAATGCCACTTCGGTCTGAATACCGGGAAAACTGGCCTGAATGCCACTTCGATCTGAATATCGGAACACTGGCCTAAACGCCACAAGTTGCATCGACCTGATCGTCGTAAACTTCTTCGATCTGAACATCGGACAACTGGCCTGAACGCCACTTCGGTCTGGATACCGGAAAACTGGCCTGAATGCCACTTCGATCTGAATATCGGAACACTGGTCTGAACACCACAAGTTGCATCGACCTGATCGTCGGAAACTTCTTCGATCTGAACATCGGACAACTGGCCTGAACGCCACTTCGGTCTGGATACCGGAAAACTGGCCTGAATGCCACTTCGATCTGAATATCGGAACACTGGCCTGAACACCACAAGTTGCATCAACCTGATCGTCGGAAACTTCTTCGATCTGAACATCGGACAACTGGCCTGAACGCCACTTCGGTCTGGATACCGGAAAACTGGCCTGAATGCCACAAGTTGCATCGACCTGATCGTCGGAAACTTCTTCGATCTGAACATCGGACAACTGGCCTGAACGCCACTTCGGTCTAGATACCGGAAAACTGGCCTGAATGCCACTTCGATCTGAATATCGGAACACTGGCCTGAATGCCACTTCGATCTGAACATCGGAAAATTGGCCTGAATGCCACTTCGATCTGAATATCGGAACACTGGCCTGAATGCCACTTCGGTCTGGATACCGGGAAAACTGGCCTGAATGCCATTTCGATCTGAACATCGGAAAATTCATGCGTGTCAGTATCGGCAGAGATAGAGAATGATGATAGAGGCGACGCATGGGCCAATGACACTTGCTGGGGATAACAAAGGTAAGTCATGAACAATCTTCAGTCTGAGTACTGGAAACAACTTCTAGCTTATCACTTGGGATACCGAGAATGTTTTATGCTTACATGCGTATGTTTGAATTTTTCAATGGCATAATGCTCCATGAAAATGGAAATGCTACGCGATCTGGAAAGATGCAATGCAATATGATTCTACATGCAGGGATGCGAAATGCTGGGTAGAATGCCAAGCTGAGGCAAGGGGATCTGCTGGGGAAATGATTACCATCTTCTGGATCCTGGCAAGGCTGTTGGAGATACACATCGCAATGAACTCTGCAGGGAGATGACTAGCCATGCGGTGTTCTGGCCATACCGAGACTCTGATCGGGGAAAGAATGGCATTGGAAGCCTGCTGCTGAGGAAAGCTACAATGGTTCTGGCAACCACGATTTGCGAGAGATGACTCAGCAGGGGGAGCAAACACTGATACGGTACCGAGGTTCTGCTTCAAGGAAAGAAACCATGGATCTGGCATTGGGATTATCGATCTGGCATCGAACTCTAAGGAGCGGCCACTTCTGCTGGGAAGATACAGTCTGGCACTGTCAACTCCTCTGGGGATATATAGTCTGGCACTGTCAACTCTACTGGGGAGTGTATGTCCTGAAACAACCGCTTGGGGAAGTACGATGGTGAGAAACTGCTGGGGATTGAAGAATCCAACGCTCTGATCAGCTCTGCAAGGATAAGACACCGAATTTGTCTGTTGGTGACTTCACTGGGGAAGATATTCACGATCATCTGCAGGGAATTTTAAGGAAATGCCCCGAGGGTATTTGTTCTGAATAGACGATCCAAAGCACTTAAAATTTACAACAATTTTAAATGTTTATTAAGCATGTACCTGTAAAGCCCTTATATGTCATGATGCAATGTTTATCAAAAATTCGGACGTCATTTTTGCAAACAAAACAGTAAAATGAAAATGAAAACAGAGATATACTGAATAACATGATTTTATTGATTGAATGGCCTCTGAATAGGCATTTACATTAGGAAGCAATCCCTGGAAAGAGGTAATCGCACAAAAGATAAAAACAGAAATTAATCTAATGGCAATATGAAATGGATTTCTATTGGGTTCCAATTCTGCTATGACTTGCCCGTCTTCAAGATCCTCCAGATGATCAGCCTTCTGAAAAGGTGATTGGATTGTTTCCTACCTTTCGAAAATTTCCAGTCATTGGCACGAGATGAGATTTAGAACTAACTCAGAACGCAGTCATTCGCTTAATCCCTAACTTTTGCCTGGATCGCCCTTTTCGGGTTTTCAATCCACCGGGATACCCATTTTTGCCTAAGTTGCCTTTTCAGGTTTTCAACTTACCGGGTGTACGATCTTTTCATTTTTAATCCCTAATTTTTTCCCGAACCTTTTCATTTTCTTGGTTCGTCGGGATGCCCATTTTTTGCCTGGACTATTCTTTTTACTGTCCAGCGGGTCTATTTTATGCAAAGTATTTTTTAACTGCGTCTGAGTTCACAGGGGAAGTGAAGTTTTCACCATCCATAGTTGCAAGCATTAAGGCCCCACCATCAAAAACCTTGGTGACGATATACGGTCCATCATAGTTAGGAGTCCACTTGCCCCTGTGATCTGTCTGAGGAGGAAGGATCTTTTTCAAAACTAAATCTCCAACTTGGAAACAACGAGGACGCACTTTCTGATCAAAGGCTCTCTTCATCCGACTCTGATACAACTGCCCATGACAAATGGCTGCCATTCGCTTCTCTTCGATAAGACTCAACTCATTGAACCTTGTCCGAATCCATTCAGCTTCGTCTAGCTTGACATCCAACAAGACTCTTAGAGAAGGAATCTCCACTTCAACAGGTAGGACTGCTTCCATACCATACACAAGGGAGTAAGGGGTTGCCCCGGTCGATGTACGTACTGAAGTGCGGTACCCATGCAAGGCGAAAGGCAGCATCTCATGCCAATCTCTGTACGTGACGACCATCTTCTGCACAATCTTCTTTATGTTCTTATTTGCCGCCTCAACAACGCCGTTCATCTTAGGGCGGTAAGGGGAAGAATTGTGATGCTGAATATTGAAGTTCTGACACAACTCCTTCATCATTTTGTTGTTGAGATTAGAACCATTATCAGTAATGATTCTTTCGGGAATCCCATAGCGACAGATGATTTCTTTCTTGATGAAACGGGCAACCACATGTCTGGTGACATTCACGAAAGACGCTGCTTCGACCCACTTGGTGAAATAGTCGATGGCAACAAGGATGAAGCGATGCCCATTGGAAGCAGTCGGCTCAATCTTTCCAATCATGTCAATGCCCCACATGGCAAACGGCCACGGCGAAGACATCACATTCAGAGGATTCGGCGGTACATGCACCTTATCAGCATAAATCTGGCATTTATGACACTTCCGAGCATATTTGAAGCAATCTGACTCCATGGTCATCCAATAATAACCCGCTCTCAACAATTTCTTAGCCATTGCGTGTCCGCCGGCATGAGTACCGAAGGAACCTTCATGAACTTCCTGCATCAACATGTCCGCCTCGTGTCTGTCCACGCATCTGAGCAAAACCATGTCGAATTTCCTCTTATACAACACATCGTTTTTGTTCAAGAAGAAATTGCCTGCCAATCTTCTCAAAGTCTTTCTGTCATTGTTGGATGCCCCTGCAGGGTACTCTTGATTCTTCAGAAAGCACTTGATATCGTGATACCAGGGTGTAAGACCCCAATTTTGTCCCTAAGATCCCTCATAGCATCATATCATATCATTCATTGCCTCAAGGATCATTGTGCACCTTTGTTTCTCTCCTAGTGGGTGGCTATCTTGTGAGAGTGGTTCTTGATCACCAGGCATGTATTGCATTTGTATATCATTGCTTTTCATATGTTTACTAACCAAAAGTACAAAAATATTGTCATCTAACCTTGTTGCTTGCAGATGAAGCAAACTAGGTCAAGCCAGTTAAAATCAGCCATTGGGCAATGGATGGTGACCATTCTTGAAGAATTTGGGCACCATGATCATTCATCAAGAGTTCATATGAGTTGTGGTATCATTTGGTATCAAGATCTCATGTGAAAGAGGGTTGAAATTCATCAGAACATGGCTCAGTCAACCAAAACCCTAGCAAAGTCAACTGTGGTCAACTGTGCATTTAATCAAGGATTTGAAGGTGTGAGATGGTTGGAAAGGTCTCATTCATGTCCATATAAGCCTCATTTGGCATTTCAAAGATCAAGGTTGAAGGATTTGAGGTCAAACAAAAAGTTTCCAAAAATAGAAATGACCTGTAATTTTCACCTGCCAAAAATGGAAAGTTCTTCTCCTCAAAATTACATGTCCAAGAATGCTTCAAATGAAATTTTGCCCAACATGAAAGTTGAAGATCTTGCTCTCACCTTTCCAAAAAGTCCAAGAACACTCATTTCCCATGTGTGGTTGGCAAGTTATGATCAAATCATTTTTAGAAAAAGTTGAAATTCAAAGTGCCATAACTTTTGAATGGAAAGGCCAAATTGGTTGATTCTTTTTTGAGCAAACCACATTTAAAATGTACTATCATAATGCATCATTACATTTCATCAAAAACTTTCACATAAAAAGGTCATTTTTCAAGTGATTTCATTTTGAATTTTGGTGGGAAAATATCATTTTTGAAAATATGCATCCTGTTCATGCCAAACCAATTCTAATTGCCTTGAAATTGAATTTGTGACTTGCTAGCACATGATTTCTGCACTGTTCCATTGATCACACTTACATAGGGGCATTTGTGCCAAATTGCATAACATGTGAAATTTGCTAATCCAATTCCATTTTGCTAAGCATGATTAGCACAGCTGATTAACAGGAGGTATATATACCTAACCATAACAGAAAATGCAGATCCACATTCATAATCTCAGATCAAAATCCAAAAAATCTCAAATTCTCTCAAGATTCTTCAAACTTTTTTTCAATTTTTCCTTCGAATTTCATGATCCTTTTTGGTTTCTCTTGTGATAATCATCATCAATAGGTACTATTGAAGATCTGTTTTAGGCAAAAATCGTGGAGAAGCTTTGAGAATTACAACTGTCGAAGCAAGCTCACTTCCATGGCAGTTAGGGATTTCGCGAAGCTGGAGCATTGTTGAGCTGAATTCTCACTTCTATTCATCTCCTGCATCATCCTAGTCCATCTGTTTTCACCATTGGAGCCTTGAGGAGCTCGATTTCACAGCTGTTGCTTCATAGAGGTAAGAATTCAACTCCTTCGATTCTTGAAATTGACATGTGGCTTAGGTAGATCGCACAACATATAGTAGAATGCAATTCGAATCATGTAAATTCATCAAGTAATCATGGAGAAATCTGGATTTAAAGTTCGGATGTCAAAACTTTTCTTGATCGAATCTTTTACTATGTTGAGTTCTGGATAAAATCATGATGATATTAGTGATCCTTGTTGAAAGACGAATCCATCCATATATAGTTTGTGCATTTCCATGAAGATTTGGTCATGAGCATGATTTCTGTTCAAGAACATGATGAACACTTCCATTTTCGTTCCAGAATGCGTATTTGATCTTCATGGCCTGGCTTTGTTTTAAATTCGCTGTTTCCCGCGCCTGTTGACCATTCACGCGTTGCCAGCTCGCTTAATGAAACTCAGCGTTTCATTAAGTGATCTCCATATTTATAAAAATTGCCATCCGCGCCAATTAATTCATTTTAGGTTTTAAATATTTATTTCATTTCATCACCAAACTTCAAAAAATCATAAAAACCTCATGGATGATCCAAATTGATTGGGAATTTTTGCATTCATCTCCAATTTCTCTCTAGTTTATTTTAGGTATGATAATAAAAGTTGTGCATGGATGGTTTTTATTTTGGTCTAGTGTATTTGTTCATGTATGTTTCTTGCATATGTTTTGCCATTTCATTCATGAAATCTCGATGCTTGCTCCAAAATGCATGAAATTTTATATGCATGATCTAGACTCTTTCCTGGTGATTTTGGTATATGGTTTGCTAATTTTGCATTTCTGGATTAGGAGATATGATGTGATCTTTATGAGTGTGACAATGTGTGTCACACTAGGTTATGTCCACTTCTTGAATTTTGTTTCCATGCTTATTGAATGCCATTTGCTCTGGATTTTTGCATGTGTTTACCCCTGTATGTCTAGTTTAAGCATGATTTTTTGTAGGATTTGTTGATCAGTGTCCTATTTGATTGGGATTTTATTTTGCTGTTTAGTCATTTTTGGACTTTTCTTGAGTGATCAACTTACATGGCTTGTGAAATTCTCATGCCTTATCATATGAAGCTGAAATTTTGTGGATTGATTCTTAACATGTTTAACTTCATTTTGGCTTTGGAGTGACTCATTTTGGCATGAAATTTGATATGCTTCTCATTGAATGTGTCTTGTTTAAGCTTGAATTTTTCTGGAATTTATTGAGCTGTTTTGATATTGGTTTGAGTGTGATCATTCTGTTAGCTCCAATGTGATTCCAAAGTGTATAGTTTGACATGTTTTGTGTATGAAATGGATTTGATGTATAGTTTTGACATGAGACCAATTAGACTTTGTTCTTATTTGATAAATCTTGGTTTTGATCAATTTTCACTTGCTGTTTTGAATTTTTCACCTCCTTTTGACCCTAGGCTTGTCCTAGTGGTCTTATTTCTCATGTTTGAGTTTGACTTTTCAGGTTAAGAAGCAAATGCTTTAAGGAGATCAATTCAAGTTGATTGATGTTGGTTTATTTGATTGTGATGAACTAACTTGTTTGTTTTGTAGGATGCTTAGCTCACTTGCTTTGAGCTTTGTGCTTTGCACATGTGAATAATTGTGTTAACTGTTGGTTCTTATATTGTTTGTTTTGACTTTGTGATTGGTACACTGATTATATTTGATTGATTTCAGGTACCATAGTTGCTAATAGTTCTTTGAGAACTTGCATTGCTTTGCTTGATAGCATTTGCATTGAGGTAGACTCTCTTGTCTTCATGTAGTATGGAAGACCTGGCTTGTTATTTAGCCAGGCACCTGTCTGAAGTCCTCCTTAAGAGGCAATGTCTTTGTGTGTTTATTTTTGTCCCCAAGCAGGTGAAGTCCTTTTAATAAGGCAATTGGTAGACAAAAGAGATATGTAGCCTATCTCCTACTATTCTGTGAGTCTCTCACCTTGCTCACACTACTTGTGTTGATGCATAGTGAGTAAAAACCCAAGATCTATCGAGTCTTTAACTTGTGGAGAGAGTTCCCCCTTTCTGAACTCCCACACCTTCTGATATTCAATACTCTCCCTAACCAGGAATAAGAGTGATGAGGCACACCCCTCATATCCTTTCATCTGCTTCACCTTGGCTCTCAATGTCAAGGTTAAGAGCACCATTTACCCCATTCCAGTTGACTTTAAAGTCAAACCCTTTGATTGAGCCTGATTGCTTGGTTATAGTGTGTGATAAATGACCTTGTTTGATTATTTGCTTGATTCATATGTACATGTTTGCTTGCATGCTTTTGTGCATTTGTCATCATTGATTGTTCATTAGTGCATGATCATCATTGCATATCTTTGTGACACATTTGTGTTTGCCCATTGAGGACAATTGTAAGACCATGTTCTTTGGCCATTGTTCCTATGATGTGGAAGGGATAGAGTGTAAGACCAATTCATTGGTCACTCATATCCTCTTAGCCTTGTGCTTCTGTTTGTTTGTTGTATGTGAGGATGCAATTATAAGTCCATGTTGTTGGCCTTTGTACTCCTATGATCATCTTGTGGAGGTTGGAATAAGTCCAGATAGATTGGCATCTGACATCCCTACATTGTTTTGTTTTAGGAGATTGGTGTAAATCCATTTATTGGTATCCGGTATCCGCTTTTGTGTGTGAGATCGGAGTAAGTCCATTGATGGCATCCGGTATCACCTTGTCTTTTATTTTGCTAACTTGCTTTGTTGTTTTATTCCAAAGGACACACTTGAATCATCTTCTATATGATTTCAAGAGGTGAACTTCTAGGAAGTTTTACACTCCATCATCCATACCCTTTTGTTTCAAAATCCCTTCTCACATTGTTGACTTTTCAAACTTGTATATACATGTTGTGCAAACATTCTCACCTCTTTCAAATTAGAAACCTGGACCTTATGTCCTTGATTTTTCAAACTTCACTTTTGTTAATACTCCTTTTTGAATCAATCTTAATCATATTTTGATCATACTTTGTAAATACTCATAATCAATTAACTTCACCCATTCAATTGCTTTGTGGCTTTGTCCATTGTTAATATGTTTTCATACATTAGCCATAGGTTTCAATTCTCATAGTGGTTGATGTAAATCTCACCGCATCCTTAGTGAGTTGATTGTAAGTCTTCCATACTTATTATAGGGTTAACCCCTCACTAGTATGTTGAAGCTATCCTTGCATGGTGGATTGTTGGCATTGGTTGAGTTTTCTCCCGTTGAGAATGAAAAGCCTTAGTGCTCTTGTTTTAAAATTGAACCCACTGACAATTTGGAAATCTTTTAGCCGAACTACGGCGTTTTGATCCTTACCTTTGATGGAAGGTACGTAGGCAACGGGTTCATCCGTTCGAACACAAAAATAATTAACTTGTACATTCTTTCCTCATCATCCCATTCATGTTTGCACAATATGTCAAAAACAAATAAACATTTTTATACAACAAGTGTGAAAAGGGTTCCCTAGGAGTACCTAGGACGTGATGGGTGCCTAACACCTTCCCATTGCGTAATTTACCCCTTACCCAAATTCTCTGATCTTTTCATTAGTTTTCTACGTGTAAAACTTCTTAGGTTTTTGTTCGCTTTTTAACCAGTCCTTAGGATAAATAAAAGTGCGGTGGCGACTCGATTTCTTTGTATACTTTGCTTATGGTTTAATCAATAGATCATATAGTAACGAATACACCGCTACAGAAAAGTGGTGACTCCACTGGGGATAAAATGGTTCCTTGGTAGTATTGCCTACTTTTCACCCTTGTTGTATGATATTGTTATTTGTTATTTGACATATTTTTGTACAATTTGGGATAACTGTATTGATTGTAATGTTTGAATTGCTTGATATACAATTGTTGTTTGCTTTGGTGATCTCTGTGAGATGAGTTCTATACCCGAACTCGAGTGCACTCTAGGATAGGAGAATGACATAGTCTTGTTGACTGGTGTGGAGTATTCCTTAGCCAGTTGACTTGCGAGCCCATTCACTTGGTGGAGGTCATGTTGGATTAATAATGTCACACAAGTTATTTGTGGTTAGGCATTATTCTTTCAATCATGTGCCTTAGAAGCCAAGGACCTTAGTTTACCAAGCCCATCTTGGCCTATTTTTAGGACGTAGTGCGGAGGTCGTTCAGATGTCAGATCTGATGCGATTGTTACGCGATACTACACTCATAAGAGTCTCTCTTGAGAATATTTTTGGAATACGAGTATTCGTTCCTCCGATAATATCCGAAAGATGGGACGATGATTATGGGAACCTCTGGTAGAACATGTCTGGCAGGTTTAAACTCTAGTACACTCCCTTTGGGTGGTTCTTAACCGAGACTCCATGCTCGTGACTCTCAGCAAACCCGTGATTCATGGTTGAGTCGTTCAGACAACCTTAATATCAATGGAACTTGGGTGTTGATAAGGTGAAAACCTAAATCCACCAAAATGGATGATTGATATTAAGGATGTCAGAGCCGGTTCATGTACCGTTAATATCAATGGAACTTGGGTGTCGATAAGGTGAAAACCTAAATCCACCAAAATGGATGATTGATATTAGGGATACAATGAGCTTTCCCATGACCTTTGTTTGGTGTGACTTGCTTGATCCTTGAGTGTGATTGTTGCATTCATGCATTCATGCATTCATCTGCATTTCATGTCATCAGAAAAAGAGAAAATTTTCAAGGAACTTAAAAGGGTTTATTTGCAAAATTTTCAGACATGGAAAGACCAAAAAGGCATACAAAGAAGTACAGTTTCCGGCAGCCTGATGTAAAAGAGTTAAGGAATCTAACATCTTATGTATTAGATCCCTTGGGTTTCAAAGCTTGGTATGGGAAGCTTTTGCCTCTACTCACTACTCAGGTCAATGAGGGTTTGATGAGTACTTTGGCTCAGTTTTATGATCCGCTGTATCATTGCTTCTTCTTTCCGGATTTCCAGTTATTGCCTACCTTGGAGGAGTATTCTCACCTCATTGGGATTCCGATTCTGGATCAGGTGTCGTTCAGTGGCTTGGAGAGTATTCCGACTGCTCGTGAGATTGCAAGTTTGTTGCACATAGACGAAGACTTGATTAGGGCTAATCTGACTACCAAAGGCGGAATTCAGGGTTTTCCTTCCGAGTTCCTCATCGCTCAAGCTACTTTCTATGGGAAGGCCAGGAGTGAGGATGCCTTTGAGGCTTTGTTTGTATTGCTCATCTATGGATTAGTGTTGTTTCCCAACTTCGACAAGTTTGTGGACATGAGTGCTATTAGGATCTTCTCAGTTCTTAATCCTGTTCCGACTTTGTTGGGTGATGCATATGTCTCTTTGCACTCGAGGAATGCAAAGGGTGGAGGAGTTATCGTCTGCTGTCTACCTTTGCTGTACAAGTGGTTTATTTCGCACTTGCCGCAACCAGTTGCTTTCAAGGAGAACAAGGGATGTCTACGGTGGTCTCAGAGACTTATGTCTCTCACCAATGATGATATCTCTTGGTATGATCGCGTGTATGATACCGTTCAGATCATTGATTATTGTGGTGAATTCCCTAATGTGCCTCTTCTTGGTACATGTGGTGGGATCAGCTACAATCCCATTCTAGCACGTCGTCAGCTTGGGTTCCCCCTAAAGGATAAACCTCATAACATTCTGTTAGAAGGTGTGTTCTTTCTGGAGGGTAAAGATCCCCAAGGCCTGAAAGCCAGATTTGTCCGCGCTTGGCGCAAGATCTGCAAGAAGAGTAGGAATGAGTTGGGTCCGAAGAACTGCATTGCTTTGGAACCTTATACCTCTTGGGTCAGACAGAGAGCTGCCGTCTACTTGATGCCATACGATCATCCGAGACCTACACCTTTGGACGTGGCTGGGCCTTCAACCCTCCCTATCCAACGTGTAGAGGAGTTGAGAGAGGAAGATCTTTCGCGTGCTTGGATCCGTGAAAGAGAGGAAGTGATGCAGCAACTTAAGGAGAAAGACGCTCTGATTGAGTTTCTCGAGCATCGGGTGATCGACAATCCGAACGATACTTGGACTTCTTTGCTTCCTCAGTCTTCCAAGTTCTGGAAGAGGAGGTATGATCAGCTTGCAAAGGAGAAAGCGGATATGGAAGCATCCTATGAGCGAGAGATCAAGAAGCTGTGTACTTCTCGTCTTCCAGCATCCCGAGCTAATAGGGATCCATAGGATGTTGTTTTCCTTTTCTCTTTGTAATGATCAAAAAATGTTGTACTTCTTTGCAAAATATATTGAATGAGATGTTTTCCATATGAAATTAAAAATGCTCTAAATATTCAAAAGTTTGCGAATAATACCCTGAGGGTTCCTTGAAAATAAAACAAAGCATATGCATTAGCATTTCATGCATCATTTTGCATAAGCAGGTACCCCTTGTTTCTGGTCTTCTTGTCCTAACTCTGTGTTCTTCATTTATTTTGAAGACAAGCTGACTCACCGGTATTATACTCGAGCCAATTCTGCAAGAGTCATGGATCAGCTAGAACAAGAGAACCGTGAGTTGAAAGAAGAGGTCGCCAGACTTGGCGCTTTGATGGAGCAACTTCTTGCTGCTCAGAATCAACCTGCTCAACCGCCTGCAACTCCTGTTCAGAGGACAGTTATCTCAGAGATTGCCGCTTCTACTGTGCCTGCTGCCAGTGCTCATTATGTGCCCAATGTAACACCCTTCTAAACTACCCCAAATATTTAATTCAAAGTAATAAACATATAACAATCAGAGTAATTATGCCCTTCAAGGGTGTCACACACAATATTCAACAATATAACGGTCATGCTCTTTTATTAATTCAAACATAAACATTTTTGCATAAAACGCAACGGATAGAGATCTCCTCAATCATGTAAAACATGTAACATTCACATGTAAATTATTCAACAACATAAAACATCCCATCCCGATGTTACATCTATCAGAGCACGACCCACTAAGGAGACCACACTAGACTCCAAGCATTCACTTCTACTCAACTCATTTCTCGTTACCTGAAAAATAGTTGTAAGGGTGAGTTCCTCAATCAATATAATAAGCATTATAGAACATAATGTCATGTTAAGTAATTTAGACACATCAATCACCCTAATCACAACATATAATCAGTAACAGCACATCAGCTCAACATCATACTCAACACCCACATAAAGCACAAGTATAATCTCAAATCATACTCCATAACAACACAAACACACGTATAATATTGGAATACATCCATTCATATTATACGCCACACATACATTATGCAATGAGACTCCACACATGCGGTACCGACTATTCTTGAACATATAGTTCAAGCTCACCGATCCCTCCAGATACGGCTACTAAGCTCACTAGTCCCACTCATTGAGACCTAGTGACTCACTCACTAATTCCTCACCATGGGAATTAGCTACAACCCCGAAGGCTAGACTATGCACACTAATCAGCTAGCATGCAAACCTCAACAACAAACCCACAATGGTTCCACTCACTAATTCCTCACAATGGGAATTAGCTACAGCCCCGAAGGCCATGCCATGCATGCTAATCATCTAGCAATGCAACATCAACAACAATTCGAGAATAGACATATGCTCACACTCTAAGCCATACAACAGTCCATCCACACATACATGCATAATATATACATTTACAGCATCATGCATATCATTATACATCATCAATATTTCATCACATAAGCATGTCAGATTATGCCAAACAACAATCACAATATTAGTACATTCCACTAATACATATACTGCTCAAAACAGCGGGAATTAATCCCTATTACACCATAGGCCAACATAGGCCAACCCTCAAATAGGTACACAACATTTAAAACACCAATTTTCCACTCTGCAACAGTGTTAACCGGTTAACGCCCTGGGTTAACCGGTTAACGCAGGCAAAACAACCAATTTACGCAAGTCACAACAGTGTTAACCGGTTAACGCCCTGGGTTAACCGGTTAACGCAGGCAAAACAACAATATTTTCACAATCAATACAGTGTTAACCGGTTAACACCCTGGGTTAACCGGTTAACGCAGACAAAACAGCAGTTCCTGCGCTAACACAAGGCAGAATGCAGAATTCTCCGCATTTTCCGCCGTTGGAGGACTTCCGGACCTCCGATTCCGATTCCGTAAAAAGCTATACGTTCGGAATTTCACGACTAACCCAAACACAGATTCAATTACAGTCTAAACACAATTTATCCAATTCAATTCTTCAGCATCAAAAATCCCAATTAGGGTCAAATTAACGGCTTATCACTACCCATCACATATTATCCCATAATACCCATTAATCGACGATAAACCCCCCTTACCTGAACAATCCGGCAAATCTTTGAGCTTCAAGCTTTTCTCTCTTCAACCTTCAGCCCTTGCTCTGTCTCTGTGCCCTTTTCCTCTTTCACGATCGTTCTCTGCTTTCACGTACAAATCTTCTTTTCCCAAAAATGAAACTTTCACTTATTCCAACTTATATATATTTTCCAAAATAATAATAATAATCCAATAATAATAATAATAATAAAATTTCCAATTATTTAATTAAATTAATAAATAAATTATTAACTCAATTCAAATAATTATTTTATTATTATCGGGGTGTTACAACTCTCCCCCACTAAAAGAGTTTTCGTCCTCGAAAACATACCTCAAGCGAACAACTCTGGGTAAGATTCCTTCATCTTACTCTCCAGTTCCCAAGTCACATTGCCACCTGCTGGTCCTCCCCAAGCTACCTTCACCAAGGCAATCTCTTTACCCCGCAACTGCTTCAACTCTCGATCCTCGATCCTCATAGGTGATGTTTCAACAGTCAGGTTATCTCTCACCTGTACATCATCTAATTGGACCACATGCGAAGGATCATGAATGTACCTCCTCAACTGAGACACATGAAAAACCTCATGCAAATTCGCAAGCGACGGCGGTAAAGCGACACGATAGGCTACCTCCCCTATCCTCTCCAAAATCTGATAAGGACCAATAAATCGAGGTGTCAACTTCTTCGACTTCAAAGCTCGACCAACACCAGTTATCGGAGTAACACGAAGAAACACATGATCTCCCTCTTGGAACTCAAGTGACTTCCTCCTCTTATCATGATAACTCTTCTGACGACTCTGAGCAATTCTCATCTTCTCCTGAATCATCTTAATCTTTTCCGTAGTTTGTTGAACAATCTCCGGTCCAACCACAGCACTCTCACCGGACTCATACCAGCATAAAGGTGTCCGACATCTCCTACCATACAAAGCTTCAAACGGTGCCATACCAATGCTCGAATGAAAACTATTGTTGTAGGTAAACTCAATCAAAGGCAAATAACAATTCCAAGCACCTCCTTTTTCCAAAACACAAGCTCTCAAAAGATCCTCTAGTGACTGAATTGTCCTCTCAGTCTGACCATTAGTCTGCGGATGATATGCAGAACTCAATCTCAGCTTAGTTCCCAAAGCCTTCTGCAAACCTTCCCAGAACTTTGATGTAAATCTAGGATCTCTGTCCGAAACAATACTCGACGGAATACCATGCAAACTTACAATCTTCTCAATATACAACTCAGCCAATTTCTCTAACGGATAATCCATTCTGATCGGAATGAAATGAGTCGACTTCGTTAATCTATCCACAATCACCCAAATAGCTTCAAAATTCTTACTTGTCCTCGGCAACCCAGAAACAAAATCCATACTGATACTATCCCACTTCCACTCGGGAATAGCCAGCGGTTGCATTAGCCCAGACGGCTTCTGATGCTCAATCTTTGACTTCTGACAAGTCAAACAGGAATAGACAAAACTTGCAATTTCTCTTTTCATTCCCGACCACCAAAACAACTTTTTCAAATCATGATACATCTTCGTAGCTCCAGGATGAATACTCAAGCCACTACGATGTCCTTCCTCAAGGATACTCTTCTTAAGTTCTGTAATATCCGGAATACACACTCGATCACCAAATCTCAAAACACCATTCTCATCAACTCTGAATTCACCACCTTGACCTTGATTCACTAAAGTCAACTTATCAACCAAAAGCATATCGGATTTCTGACCCTCTCTGATCTCATCCCGAATACCACTCGTTAACTTCAACATTCCCAATTTAACACTATTGCGAGTACTCTCACACACCAAACTCAAGTCTCTGAACTGCTCAATTAAATCCAATTCCTTAACCATTAACATAGACATATGTAATGATTTCCGACTCAACGCATCAGCCACTACATTTGCTTTACCCGGATGGTAATTCAAACCAAAGTCATAATCCTTCAGAAACTCTAACCATCTCCTCTGTCTCATATTCAGCTCTTTCTGATCAAACAAATACTTTAAACTCTTATGGTCATTGAAAACTTCAAATCTTGACCCGTACAAATAATGCCTCCACAACTTCAGAACAAATACCACGGCTGCCAACTCTAAATCGTGTGTCGGATAGTTCCTCTCATGAACCCTCAGTTGTCTCGAAGCATAAGCTATAATCTGCTTATTCTGCATCAACACACCACCTAAACCCAACAATGAAGCATCACAGTAAACCTCAAATGATTCCGACGAACTCGGTAATATCAAAATAGGAGCAGTAGTCAACCTTCTCTTTAACTCTTGGAAACCCTCTTCACATTTTGAGTCCCAAACAAACGCTTGCCCCTTTCTAGTCAACATTGTCAACGGTAACGCCAACTTGGAAAATCCCTCAATGAACTTCCTATAATAACCAGCCAAACCAAGAAAACTTCTTATCTCAGAAACTGACTTCGGAGCTTCCCACTTAGATACCGCTTCTATCTTAGAAGGATCAACAGCAACACCACCTCTTGAAATCACATGACCAAGAAAACTAACCTCTTCTAACCAAAATTCACATTTAGAGAGTTTAGCAAATAACTTCTTTTCTCGCAGAACTCCTAAAACCACTCTCAAATGCTCAGCATGCTCTTCTTCAGATTTCGAATACACCAAAATGTCATCAATAAACACCACAACAAACTGATCCAGGTACGGATGGAAAATCCTATTCATATACTCCATAAATACTCCAGGCGCATTAGTCACCCCAAAAGGCATTACAGAATACTCATAATGTCCATACCTTGTTCTGAAAGCAGTCTTCTGAATATCCTCAGTTTTCACACGTATCTGATGATACCCAGATCTCAAATCTATCTTGCTGAACACACTTGCACCAACCAACTGATCCATCAAATCATCAATCCTCGGCAACGGATACCGATTCTTGATCGTCACTTTATTCAGTTGCCTGTAGTCCACACACAACCTCATAGTACCTTCTTTCTTCTTAACCAACAACACTGGTGCACCCCACGGTGACACACTCGGACGAATAAATTTCTTATCCAACAGATCTTCCAACTGACTCTTCAATTCAGCTAACTCAACAGCAGACATACGATACGGAGCCATCGATATCGGTCTAGTACCAGGTACCAAATCAATCGAGAACTCAACTTCACGCTCTGGCGGTAATTCATTCACTTCTTCCGGAAACACATCAGGAAAATCACACACCACTGCTAGATCACAAATCACCAGTTTATCTTTAGCTTCCAAGGTCGCTAACAGCATAAACAACTCTGCCCCATCTGCTACTTCCTCATTCACCTGCCTTGCTGATAGGAACAAACTCTTTCCTTCCTCAATCCCAGGAAAGATCACAGTCTTATCAAAACAGTTGATAGAAACTCGGTTAAACACCAACCAATTCATACCCAAGATAACATCAATCTGCACTAACGGAAGACACACAAGGTCTATCCCAAAGTCTCTACCAAAAATACTCAAATGACAATTCAAACAAATTGAAGTAGTAGTCACTGAACCCTTTGCAGGAGTATCAATCACCATACTTCCAAACATCTCAGATATCTCTAACTTAAGTTTCATAGCACAATCCAAGGATATAAAGGAATGAGTAGCACCGGTGTCAATAATAGCTACAAGAGGAAAGCCATTAATATAACACGTACCTCTGATCAAACGATCATCTGCAGAAGTCTCAGAACCCGATAAAGCAAAGACCTTGCCTCCTGACTGATTCTCCTTCTTCGGCTTAGGACACTGTGGACTGATATGACCCAACTCTCCACAGTTGAAACAAGTTACAGTCTTCAGTCGGCACTCTGCCGCCAAATGACCACCTTTACCACACTTGAAACACTTCATCTCAGCACTGGTACACTCATGGACACGATGTCCAGCCCGACCACATCTATAACACTTAGCAGGAGCACTAGAGTCTCCCCCACTAGGCCTCTTCATCCCACTCTGCTTCTGAAAACTTTTACCAGTTGCATACGGTTTTCCACGATCATTCTGATTCTTGCCTTTCCTATCAACTCTCTGCTGATAGCTCTCTGCTCTGGCTTTGGAATCCTGTTCAAAAATCCTGCAACAGTCAACCAAGTCAGAAAACACTCTGATCCGCTGATATCCAATAGCCTGTTTGATCTCGGGACGCAACCCGTTCTCAAACTTCACACATTTCGAAAATTCTCCAGCAGCCTCATTGTAGGGAGTGTAATACTTCGACAGCTCTGTAAACTTCGCAGCATACTCAGTAACAGACCTGTTACCCTGTTTCAATTCCAAGAACTCTATCTCTTTCTTTCCTCTGACATCCTCTGGAAAATACTTCCTCAGAAATCTCTCTCTGAACACAGCCCAAGTAATCTCAGCGTTCCCAGCAGATTCCAACTCAGTGCGGGTAGCAACCCACCAATCATCAGCTTCCTCTGTCAGCATATGTGTACCGAACCTGACCTTCTGGTTATCAGCACACTCAGTTACTCTGAATATTCTCTCTATCTCCTTCAACCACTTCTGAGCGCCATCTGGATCGTATGCTCCCTTGAACATTGGAGGATTATTCTTCTGGAACTCACTCAGTTGACGAGCAGCTCCCATTCCCACAACACTCGGATTTCCTCCAAGTACTCCAGCCAGCATACCCAGAGCCTCAGCAATCGCAGCATCATCTCTACCTCTTCCAGCCATCTCTATTCTGAAAACCCAACAAACTAAAACAATAAGTACTGATAGGGTTACACAACACCTATCCCGTACAGGGGAATCAGAATAATTACGACTCGACACGACCGACTATGCTCTGATACCACTAATGTAACACCCTTCTAAACTACCCCAAATATTTAATTCAAAGTAATAAACATATAACAATCAGAGTAATTATGCCCTTCAAGGGTGTCACACACAATATTCAACAATATAACGGTCATGCTCTTTTATTAATTCAAACATAAACATTTTTGCATAAAACGCAACGGATAGAGATCTCCTCAATCATGTAAAACATGTAACATTCACATGTAAATTATTCAACAACATAAAACATCCCATCCCGATGTTACATCTATCAGAGCACGACCCACTAAGGAGACCACACTAGACTCCAAGCATTCACTTCTACTCAACTCATTTCTCGTTACCTGAAAAATAGTTGTAAGGGTGAGTTCCTCAATCAATATAATAAGCATTATAGAACATAATGTCATGTTAAGTAATTTAGACACATCAATCACCCTAATCACAACATATAATCAGTAACAGCACATCAGCTCAACATCATACTCAACACCCACATAAAGCACAAGTATAATCTCAAATCATACTCCATAACAACACAAACACACGTATAATATTGGAATACATCCATTCATATTATACGCCACACATACATTATGCAATGAGACTCCACACATGCGGTACCGACTATTCTTGAACATATAGTTCAAGCTCACCGATCCCTCTAGATACAGCTACTAAGCTCACTAGTCCCACTCATTGAGACCTAGTGACTCACTCACTAATTCCTCACCATGGGAATTAGCTACAACCCCGAAGGCTAGACTATGCACACTAATCAGCTAGCATGCAAACCTCAACAACAAACCCACAATGGTTCCACTCACTAATTCCTCACAATGGGAATTAGCTACAGCCCCGAAGGCCATGCCATGCATGCTAATCATCTAGCAATGCAACATCAACAACAATTCGAGAATAGACATATGCTCACACTCTAAGCCATACAACAGTCCATCCACACATACATGCATAATATATACATTTACAGCATCATGCATATCATTATACATCATCAATATTTCATCACATAAGCATGTCAGATTATGCCAAACAACAATCACAATATTAGTACATTCCACTAATACATATACTGCTCAAAACAGCGGGAATTAATCCCTATTACACCATAGGCCAACATAGGCCAACCCTCAAATAGGTACACAACATTTAAAACACCAATTTTCCACTCTGCAACAGTGTTAACCGGTTAACGCCCTGGGTTAACCGGTTAACGCAGGCAAAACAACCAATTTACGCAAGTCACAACAGTGTTAACCGGTTAACGCCCTGGGTTAACCGGTTAACGCAGGAAAAACAACAATATTTTCACAATCAATACAGTGTTAACCGGTTAACACCCTGGGTTAACCGGTTAACGCAGACAAAACAGCAGTTCCTGCGCTAACACAAGGCAGAATGCAGAATTCTCCGCATTTTCCGCCGTTGGAGGACTTCCGGACCTCCGATTCCGATTCCGTAAAAAGCTATACGTTCGGAATTTCACGACTAACCCAAACACAGATTCAATTACAGTCTAAACACAATTTATCCAATTCAATTCTTCAGCATCAAAAATCCCAATTAGGGTCAAATTAACGGCTTATCACTACCCATCACATATTATCCCATAATACCCATTAATCGACGATAAACCCCCCTTACCTGAACAATCCGACAAATCTTTGAGCTTCAAGCTTTTCTCTCTTCAACCTTCAGCCCTTGCTCTGTCTCTGTGCCCTTTTCCTCTTTCACGATCGTTCTCTGCTTTCACGTACAAATCTTCTTTTCCCAAAAATGAAACTTTCACTTATTCCAACTTATATATATTTTCCAAAATAATAATAATAATCCAATAATAATAATAATAATAAAATTTCCAATTATTTAATTAAATTAATAAATAAATTATTAACTCAATTCAAATAATTATTTTATTATTATCGGGGTGTTACACCCAACGCTATGCCAGCCGGGTTCCCTTGGGGTATGCCTCCAGGTTTCATGCCTGATATCCCTGCTCCAACTTTTGCTCACATGCCGGCATCTAGCCCGGTCCCTGCTGCTGCTCCTCCTGTCGTGCATACCATGCCCAGGGTAGACGACACCATCTATCATTCCGAGCCATCTGAGGGCCCGGACGTTAATGAAAAGATGGACGCCATGAACGACCAATTCCTTGAGCTGAGGAAGGAATTGAAGACCCTTTGAGGTAAAGATCTGTTCGGCAAGTCTGCTGCCGAATTATGCCTTGTTCCCGGTGTGAAGATACCGATCAAATTCAAAGTTCCTGACTTTGAAAAATACAAAGGGAACACCTGTCCTCTTGCTCACCTGGTCATGTACGCCAGGAAGATGTCAACCCAAACTGATAATGATCAGCTTCTGATTCATTATTTTCAAGACAGTTTATCGGGTGCTGCGCTCAGATGGTATATGAGCTTGGATAGTGCTAATATCAGATCCTTCAACGACCTTGGCGAGGCCTTCGTCAAACAATACAAATATAACGTCGATATGGCGCCTGACCGAGATCAACTCAGGTCCATGTCGCAGAAAGATAAAGAAACGTTCAAGGAGTACGCCCAGAGGTGGCGAGAGCTGGCAGCTCAGATTACTCCGCCGCTGGAGGAGAAAGAGATGACTAAGATCTTCTTGAAGACTCTTAGTTCTTTTTATTACGAGCGGATGGTTGCTAGTGCTCCCTCCGATTTCACCGAGATGGTGAATATGGGGATGAGGTTGGAAGAAGGTGTCCGTGAAGGACGTTTGGCGAAAGATGAAGGCTCTTCTAGCAAGCGGTATGAAGCATTTGCTAAGAAGAAAGATGGGGAAGCACATGCTGTGCAATCCCATGGCAAACCAAGGAAACCTCCTGTTCAGAGGAAACCCGCACGCCGTGCCGGTCATCAGCACCAGGTGGCTCATATAGCACCTGTTTTCAAAGATAATGCTCAGCAACATCAGCAATATCAGCAATATCAGCATCAGCAATATCAACAGCCTCAATATCAGCAACAGCAACGCCCACAGCAACAGGCTTACCAGCCTCGTGGAAGCACAACCAATCAGGCCAACTTGAATTATGATAGGAAGAAGATCAGCTTCGATCCGATTCCGATGACATATGCAGAGCTTTATCCTTCCTTATTGGAAAGGAAATTGGTTTCTCCCAGGGATCCTCCTGCTATTCCTGCAAACCCACAATGGTGGTATAAACCAGATCAGCATTGTGTGTATCACTCCGGAGCTCCGGGCCATAATATTGAAAATTGTTATCCATTCAAGACTAAGGTTCAAGACCTTATGAGGTGTGGGATTCTGAGCTTTGAAGATTCAGGCCCAAATGTCACTAAGAACCCATTGCCTTCGCATCGGAAATCTGTGAACATGGTCCAGGGATACCCTGGGAAATATAAGGTCAAATATGTAAGTCATATTCGACAGTCGTTGGTAGAATTACATCGGTTGTTGTGTCAGTACAGCCACATGGAGCATGACCACGACAAGTGCCGTATTTGCTCGGTGAACCGCTTGGGTTGCAACCAGGTCCGTAGAGAATTGCAAGAGTTATTAGACGAAGGAACCATTGAGATTCTGCAGAATCGCAATGTCGATGAGGACGAACCGGAGGTTAATGTTATATCCCCCGTGTTCAAGTTACCCGAGCCTGTTGTTATTCGCTATGATAGCAGCAAGCCGAAGGCTTCTCCCTCCTTGGTGATTAAACCTGCAGGCCCCGTGCCTTATTCGTCTGACCGAGCTGTGTCGTTCAGATACAACCCAGTGGCTGTGCAAGATGGGGTAGAAGTGCCTTTGCCCTCAACTGCTGTAACCAACATCGCTGATGTAAGCGGGCTGACCCGGAGTGGTCGTGTTTTTTCTGCACCTGCTAAGGCTCCTGTTGCTTCTGAATCTGCTGAGCGTCCGGTTGAGACCGCTGTTAATATTCAGAATCCGGCACTTGATGTTGCCAGACCCTCCTCCGTACAAAAGACTCCTGCTACTTCCGTTGGCCCGAGTGGCATTGCGAATAAAGAATCTGATGAGATGCTGAAGCTCATCAAGAAGAGTGAGTATAACGTTGTAGACCAGCTTCTACAAACGCCATCCAAAATCTCCATATTATCCTTGCTGTTGCATTCAGAACCCCATAGGGAGGCTCTGCAGAAAGTATTGGATCTGGCGTATGTTGATCATGACGTCACCGTTGAACAGTTTGACGGTATAGTTGCAAACATCACTGCTTGCAACACTCTGAGTTTTAGTGACGCTGATCTCCCCGAGGAGGGAAGAGACCACAACATGGCTTTACACATATCTCTAAACTGCAAATCTGATGCTATGTCCAATGTGCTGGTGGACACTGGATCATCCTTAAATGTATTGCCAAAATCCACACTCTCCAGATTGTCATATCAAGGTCCTCCTATGAGGCAGAGTGGGGTCGTTGTGAAGGCTTTTGATGGGTCACGTAAGACCGTGATTGGGGAAGTTGATCTCCCTATCAAAATTGGACCAAGCGATTTCCAGGTTACCTTCCAGGTAATGGATATCCACCCATCTTATAGCTGTCTCCTTGGCAGACCATGGATTCACGAGGCTGGCGCCGTGACATCCACCCTACACCAGAAGCTGAAATTTGTTAAGAATAAGAAACTGGTTGTGGTAGGGGGAGAAAAGGCTCTCCTGGTTAGCCACTTGTCTTCTTTCTCATACATTGACGCTGAGGACGAAGTTGGAACTCCGTTCCAAGCTTTATCTATTGATGAACCGATTGAGAAGAAGTCTCCATCATTCGTTTCCTACCGTGATGCAAAGCTGGCCATTGAATGTGGTGTAGTTGCTGGTTTAGGGAAGGTGATTGAGCTTGAAGACAATAGATCCCGGGCTGGCATTGGCTACTGTTCTGGGGCATTTAATGAGCAAGGTCTGTTCACAAGTGGAGGATTCATCCATGATGATCAGCCTGAAGAGGAAGCTGCTGCTATCTTGGAAGAGGATGCAGAGAATGTGAACAACTTCGTTATTCCTGGTGGTGTCTGCCACAACTGGGTCACTGTAGATGTTCCTACGGTCATCCATAGATCAGAGTAATTGTTCACTTTGTTTAAAACCCTTCTCCCATGCCAAAAGGAGAAGTGATGACATTGTTGGCAGCATATATACGATGATATTTTCATTCAATTAATGCATTATCAAACATTTGTTTTTCCATTTGTTTTCACTTTTTGCTTTTGCATGAAATCAGTGATCACAAAAAACCCATAAAAACAAGAATAAAAACACTTTTCATCTGCATAATGATTTGTTTGTTTAAATTCTAAAGTTTTCATTAACCAAAATCATTATGCAGGTTGATTCTAAAACCCATTGAACATAATGATCCAACGCCATCTCCCAATTTTGAATTCCCTGTATTTGAGGCAGAGGAAGATGATGTTGAAGGAATTCCTGATGAGATTACCCGTCTCCTTGAGCACGAAGAGAAGATCATTCAGCCGCACCTTGAAGATCTGGAAATAGTCAACTTGGGGTCTGAGGATTGTGTTCGTATGGTGAAGATTGGGGCACTTCTTGAAGAGTCTGTCAAGAAGAGTTTGATCAGTTTGCTACGAGAATATTCCGATATCTTTGCTTGGTCATATGAAGACATGCCGGGTCTAGATACAGATATTGTGCAACATTTCCTGCCTCTGAAACCTGAGTGCGTGCCTGTGAAGCAGAAGCTCAGAAGAACTCATCCAGATATGGCAGTGAAGATCAAAGAGGAAGTTCAGAAGCAAATTGATGCGGGGTTTCTGGTGACTTCTGTATATCCTCAATGGGTGGCCAATATTGTGCCTGTTCCTAAGAAGGACGGAAAAGTCCGTATGTGCGTTGATTACAGAGATTTGAATAAAGCTAGTCTGAAAGATGATTTTCCTCTACCACACATTGATATGTTGGTAGATAATACAGCTAAATTCAAAGTCTTTTCCTTTATGGACGGATTTTCCGGTTATAATCAAATCAAGATGGCACCCGAAGATATGGAGAAGACAACATTCATCACACCTTGGGGAACATTCTGTTATCGAGTGATGCCCTTCGGTTTGAAGAACGCCGGAGCCACGTATCAACGAGCCATGACTACCTTGTTTCATGATATGATGCACAAGGAGATAGAGGTCTATGTTGATGATATGATTGCTAAGTCCCGAGCGGAAGTTGAGCATGTTGAGCATTTGTTGAAGCTTTTTCAGCGTCTGAAGAAGTTTAGACTTCGTCTGAATCCGAACAAATGTACATTTGGAGTCCGTTCCGGCAAGTTGTTGGGTTTTGTGGTCAGCGAGAGAGGTATTGAAGTTGATCCTGCCAAGGTCAAAGCAATATAAGAGATGCCATCACCCAAAACTGAGAAGCAAGTCCGAGGTTTTCTTGGCCGCTTGAACTATATTTCCAGATTTATATCCCACATGACTGCCACATGTGCGCCGATATTCAAGCTCCTTCGGAAGGATCAGTCTCATGATTGGACCGAGGATTGCCAGAAAGCTTTCGACAGTATCAAGGAGTATCTGTCTGAACCTCCGATCTTGTCTCCGCCTGTGGAAGGAAGACCTCTGATTATGTATTTGACTGTTCTTGAAGACTCGATGGGTTGTGTACTCGGTCAACAAGATGAATCAGGGAAGAAAGAATCTGCTATATACTACCTCAGTAAGAAATTTACTGATTGTGAGTCTCAGTACTCTATGCTTGAGAAGACGTGCTGTGCTTTAGCTTGGGCTGCTAAGCGTTTGCGCCAGTACATGATAAATCATACAACTTGGTTGATATCCAGAATGGATCCAATTAAGTATATCTTCGAGAAGCCTGCTTTAACTGGGAGGATTGCCCGTTGGCAGATGTTGTTGTCTGAGTATGATATTGAGTATCGAGCTCAGAAAGCTATCAAAGGTAGTATCTTGGCTGACCATTTAGCGCACCAGCCTATTGAAGATCATCAGTCTGTTCAGTATGACTTCCCAGATGAGGAGATTCTGTATTTGAAAATGAAAGATTGTGACGAGCCTACACTTGATGAAGGTCCAGAACCTGGTTCCAGATGGACGATGGTGTTTGACGGCGCTGTAAATCAGTATGGAAATGGAATTGGGGCAGTGATTGTTACTCCTCATGGTACTCATATTTCGTTTACAGCAAGGCTAACTTTCAAATGCACGAATAATATGGCAGAGTACGAAGCCTGTATTATGGGACTTGAAGAATGTATTGATTTGAGAATCAAACATCTTGATGTGTATGGTGATTCGGCCCTAGTTGTTAATCAGATTAAGGGTGAATGGGAGACGAATCAGCCAAGTCTCATTCCGTACAGAGATTATGCAAGAAGGATTTCAACGTTCTTTACAGAAGTTGACTTTCATCATATTCCTCGAGAGGATAATCGGATGGCAGATGCTCTTGCTACGCTTACTTCCATGATTGTTGTGAAGTATTGGAATAAAGTTCCCAATATTACCGTGATGCGCTTGGATAGACCAGCTCACATATTTGCAATTGAAGAAGTGAAAGATGACAAGCCTTGGTATTTTGATATCAAGAATTTCCTCCAGAACCAGGTCTACCCGCCTGGGGCATCTGTGAAAGACAGGAAAACTTTGAGAAGGTTGTCAGGCAATTTCTACCTCAGTGGTGAAGTGATGTACAAGAGAAATTTTGATATGGTTTTGCTCAGGTGCGTGGATAGACACGAAGCAAACCTGTTGATGACTGAGGTCCTTGAGGGTTCATTTGGTACTCATTCCAATGGACATGCCATGGCTAGAAAGATGATGAGAGCAGGCTACTATTGGCTGACAATGGAGTCTGACTGCTGCAAATATGTGAAGAAATGCCACAAATGTCAGATTTATGCGGATAAGATTCATATTCCTCCGACACTTCTGAATGTGGGGAATTGACATGATCGGCATGATTGAGCCGAAAGCGTCCAACGGACACAGGTTTATTCTCATAGCAATTGATTACTTCACCAAATGGGTTGAAGTCGCTTCGTATGCTAATGTGACTAGACAGGTGGTTGTGAAGTTTATCAAGAACCAACTGATCTGCCGTTATGGTGTGCCAGAGAGGATCATTACTGATAATGGATCTAATCTGAATAATAAGATGATGGATGAGTTGTGCGCCGAATTCAAGATTGCACACCATAATTCCTCTCCTTACAGACCTAAGATGAATGGGGCTGTTGAAGCTGCTAATAAGAATATCAAGAAGATTATCCAGAAGATGACTGTCACATACAAAGATTGGCATGAGATGCTGCCATTTGCTTTGCATGGATATCGTACATCTATACGCACTTCAACAGGGGCAACCCCTTTTTCTCTTGTTTACGGCATGGAAGTTGTTCTCCTAGTAGAGGTGGAGATCCCATTAATGCGAGTCTTGATGGAAGCCAAGTTGACTGATGCTGAATGGATTTAGAGTCGTTACGACCAGCTGAATTTGATTGAAGAGAAGCAATTGACTGCCATGTGTCATGGTCAGTTATATCAGCAGAGAATGAAGAAAGCATTCGATAAGAAGGTCAAGCCTCGTGTGTTCCGAGAAGGTGACCTCGTGCTCAAGAAAGTCTTGTCTTTCGCGCCCGATTCCAGGGGCAAGTGGACTCCAAACTACGAGGGTCCATATGTTGTTAAGAGAGCCTTTTCAGGCGGTGCTTTGATGCTTACAACAATGGATGGGGAGGATTTCACTCGTCCTGTGAATTCAGATGCAGTCAAGAAATACTTTTCCTAAAAAAAAAGAGTATATGCAAATGAAAAACAGAATAACTCGCTAAGTTGAAAGCCCGAAAAGGCGGCTTAGGCAAAAATGAGCGTCTCGGTGGAGAACCCGCAAGGGTGATCCAGGCAAAAATTAGAGACTAGAAAAAAAAAGAGATATTTGCATCCCGCTAGATTGAGTACCTCACCCTGGGGCAATCTAGGCAAGAATTAGGGAATTGGCAAGTAACTGCATCCTGACAAGACTTTCTGGTCACCAGCTGTCTGTTCGTCAAAGATTCTCGATTCGTCGTCAACTGAAGCTTCGAATACATCGAGATTCAAATTGGTAGAGAAAGGATCATTATGTTCAATGTAGCCCTCTTCCAATATATATCACTGATTTCAAATTTGTACAGATCTATGGAGTCTTGCCATTTGCAGGCTACCATTCCATCAAATAAATTTGAGCTTTTATCCAATTATTTTCACTCTTATTTGTTTCAATTCAACAAATGTTTTGCATGTTTTAATTGATAAAATATCATTGTTTTAATCAAATCAAATTTTTTCAAAATTGTTGTTTTAAAACAAAGTGAATATCCGCAATGTTGAAAGGATACCTGAGGATGTCTCAGTGCTCTCCCAAGGGTGGTATGATTCCCAACAGGTAAGACTTTGGTTCATATTCCTGGTTTGGTTGTATCCTCTTCCTCCAGATCTCTATTGGGGTTGTTCCTCAAGCAGAGTTGTTGGTGGGGTTGTTCCCCAGTATAATCGCAAGCAGAGTGTTGTTGAAGACCCACTTTTTCTCCAGCAGCAGTTTCTCTCCAGCATGGATGTTGTTTTTGGAAGATTCAGTCAATGGGTTAACATTCCCGCACTTTATTTGTCCCCTCAGCACAGTCGCTAGCAGAGTTGTTGTCACTCTCTCCAGTTCAGTTACCAGTAGAGTTGTTGATTTCTCTCTATCAGAATGTTTGTTCTCCTCAGCAGAGCAGGATTTATTTTCCTACTCCGTGGTTGATTGGGTTGATATCCCAGTATTTTCATCCATATCTCGCCAGCGTTGTCTGCAGAATGGTTGTTGTGGCAAGTGTTGCCCGTTGAACCTCCTTCAATCCCCAGTATGATTGGTTGATAGCTCCGTCATCCAGAGGTTGGATTGACTTCCTGATTACCTTTGATCCTCAGTAGAGTGGCTTCTATTGTAGAATCTACTGATGTGATCTACCAGATATGCATGTTCTCCCCGAGTAGAGTGACTTGTTGCAGAATCTACTTGTGTGGTGCTTTCTCCTTCAGTGGGTTGTTCCCCAAGAGAGTAGCCGACAGTTTTCCCTAGTAGAGTTGCTTATGCAGTTAGATTCTACTTGGATGATTTTGTTCTCCTGCAGTGGGTTGTTCCCTGGAATTGTTTGGAGTTATTTTTTTTGCAGCAGTTCGTGTTGTGCTGTGAACTTTTGTTTCTCAGTTGATACTGGGATTCCCTGCAGATGTCTTGGGGTCTCTCTTCTTCCCCAACAGATTCGTCTTGGTGGCAGTTTTGCCCGTTGTGACTTTCTGTGCCCTGATTGGTTTGTTTCGCTGATCCATTACTCAGAGATTTGGTGTATCCTGATATCTCTGCTTCCCTGCAGTACCCGTAGATCCTTGCTTTTTAGCATGTAGATCTCCGCAGATTGGCTTTCCAGTTGGTTTTTCCCCTGGGAGTATAATACCGGGCGTTTGATTCCTGGGCCTGTTGTGTTAAATATGTCTGTTTTGTCAGCATTCATCAAACATAAACACGCATATTCATGCATATTCATAAAACATTCAGATAATCATGTTGCATTTTTTGCCATATATCTTTTGTTTGTTGTCTCATGCTATGGGTTTTATAGATCTCTTTATAGATCTTCCCAAGCGGATGTCGGGTTTTAAATCTCTCCATATAGAGTCAGCCCCGTAAGCAGAAAATGTTTGTCTTTCCTTCTACAGTTCCCCACTGAGATATACCCTCGTGGATGACGGTTTCTTCCGTTTCCTCCCAACATATATATTGGGATGGATCTTCCTATTGAGTTATATTCTCATTAGGATGTGTCTTGATTCAGTCTGTCCTTTCGGAATATTCCCGAATTGGCGTTTTGTCAATTGTCTTTTGTGCTTCCCAGTGGGTTGTTCCCCCAGCGGAGTTTTCGGGCCTCTACTCTTATACCGGTAGTTGTAAGTCCTATTTTTCCTTGCCCTTTTGATGGAATTGGTGGTTATATACCTTTTATTCCTCGGCAAAGGTTGGTGGTTTGTTATAAACCCTATTTTGTTTCTCGTGCGGATTTGTGATTTCTTTCATCCCCACGTGAATTCGTGGTTATCCCCACCAGAGTATGGCTACTACCCCGTATTCGGTAGATGTAAGCCCTATCTCTTTTCCCCTAGCAGAGGTAACCCTTTGTGGTTCGTTCTGGCTGTTGGTGAATTTTCTGTTGTTGTGGTTTCATCCCTAACAGAGTTGGTATCTCCCTGTGGTGATCTATATCCCCAGTTGAGTTTGTGGTCTTCTACCCCGTATTCGGTAGTGGTAAATCCCATGTTGTGGTTTTTCTCCCCAGTGGAGTTTGTGCCTTATGGTGCGCGTGGATAATTGCCGGATGCTTGCAGTTTTATCCCAATCAGATTTTTGGTATTCTACCCCGTATTCGGTAGATGTAAACCCTAATTTCTCCCTTTTGCAGAGTTAACCTTGTTGTTCATCCTAACCGATGTTGGTTGCTCGTTGTGGTTATCTTCATTCGTTGTTCGATGTTGATATTCCTCCTTTCTTCTAGGTAGTTGCTCTTGAGTAAGCACTTGTATCCCCAGCAAATCTTCTGGATCATTGCCATATGCTTGCAATGTTATCCCTTTTGAAGTCGCTGGTGGATCCTTTCACCGTTTGCTAGTGATTTGTTCCCCGGATCATTGATTGTTTATCAATGCATCCCCAGCTAGTCCCTGCGGATAATTGCCGGATGCTTGTAATTTATCTCCAGCGGGTCTTCTTTCATTTACCCTTTTGTTGGTAATGATTGTTGCTTCCTTTGATCGGTCATCTTTATATACCTAGTTGGTATCCCGATGCCTTTCTTTTCGGTCGATTTATCCTTTGTTAACCCAGTAACCGGTTGTGGATAATCTTCCATGCGAGTCTATTATTCACGGTCTGCCGGTAATGAATAATATACCTCATGCGCTCTTCAGTTGAAACCTTTTGTGTTTCCCTGGTCGAGTAAGATTCGTTATTTCCCTCTGCGGAGTCGAATGTTCTTTGTTGTTGGATAATTGCCGGATGCTCGCAATTTATCCTCTTTTGAGTTGTCTTTCGTTTACCCGGATGCTTGGTATCGATTGTCTCTCTTTTTGGCTAGTCACCTATTATATACTTCGGTATCTCTAGTGTCTTTTCCTTTCGAGTATATTATTCATGGTCTGCCGGTAATGAATAATATTTCTCATGCGCTCTTTAGTTGGAATCCTTTGTTGATTTTCCCCAGCCGAGCAAGATTCGTATTCTTTGTAGAATCGAATATCCATCCTTTAACCAGTTTGTGTTTCGGATGATGTGTTTTGGCATATATACCAACCCACGTTTTCGGTAGATCACCTATTATATACCTCGGTATCCTTGGTGTTTCTTACCATGCGAGTTTATTATCTACGGTCTGCCGGTAATAGATGATATATCTCATGCGAGTATTCTTATCCACGTTCTGACAGTAATGGATATTATATCTCATGCACTCTTTGGGTTTGTGTCCCTAGTTGAGTAAGATTCGTATTCTTTGTAGAATCGAATATCCATCCTTTAACCAGTTTGTCTTTTCGGATGGTGAGTGTTTTGGCATATATACCAATTCACGTTTTGGTCGGTCACCTATTATATACTTCGGTATCCCTGGTGTTCCTTCCTTTCTGCTCCCTATTATGACTTTGGTCCCCTGTGGAGTCAGATTTTTCCTGAGTTTATGTACCTTTTTCAGGTCTTTCTCAGATGTTTGGTTGATTGATATCTCTCACCCTTATACTGGTCTTAGATATTCATTCTTCCTGAGTTTGTTACTTATACCGGTAACACCTCATCCTTTGGCTTCCCCTGGAAACTCTTTTCTAGATTTCCCCAGCGGAGTTGTGTTTCTATTTGTGTTGCTGTATTGGTGTTCTCCCCAGTACATGCGTTTCGCGAGTCAGCTTGAGTCTTTCCAACGGGAGTTGTTGTCCTTTGGAATTGCTTCTTTCCCCGACTTGAGTCCTTTACTTCCCCAGTGAGGTCTCCAGTCTGATTTCTGTTATGTCTCCTAATCAGAGTCGTGTCTTGCGCACGTCGTGTCAGTTTTGTTTTCCTAACTTAGAGTCGTGTCCTGCTCACGCACTCTTTTTCTTTATTATCCCCAATAAGAGTCCGCAAGAGTCTTGTTAGAGTCTCTGCTCCTGGTGAGTGTATTACTCCGATGGATCGTCTATTCTTCTATGTGAATCATATTCCCCGCAGAGTTTGTGTCTTTTTGCACGCATACATTTGCATCATGAGGTCTCTTAGGGACCAAAATCTGTCTCATTACTGTTATTTAAGCCCATTCTACCGCGTCGAGATGAAGATTTCTAAACTTCACTTCTCCGGCTAGAATGACCTTAAATAGGGGCATCTGTAAGACCCCAATTTTGTCCCTAAGATCCCTCATAGCATCATATCATATCATTCATTGCCTCAAGGATCATTGTGCACCTTTGTTTCTCTCCTAGTGGGTGGCTATCTTGTGAGAGTGGTTCTTGATCACCAGGCATGTATTGCATTTGTATATCATTGCTTTTCATATGTTTACTAACCAAAAGTACAAAAATATTGTCATCTAACCTTGTTGCTTGCAGATGAAGCAAACTAGGTCAAGCCAGTTAAAATCAGCCATTGGGCAATGGATGGTGACCATTCTTGAAGAATTTGGGCACCATGATCATTCATCAAGAGTTCATATGAGTTGTGGTATCATTTGGTATCAAGATCTCATGTGAAAGAGGGTTGAAATTCATCAGAACATGGCTCAGTCAACCAAAACCCTAGCAAAGTCAACTGTGGTCAACTGTGCATTTAATCAAGGATTTGAAGGTGTGAGATGGTTGGAAAGGTCTCATTCATGTCCATATAAGCCTCATTTGGCATTTCAAAGATCAAGGTTGAAGGATTTGAGGTCAAACAAAAAGTTTCCAAAAATAGAAATGACCTGTAATTTTCACCTGCCAAAAATGGAAAGTTCTTCTCCTCAAAATTACATGTCCAAGAATGCTTCAAATGAAATTTTGCCCAACATGAAAGTTGAAGATCTTGCTCTCACCTTTCCAAAAAGTCCAAGAACACTCATTTCCCATGTGTGGTTGGCAAGTTATGATCAAATCATTTTCAGAAAAAGTTGAAATTCAAAGTGCCATAACTTTTGAATGGAAAGGCCAAATTGGTTGATTCTTTTTTGAGCAAACCACATTTAAAATGTACTATCATAATGCATCATTACATTTCATCAAAAACTTTCACATAAAAAGGTCATTTTTCAAGTGATTTCATTTTGAATTTTGGTGGGAAAATATCATTTTTGAAAATATGCATCCTGTTCATGCCAAACCAATTCTAATTGCCTTGAAATTGAATTTGTGACTTGCTAGCACATGATTTCTGCACTGTTCCATTGATCACACTTACATAGGGGCATTTGTGCCAAATTGCATAACATGTGAAATTTGCTAATCCAATTCCATTTTGCTAAGCATGATTAGCACAGCTGATTAACAGGAGGTATATATACCTAACCATAACAGAAAATGCAGATCCACATTCACAATCTCAGATCAAAATCCAAAAAATCTCAAATTCTCTCAAGATTCTTCAAACTTTTTTTCAATTTTTCCTTCGAATTTCATGATCCTTTTTGGTTTCTCTTGTGATAATCATCATCAATAGGTACTATTGAAGATCTGTTTTAGGCAAAAATCGTGGAGAAGCTTTGAGAATTACAACTGTCGAAGCAAGCTCACTTCCATGGCAGTTAGGGATTTCGCGAAGCTGGAGCATTGTTGAGCTGAATTCTCACTTCTATTCATCTCCTGCATCATCCTAGTCCATCTGTTTTCACCATTGGAGCCTTGAGGAGCTCGATTTCACAGTTGTTGCTTCATAGAGGTAAGAATTCAAATCCTTCGATTCTTGAAATTGACATGTGGCTTAGGTAGATCGCACAACATAGAGTAGAATGCAATTCGAATCATGTAAATTCATCAAGTAATCATGGAGAAATCTGGATTTAAAGTTCGGATGTCAAAACTTTTCTTGATCGAATCTTTTACTATGTTGAGTTCTGGATAAAATCATGATGATATTAGTGATCCTTGTTGAAAGACGAATCCATCCATATATAGTTTGTGCATTTCCATGAAGATTTGGTCATGAGCATGATTTCTGTTCAAGAACATGATGAACACTTCCATTTTCGTTCCAGAATGCGTATTTGATCTTCATGGCCTGGCTTTGTTTTAAATTCGCTGTTTCCCGCGCCTGTTGACCATTCACGCGTTGCCAGCTCGCTTAATGAAACTCAGCGTTTCATTAAGTGATCTCCATATTTACAAAATTGCCATCCGCGCCAATTAATTCATTTTAGGTTTTAAATATTTATTTCATTTCATCACCAAACTTCAAAAAATCATAAAAACCTCATGGATGATCCAAATTGATTGGGAATTTTTGCATTCATCTACAATTTCTCTCTAGTTTTTTTTAGGTATGATAATAAAAGTTGTGCATGGATGGTTTTTATTTTGGTCTAGTGTCTTTGTTCATGTATGTTTCTTGCATATGTTTTGCCATTTCATTCATGAAATCTTGATGCTTGCTCCAAAATGCATGAAATTTTATATGCATGATCTAGACTCTTTCCTGGTGATTTTGGTATATGGTTTGCTAATTTTGCATTTCTGGATTAGGAGATATGATGTGATCTTTATGAGTGTGACAATGTGTGTCACACTAGGTTATGTCCACTTCTTGAATTTTGTTTCCATGCTTATTGAATGCCATTTGCTCTGGATTTTTGCATGTGTTTACCCCTGTATGTATAGTTTGAGCATGATTTTTTGTAGGATTTGTTGATCAGTGTCCTATTTGATTGGGATTTTATTTTGCTGTTTAGTCATTTTTGGACTTTTCTTGAGTGATCAACTTACATGGCTTGTGAAATTCTCATGCCTTATCATATGAAGCTGAAATTTTGTGGATTGATTCTTAACATGTTTACCTTCATTTTGGCTTTGGAGTGACTCATTTATCTCATGTCATTTCTGTTTTACACTTGATTGAAGTTGATGCTCAATTTGATACCATGTATGAGCTTGTTTCTATATGCTTTGATTTGTTGATTTTCATTGACATGGTTCCCATTATCCAAATAGCATGAAATTTGATATTCTGCTCATTGAATGTGTCTTGTTTAAGCTTGAATTTTTCTGGAATTTATTGAGCAGTTTTGATATTGGTTTGTGTGTGATCATTCTGTTAGCTCCAATGTGATTCCAAAGTGTATAGTTTGACATGTTTTATGTATGAAATGGATTTGATGTATAGTTTTGACATGATACCAATTAGAATTTGTTCTTATTTGATAAATCTTGGTTTTAATCAATTTTCACTTGCTGTTTTGAATTTTTCACCTCCTTTTGACCCTAGGCTTGTCCTAGTGGTCTTATTTCTCATGTTTGAGTTTGACTTTTCAGGTTAAGAAGCAAATGCTTTAAGGAGATCAATTCAAGTTGATTGATGTTGGTTTATTTGATTGTGATGAACTAACTTGTTTGTTTTGTAGGATGCTTAGCTCACTTGCTTTGAGCTTTGTGCTTTGCACATGTGAATAATTGTGTTAACTGTTGGTTCTTATATTGTTTGTTTTGACTTTGTGATTGGTACACTGATTATATTTGATTGATTTCAGGTACCATAGTTGCTAATAGTTCTTTGAGAACTTGCATTGCTTTGCTTGATAGCATTTGCATTGAGGTAGACTCTCTTGTCTTCATGTAGTATGGAAGACCTGGCTTGTTATTTAGCCAGGCACCTGTCTGAAGTCCTCCTTAAGAGGCAATGTCTTTGTGTGTTTATTTTTGTCCCCAAGCAGGTGAAGTCCTTTTAATAAGGCAATTGGTAGACAAAAGAGATATGTAGCCTATCTCCTACTATTCTGTGAGTCTCTCACCTTGCTCACACTACTTGTGTTGATGCATAGTGAGTAAAAACCCAAGATCTATCGAGTCTTTAACTTGTGGAGAGAGTTCCCCCTTTCTGAACTCCCACACCTTCTGATATTCAATACTCTCCCTAACCAGGAATAAGAGTGATGAGGCACACCCCTCATATCCTTTCATCTGCTTCACCTTGGCTCTCAATGTCAAGGTTAAGAGCACCATTTGTGACACATTTGTGTTTGCCCATTGAGGATAATTGTAAGACCATGTTCTTTGGCCATTGTTCCTATGATGTGGAATGGATAGAGTGTAAGACCAATTCATTGGTCACTCATATCCTCTTAGCCTTGTGCTTCTGTTTGTTTGTTGTATGTGAGGATGCAATTATAAGTCCATGTTGTTGGCCTTTGTACTCCTATGATCATCTTGTGGAGGTTGGAATAAGTCCAGATAGATTGGCATCTGACATCCCTACATTGTTTTGTTTTAGGAGATTGGTGTAAATCCATTTATTGGTATCCGATATCCGCTTTTGTGTGTGAGATCAGAGTAAGTCCATTGATGGCATCCGGTATCACCTTGTCTTTTATTTTGCTAACTTGCTTTGTTGTTTTATTCCAAAGGACACACTTGAATCATCTTCTATATGATTTCAAGAGGTGAACTTCTAGGAAGTTTTACACTCCATCATCCATACCCTTTTGTTTCAAAATCCCTTCTCACATTGTTGACTTTTAAAACTTGTATATACATGTTGTGCAAACATTCTCACCTCTTTCAAATTAGAAACCTGGACCTTATGTCCTTGATTTTTCAAACTTCACTTTTGTTAATACTCCTTTTTGAATCAATCTTAATCATATTTTGATCATACTTTGTAAATACTCATAATCAATTAACTTCACCCATTCAATTGTTTTGTGGCTTTGTCCATTGTTAATATGTTTTCATACATTAGCCATAGGTTTCAATTCTCATAGTGGTTGATGTAAATCTCACCGCATCCTTAGTGAGTTGATTGTAAGTCTTCCATACTTATTATAGGGTTAACCCCTCACTAGTATGTTGAAGCTATCCTTGCATGGTGGATTGTTGGCATTGGTTGAGTTTTCTCCCGTTGAGAATGAAAAGCCTTAGTGCTCTTGTTTTAAAATTGAACCCACTGACAATTTGGAAATCTTTTAGCCGAACTACGGCGTTTTGATCCTTACCTTTGATGGAAGGTACGTAGGCAACGGGTTCATCCGTTCGAACACAAAAATAATTAACTTGTACATTCTTTCCTCATCATCCCATTCATGTTTGCACAATATGTCAAAAATAAATAAACATTTTTATACAACAAGTGTGAAAAGGGTTCCCTAGGAGTACCTAGGACGTGATGGGTGCCTAACACCTTCCCATTGCGTAATTTACCCCTTACCCAGATTCTCTGATCTTTTCATTAGTTTTCTACGTGTAAAACTTCTTAGGTTTTTGTTCGCTTTTTAACCAGTCCTTAGGATAAATAAAAGTGCGGTGGCGACTCGATTTCTTTGTATACTTTGCTTATGGTTTAATCAATAGATCATATAGTAACGAATACACCGCTACACAGGGCTTGTCATCGACTACCAGTTCAGCAGCAAACACATACGCGGCCCTGTCAAGGCGCATCACATCGATCCTGGGAGCATGGTTCCAACGAATTACCTTGATCATGGAGGATAGAGTAGCAAGTGCGTCTGCCATCTGGTTCTCATCACGAGGTATATGATACAATTTTACTGTTGTGAAGAAAGTCAACAGTCTTCTCGTGTAGTCTCTGTAGGGGACCAGAGTGGGCTGAAGAGTATTCCAATCACCATTCACTTGATTGATCACCAGAGCTGAATCTCCGAAGATGTCCAGAGTCTTGATTCTCAAATCAATGGCTTGCTCAATACCCAAAATACATGCCTCGTACTCAGCTTCATTATTTGTGCACTCAAAAGTCAAACGAGCGGTGAAAGGTATGTGGGCACCTTTCGGAGTTGTAATGACATCACCAATTCCACTTCCTCTAGCATTGACAGCCCCATCAAACAAAAAAGTCCACTTTTCGTTTGGATCAGGTCCCTCCTCAACAACTGGCTCTTCACAGTCTTTCATCTTGAGGAACATGATGTCTTCATCAGGGAATTCAAACTTCATCGGCTCATAATCATCAATCGGCTGCTCGGCAAGGTAGTCTGACAGAATACTACCTTTGATGGCCTTCTGTGACGTGTACTGGATATCATACTCTGTTAAAATCATCTGCCATTGGGCAACACGTCCGGTGAGAGCTGGCTTCTCGAATATGTATTTCACTGGATCCATCTTAGAAATCAACAAGGTAGTATGGTTCAACATATACTGCCTCAGTCGGCGAGCAGCCCAGGCCAAAGCACAACAAGTTTTCTCAAGCTGCGAATATTTGACTTCACAGTCGGTAAACTTTTTGCTAAGGTAGTATATGGCATGCTCTTTTCGACCAGACTCGTCATGCTGTCCCAATACACACCCCATCGAGTTCTCAGTCACTGATAGGTACATTATCAGAGGTCTCCCAGGAACTGGAGGTATAAGGATCGGAGGTTTCTGTAGATACTCTTTTATCTTCTCGAAAGCCCTTTGACAATCTTCATTCCACCTGATAGCCTGATCTTTCCTCAGCATTTTGAAAATTGGCTCACACGTGGTTGTTAGGTGAGAGATGAACCTTGCAATGTAGTTCAACCTCCCTAAGAAACTACGGACTTGCTTCTCTGTTCTTGGCTTTGGCATTTCCTGTATCGCTTTTACTTTGTCGGGATCCACCTCAATCCCTTTTCCGCTAACAAAAAAACCCAGTAATTTTCCAGATCTCACCCCAAAAGTACACTTGTTCGGATTAAGCCTCAGTTTGAATTTTCTCAAACGCTTAAACAATTTCTGCAGATTCATCAAATGTTCTTCTTCTGTCTGAGATTTGGCAATCATATCATCCACATAAACCTCGATTTCATGATGAATCATATCATGGAACAGAGTTACCATAGCTCGTTGATATGTTGCTCCGGCATTTTTCAGACCAAACGGCATCACCTTGTAGCAGAAGGTGCCCCATGGGGTTATGAAAGTTGTCTTTTCCATGTCCTCTGGTGCCATCTTGATTTGGTTATAGCCAGAAAAGCCATCCATGAAGGAGAATACCGAGAACTGAGCTGTATTATCTACCAAAACGTCGATGTGAGGTAATGGGAAATCATCTTTAGGGCTAGCTCTGTTCAGATCCCGGTAGTCGACACACATCCGTACCTTTCCATCCTTCTTAGGTACTGGGACGATGTTCGCAACCCATGGCGGATAATTGGTGACTGCTAGAAACCCTGCATCCAACTGCTTTTGCACTTCCTCCTTTATCTTGACAGCCATCTCTGGTCTTGTTCTTCTGAGCTTCTGCTTGACCGGAGGACAACCTTCTTTGAGGGGCAAGCGGTGTACCACGATGTCTGTGTCCAGCCCAGGCATGTCCTGATAAGACCAGGCGAAGATGTCAACGTATTCTTGCAGCAATTCAATCAGCCTTTTCTTCACATCATCTCTCAAAACAGCCCCTATCTTGATTTCTCTCTTGGCGTCCTCGGTACCGAGATTAATCACTTCAACAGACTCTCGATGCGGTTGAATAACCCTTTCCTCTTGTTTTAATAACCTGGTAAGCTCTTCAGGGAGTTCACAGTCTTCATCATCCTCTTCTTCAGCTTGAAAGATTGGATTTTCAAAGTCGAAGCGAGCCGTAGCAGAACTGTTATCAATAGGATCCGGTGACGTGCATCTGCATGAGTGATGGTATGTGCTTATGAGTGTGAACAAGAAGTGGAAACTAAACAAAACATTGCCATTTTTTTTATTTTGAAAAACTGCAAAAGTAGAAAGACAGTGAACGAAATATTTGAATGCAAAAAGACGTCCTTTATTTATGATAAAAATGCAAGTGTCACATAGACGGGCCCTACAATGAGTCATTACGCCCTGGGCGGAACGTAAGACTTGGATATGCATGAATAAACAAAGAAAATTACTCTTCAAGAAGAGTGACTTGGATAATCTCTTCAGAAGACCAATTGTTGATGACTTCACCCGGGATCCTCGGACGCACCCAGTTGTCGATGTCACAATCACTATCCCCATCTTCTTCGTTGACTGCAGAGACTTGACCATACTGAACGATGCCAGCACTGGAGAAAGTGATCGGCCCCTGAAGTGTTGTAGAAGTCAGAGCTGGCTGATATCCAATCCCGAATCTATCTTCTTTCACTGGTAATTCCAACAGACGCCCCCAACCGGGAGCAACACCTGAATCCACCACGGCCCGTGCCTGCTTAAAGGATGAGATAGAGGCACCCGCTTTAACCTCTTCCACCGGAGCTACATCCTTGATTTGAACTGACTCAAAAGCCTGACACAGAGTCTCATGAATTTCACCTTCTACCTCTACATACTTGAATGTAGACAGGTTACTGACCAGGATGTCTTCCTCACCACAGACGGTGATAATTCGTCCGTTGACCGGAAACTTAATCTTCTGGTGTAGAGTTGAAGAGACTGCCCCAGCATTATGGATCCAAGGACGACCCAGCAGGCAACTGTAGGAAGGACTGATATCCATCACGTAGAAGACAGTGTTGAAGGTTTGTGATCCAATCAGAATTGGCAATTCTACCTCTCCAAACACCGATCTCTTAGAGCCATCGAAGGCTCTCACAATAAGATCTGAAGGTTTCAAGACCAAACCCTCTACTTCTAACTTCGACAGGGCTCTCTTGGGTAGCACATTGAGAGAGGAGCCTGTATCCACCAGAACATGCGATAGCACGGTGTCTCTGCATTCCATCGAGATGTGCAGAGCCTTGTTATGATTGCGTCCGGCTGGCGTTAAGTCAGAATCAGTAAAACCTAACCCGTTGCTTGTATGCACATTGGCAACGATCCCTTCTAGTTGGCTTACCGAGATCTCTTGAGGTACATAAGCAGCATTAAGAACCTTCAGAAGTGCCTCCCTGTGTGCCTCCGAGCACAATAGGAGTGAGAGAATGGATATCTTGGACGGAGTCTGAATCAACTGATCGACTACCTTGTAATCGCTCTTCTTTATGATTCTCAGAAGCTCGTCCACATCCTTTGCAAAAGTGGGCTCAGAACCTCCCTGGGGTGCAGAGGTACCCTCATTCACGACTTGCTTGCCTTTGGCTTTCAACGCAGCATCAGCACTATTAGCTTGAATAGCGGGTGGTGAGAATAGTCTACCACTCCTGGTGAATCGCCCGATTCCTCCAATATTATCCACTGTGGGACCGTCAAGTTCAGGCTTCTGACCCTCTTCTACTTTCAGTGGCCGTTCCACCCTATGATCGTGCGTATACACGCTTCCCCCATATTGCCACGGAATGGCCCTTTCACTGGTGAAAGGTAAAGGACCAGGGGTTGTGATGGTCATAGTAGATCGTCGCACTGGTGGCACGGGTTGCGCTTCTGGCACACTGATCTGATTAGTTGGGTAGAAAATAGTGATAGTAGCAACATCACAGTCGTACTCGGAAATCTTATTCATTGAAATGCAAGCATCCGAAACATCGGGATCAAGTTTAATTACATCGGGATCATCCACATTGGAAAAAATAAATACATCATCATGGATTACAGAATCAGTAGGAACAACATCTGCGAATTCATCAGTAGCATCTTCAAACCCTTCTTTCTCAACCCCTTCCACAAACCCTTGGACAGACAAATCTTCAACCTGGAGGATACCTTTGTCGAGCAAGGCCTGGATACCCTGCTGTAGCTTCAAACAACCTCTACTCTGAGTGGCACAATCCAAACAACCCTTCCCACAACCGGGGAAAACATCGGCCTTCAGCAAGCATCCTTTGATATCCAACAATGGAGTCTTCAACTTCAACACATCCTTAATGGACTTGGCTTTTCCCTCTATCAAATTAACGTTCGCACCACCATGTTGGGGCATGGGATTATTAACGACATTCGGAGCCGGTGCAAGGTCGATGGCCTTTGAATCTATGAGGTCCTGAACTACGTGCTTAAAAGCTTTGCAGTTCTCAATATTATGGCAGGTGCCCCAGAGTGGAAGCTACACCTAGCGTTGGCGTCGTAACCCACCGGAAGTCTACCAACAGGAGGAGCCAGAGTGCGCAGTTGCACAAGTTGTAGTTGTTGAAGACTAGAAAGCATCTGAGCGTACGACATTGGAAGGGTGTCGAAACGCCGGTCCATCATCCTTTGCCTCTGTTGATAAGCGGGTCTGTTACCCGGTTGTTGCTGCTGTTGATACTGAGCTGGTTGACGTTGTGATTGTTGTTGTTGTAGTGGCGCTGCAGCTGGAATGGTCACAGCCGCAACATACGGTTGCTGATGATAATTCTGAAAGTTATTCCTCCGGTTATCCCTGTTCTGATAAGAAGATATGGCATTTGCATCCTGTAACACCTCAAAATTTGCCCTCCTCTCTTGGGACTAGCTTAGCATGTTGCATATCATTTTTTAGGTCATTAGGCATTTGCATATTGCATATCATGTGGAAACATTGTGCAAGTCATCCTCCTAAGTCTTGATCAGAGGATGAAGAGGTTGAGACGCAAGCTGAGGGTTTCATTGATTGAATTGATCACTAGCCATCTGAGGGTGTGTGATTCAAATTAGGGTTTCATGGTTCCTCAAGGGGGTTGGTCTTCATCTTGGTTGAAATGATACATCATCATCATCATCATCATGGTTTCATCATCTCCAAGAGATTGATCAGATACCTTGAGATTAGGGTTTTGACCACTGGTCAACCCTAATCATCTGCATTGGGCCAATCAGGGCTTGTCAAGGAGATGGGGTCTACAGTGAATATGGGGATCATTTCATGATTATATTGAGCTCATGGAAGCTAGGGTTTCATCATTGAGCCATTTCATCAGAAGTTTGAGGCTCAACTTGATCAGTGCATAGCCAAATTCATCTATCAGTCAGAAAAGTCAATTGTGGTCAACTGTGCCTGAAATGGTGGATTTGGAGGTGGGAGAGAGTTGGATACACTTCATTCATGTCTAAACAAGTTTCATTTGACATTTCAAACATCAAGAATGAAGAAAATAAAGTCAGGAGGAAACTTTCCAAAAATAGAAAGTGACCTATAATTGAAAGTTTCCAAAAATGGAAAGTTTTTCATCTCAAAAATACATGTCCAAAAATGCTTCAAATGAAATTTTGTCCAACATGAAAGTTGTAGATCTTGCTCTCACCTTTCCAAAAAGTCCAAGAACACTCATTTCTCATGTGTGGTTGGCAAGTTATGGTCCAATCATTTTCAGAAAATGCCTAAATTCAAAGTGGCATAACTTTCACATGGAATGGCCAAATTGAGTGATCTTTCTTTGAGCAAACCACATTTTACATGTACTTTCATAATGCATCATCACATTTCATCAAAATTCATCACATAAAAAGTCCATTTTTCAAGTGGATTAATTTGCATTTTTGGCATGAAAAGGTGATTTTGAGAATTACATGGATTTTGCATACAGAGCTCATTCTAGCACATTCCAAATACCATTTAGAACTTGTTTGCATTGCCATTCTACTGTTACATTGGCTGGTTTGGAAAAGGCTATTTTGGTTATTTCAATTGAAAATGCATTTCCTAATTCATTTTGATTTTGCTAATTGTGATTAAGAAATGGATTAGGAGAGGGTATAAAGTGTTAATTGTAACAGAATTGATAATCACACTTCACATTTTCAGATCTAACAAACTTTCCCTCCAATTCTCTCCAAATTCTCCAAAAAATTTCACACTTTTTTTCATCATTTCACACTGAATTCTTCATCCATTGCAATGGTTCTTGTTTGATCCACACTCTACAAGTGTTGGTGCACAACTGTTTCATCCAAATCGTGGCAAAGGAGTGAAGAATTTGGACTGTCCTCATAGTGATCTTCCATGGCAAATTGAAGAATCTTTGAGCTGGAGCTGTTTTGAGCTAAACTACTTGTTGCAATCACTTTCCACATCATTGAACCGCTTCTGTTTTGGTGTTTTGGACATTGAAGAGCACGAATTCACAAACTGCCATCTCCATAAGGTCAGATTTCGATCTCTTTAATTGCTCCAATTATCATATGGTTCTTGTAGATCTTTCAACATAGAATAGCATGTTGCTCGTGGTTTTGAATTTGATTGAGTATCGAGAGAGAAATCTTGATTGGAAGTTTGATGTGCAAACCTATTTTCGATCGATCTGGTTGATATGTTGAGAGTTAGGTCTAATGCTTGTTAGTTTCATGATCCTTGTTGAACGGTGATTCCAGTGATATATGATTTGTTGCATTTGGTTGAGAAATGCTCATCTGCATTTTCTGGAATTTCGTTGGTGTTCTTGAGCAAGAACACGTCCAGAAGCGTGTTCAATCCGTGCGCCTGGTTTTGGATTTTCAAAATGTGTTTCCCGCTAGCGTAGGCCAATCACAGGCTGCCACCAAATTAATGAGAAACGCCGCGTTTTGCTGTACTGAAGCTTAATTACGCAATTGCCATTTTCATTTTAATTTCATGTTTATTTCATTTCTTTTTTCATTTTTCATTTCATTTTCATCACATAACTTCAAAAAATCATAAGTTCCTCATTTCTTGTCCAAATTTGATGAGACTTTTTGCATTATTCTCCTTGTGATGTGTAGTTTTTTATGGTGATTTTTATTATTTTTGTGCACGTGTGGAAAAATAAATTGCCTAGGGATTGTTTGGATGTGTGCCAATTTGTGTATGCCATGCCATTTCACTCATAAAATGATGATGCTTCCATAGAAATTCATGAAATTTTGCATGCCTATTCTTGACTCTTTGCTGGTGATTTTGATGTATGGTTTGCAATTTTTGGATCCCTGGTTGATGAGATATGAATTTTTGATTAGAGGTGTGACAATTTGTGTCACACCATGCTTGGTGAATTTCATGATTTTACTTGATGTGCTTAGGAACATTGGATTGAGCTAATTTTTTGCGTGTTTGAGCATATGGATGTTAAGAACACATGTGAATTTTTCTGGATTTATTGATGGCATTTCCTATTTGATTGGAATTTTCTCCTCTGTTTGGTCATTTGTTGATTTTTTGTGACACTTGTTGGTATTGGCTTTGTGAAATCCTTATGGTTTATTGGATGAATGTGAAATTTGACATGTGTATTCTAGACACATTATAGGTCATTGTGGTTTTGATCCCATTCATTTATCATGTTTTGTCACTGTTTTATGATTGATGGAAGTTGATGTTTGTTTTGATGCCTTGTGTTGGCTTGCTTGAATTTGTCTGGACTTTTTGATTTTCATTGACCTACTTCCCTTAATCCAAATGAGCTGAAATTTGATATGCTATTCATTGAATGTGTTCTGTTTGGACTTGAATTTTTGTGGAATTTATTGAAATGTTTTGATGTTGATTTGATTGAGATCATTTTGTTTGGTCTTTTGAGGTTCCAATTTGCATGTTTGATGCCTTTTCTTTCATGAAATGATAATGATGAATGATATGAGCATGGGACCAATTGGAGTTGTTTCTAAATTGTTTGATTGTGATTTTGGATATATTTCACTTGCTGTTTTGGATTTTTCATCTCCTTTTGACCCTAGGCTTGTCCTAGTGGTCTTGTTTCTCATATTTGAGTTTGGCTTTTCAGGTTGAGATGCAAATGCCTTAAGGAGATTGCTTCAAGTTAATTGAGTTTGATTTGGTCAATTGTTGTGGACTAACTTGTTTTGTTTTGTAGGATGCTTGGCTCACTTGAGTTGATTGTGCATTGCACATTGCATTGTTTGATTGTACAGATTAACTATTGACTTGTGCTGTTTAATGTTGGCTTTTGATTGGTATACTGATTGTATTTGATTGATTTCAGGTACATTAGTTGCTAATAGTTCCTTGAGAACTTGCTTGCTGTGCTTGGTTGTATAAACCAATTGAGGTAGACTCTCTTGTCTCCATGTAGTCTGGAAGACCTGGCCTGTTACTTGGCCAGGCAACTGTCTGAAGTCCTCCTTAAGAGGCGATGTTTGTGATTGTTTAACTTTGTCCCCAAGCAGGTAAAGACCTTGATTAAGGCAATTGGCAGAACCCAAGGGATGTGCAATCCATCCCCTGCTATTCTTGTTGAGTCGTCCCTCTGCTCACACCACTGTGTTGATGCATTGGGACATTAACCCAAGATCTTGTACAGTTGTACAGTTGAGTCAGAGTCATGAGTGTAGAAGGGTTCCTCCTTTCTGAACCCACACTCCTTTGTCTGAAGCTCTCCCTGGCCAGGGATAAGAGCTGTGAAGTCTAATCTTCACTCTCCTTTCATCAGCTTCACCCTGACTCTCAATGTCAGGGTTAAGAGCTAACACCACCCTTGTACAGATGACTTGCTTTGGCAGTCTGACCCTTTGTTTGAGCCCACTTTGACTGGATATAGTGTGTGCTATTTGAAATGTTTGCTTTGCTTTGTTTATGCTTGCATGCTTTGCTTTTTCCTGGTTAGGATTAGCTTGCTGTTGTGCGAGTAGATAGTGAACCTTAACATAGGGCAATGATGCATGATAACATCTAGGCTCGAGTCCAGCTCCCTAGTAGTGTGTCTCCCTTTGTATCTGGTTAGTCTTTTTTCCCGTTCGGGGGAACTACGTCGCCCTGATCCTCATACCAGATGAGGTACGTAGGCAGGAGACCGTGCGAGGTCTCTCCGGGCACTTTGTTTTCTTTTTGCGTGTGTGCTTGACAGTTATAGGCTCGAGTTCCCGACTCCCTATTAACTTGGTTGGTTGTTGTGTGCTTGGAAGCTGATATAAGTCCAGTGATTGGCATTCGGGTTCCAGTGTGGGTTTGTTTGGTTTGGAAGCCGATGTAAGTCCAGCGATTGGCGTTCGGGTTCCATGTTTGCCGGTGTTTGTGTGTGTCTTGTTTGGCGTGCGTGAGCCGAACTACGGCAGCTCTGATTCTCGTTCCAGACGAGATACGTAGGCATAGGACGCGATGTCCTAGCGAGCCCTCTTCCTCTTACCCCACCTGTGTTGTTTTCGGTGTGTGTGTGTGTGATGTGTTTGTTTTAGCAACCTTTTTCTGTCTTTGAGCATGGATCTCGTCGAGTACGACGGACGTGAGGGGTGCTAATACCTTCCCCTTGCGTAACCGACTCCCGATCCCATCTCTTTGGTCGCGAGACCATGCTTTTTCCAGGTTTACTTCGAGCGTTTCCTTTCCCTCTTTTGGGATAAATAACGCACGGTGGCGGCTCTGTTTGTTTTTGTTTTAGCCCTCCGGTTGTTTTTCGCGGATGCGACAGCTGGCGACTCTGCTGGGGAGATACAGATGTTGACCTGTGCTGGTCCATCTTCCCTAAGCGAGTCTCTCCTAGCGTTCTAGGATAGTTTAGGTTGCTTGTGCTGCTATTTATTGCATTTATTATTCTGATTGTGTATATATTTGCATAAATATTTGCATGCATCATACTATCATGTTGCCGTCCTCTGTGCAGGTGGTTCCGTTGTTTTGGGGTGGGTGTTCTGAGTGGGGCTAAAACCCAGGCCCGAGTATACACCTAGGATTAGTGTGGTCTCACGTTCCTCACATGTCGGTTGGGCATGCTGTTGCGACGTGACATACCATAAGTCGGACGAGGTTCATCTGAGAGTGCTCTTCCTCAGTGGGGTTTTCCACTTTGGTTGGGTTACCTCTTTTGGGCTATTGACTCTGGTGACCGATCATTTCCCGGATCTTTGGTTTAGACGATCTTAAGGGAGCTACAATGGCACACCCGAAAGGGCAAACCCATTGAGTATCTCTGCCCGATTGTAGAGACTATTATCCGCCTTAGGATGACCTGATTAGAATTTACCGGTGAGGGGAGGGTGATTCTTACAGATGCATGTCCTGATGGTGACTTTGATGGTGACTATTGGTTCCGTTGATCAGAGTCCTATTTATAAGTCGGATTTATGGCCATTTATTTCTGAGACGCCGGAGTGCTGCCCGTGTAATTTATCAGTGGGGATCCGTTTATTTCGGGATTCCCCGGGCCGATTCAGAGATGGTTATGGTGATCTGCTCAGAGATTGTCTGATGATGATGGTGATGTATCTTCCGTTTATTTCAGAACCCTTGAGTTGGATTTGTGGTTACATATTCCCTCAGATGGTTGTGATCAGTTCAGAGATCAGGGTCTCAGAGCAACAGATGATCAGATGACTTGGAGGATGGCAATGCATTGCATTCATTCATCAGCATCATCACACTTTGCATTTACCTGCATCTAACTCATGTTTATCCATACGCAGGGACATTTTTGATCGAGATCCTGGTTGAGAGACTTCTTGCTCAGATATGAGGAGACCTGGTTTGAAGGACGATGTTGCCTATAGCTTCTTTGACCCAGAGATCAGTGTGCTGAAGGATATGATAGCTTTGATTACACCCGACCATGTGGGGATGTTTCGAGGGGCATACGGTGGTATTCTGAAGATGGTTTTCAGACTCACTGACAGAGATAGGAGCGCCATTCATACTCTTCTCCAGTTCTATGATCCCTGTTTGAGGTGTTTTGTCTTCCCAGATTACTTACTCGGGCCTTTGATGGAGGACTATGCTGGAATCTTGGGCATTCAGATCAGGAATCAGGTTCCTTTCTATGCTACTAAGGAAGAGCCTGATATTGGTGGGATTTCCCGTGCTCTTTATTTGAGTCCGGAGATGGTTAAGGGGAGTCTGAAAGAGAAGGGGAAGTTGCCTGGTTTTCATCTGAGTTTCCTAGAAGCTAAGGCCAAGGAGAATGCTGAGTTGGGTAATTGGAACACGGTCTGTGCTTTGATTGCTGTGGGCATTTATGGGATCATCCTGTTTCCTAATCAGAAGAGCTTCGTGGACATTAATGCCATCCGCTTGTTTGTTCAGAGGAATCCTATCCCTACCTTGATCGGAGATGTCTATTACTCGGTCCATAATCGGAACGAGAAGAGGCGTGGGGGATTGATTCGATGTTGCACTCAGTTGCTATACAAGTGGTTTATGGGATATTTTCCGTCCAAGGGTGCTTTTGTTCTTCTTGGCCAAAATGTTAATTGGGCAACCAAGCTGATGGGTTTGAGGGCCAAAGACATAGCTTGGACTCACAGTAGTGGGGTCGGACAAGATTTCATCTGCAGTTGTGGGGGTTTTCCCAACGTGCCGCTTATAGGAGTTCAGGGTTGCATTAATTATAACCCGACACTTCTTAAGAGACAAATGGGATTCGCTATGGAGCTTCCTCCGTTCAAGAGTGAGGTTCAGGAGACTTTGTACTTCCCAGTTGAGGGCAGTCAGGCCAGGTTGAAGCAAGTATCTGAGGCATGGCGCAGCATTCAAAGGAAAGGCAAGTTTTCTTGGGGTAGAGCCAATAACAGGTCTTTTCCTCCGTTTGATGACTGGCTCAGTAAGAGAGTGGAACTCACTTGTCTACCGTTTCCTATGGTTGATCCTTGGTATCCGTTGATTGAGGAATCTCCTTCTTCTGTTAGTATGGAAGAGTTCCTGGAAATGAAGCGGGAGAGAGATCAGTTGCTTGTGGAGAAAACGGAATTGGAGATGAGTGTTGCTCGGGTTCAGATGGCTAATCAGGAGATCAAAGTGAAGATGGAAGATCAAGACAAGCGACATGCCCTGGAAGCAAAACGCTTTGAGATGGATACCGCCTACTATGGGAAGATCAACCAAGCCTTAGCGTCGTCAACAAAGGGGCACGACATCACGAAGGAGAAGCTAGCCAGGACTTCGAGGGTCATTGAGGATCAGAAGAGGAGGCAAATTCTCGTGAGAGATCAGAGGGACGACAGAGCCCGAGTTCTCATTGCTGAGTGGGATGCCAAGCTGAAGACCAAGGAATTAGAGAATGTGAAGATCATCGCCGAGAGGGATCATTACATGGCTGAGAGGGATCATTACTTCAGGCAGATGAAGATTCACCAGAAAGAGGTGGGGAGATTACAGCAGGAGAATACAGAGCTCAGGTTCGCCGCAGAGTTTGCAAAGATGGTTGATGAGATAGGGCCTTCTGTGGGGCCCTCATCAGGCTAGCCTGTCTTATTTGTGTGGATTACCGTCAGGCATGTTGACGGAATTCATTTGCTTGTATTTATTTCCCGATTCTGGAGATTTGTATCAGTTGTGATGTATGACTATGGCACACTTTGTGCATTTTGCTATGTGATGGTTATTTTCATTCAGTGATTGATCTTCAAGCTTTATTTGCTTTCCCGTATGCACTCACACGGCACACACATGGTTGGGGGTATTTTGCTAAATCATATATCTCTGATTTGTATGATGAAATCAGATGCTGAATGTCAGAATATTGCTGCCGGATTATTATTTGTCTCGATGAAGCCAGGATCAAGAGATAAAGTGTTCCTCATGTGGATAAACACTGCATTCATGCATAAACCATAATAACTTGTCTTCTGTTTTGCAGGTGTCAGTTTCTAACCTGTTTGACTGACACAGGAATGATGAATCCGCCCAACACAGACATTCTCGAGCTGAAAGAGAAGATGGGAGAGCTGATCAATGTCATGCAAGAGTTCGCCTTGGGGCAGAAAGTCATTGCTGAGAAGGTGGGGAGGATTGAAGACTGGTTGAAGAAGGGGAAAATACCAGGAAATGCTTCGTCGTCTGGAACGAAGAAATCCTTTGGTGATGGTCAGCATAAGAAGGAGGATGGCGCGTGTGTTGTGAATGTCCATGCCCAGAGAGGACACGGTAGGGGTCATTACTACCAGCATACTGCTGCGGTAATGATTCCTATTGGTAATCAGTCGGTACAACAGCAGCATCAGTTCCCTCAACAGAGAGCACAGAGAGCTGGGAACCAAGTGAGAGGAAAGGGGGTTGATCGTCATTTTGATAGGCCACCCATGACGTATGCTCTTCTGTTCAAGAAGTTGATGGATCTCGGAATGGTACAATTGAGGACATTAGCTCCATTGAGATCTGATCAGAGGCCACCTAATTATGATGAGAACGCCAAGTGTGAATTCCATTCTGGTGCGTCTGGGCATAACATTGAGGGTTGTAGAGCCTTTAAGCATACTGTCCAAGACCTGGTGGATTCCAAGGCCCTCAATTTTACACTGTCATTGAATGTTAATGCCGATCCCGTGCCGGTGCAGGGTCAGGTGATGGTGGGTGTAATCGCTGAAAATTCAGATCGCGTCTGTACGGTGGGGGAAGAGACTGACAGTGACTGTGAGCTGGAGTCGTGGATAAAAGCGTGCGTACCAGGAAGCTGGAAGGCCTGAAAGATCATCACTGTCACTCTATTGGAAGAGTAATAATTCCTGTTTTTCAGTTTTATTTGCATGAAAGCCATACGTTTTGCCCGAAACGTAATGGTTCATTGTAAGGGCCACCTCATGTTTCATTTTGCAACATTTCGCATCATAAATAAATGGATGTTTTTCAATTAAAAGCGGTGTTCCCTTGTTTTTCATTTATTTTTGCAGTTTAAAAACAAATAAAAATGGCAATGTTTGTTTTCATTTTTTCCTTTTTTGATTTGTCTCGTGCCGATATCGAACAATAAGTCTTCGGATCTCATTGATAACAATTCGGTTACACCTCTGTATGACTTCGACAATCCGATCTATCATGCCAAAGAAGAAGGCGAAGAAGATTGTGATCTGCTGGAATTAGCCAGGTTGTTGAAACAAGAAGAGAAGGGGATTCAGCCGCATGAAGAGCGAGTTGGGATTGTTAATCCAGGCACCGCCGAGGTCAGAAAGGAAGTGAAAATTGGGAGCCGCTTCAGGGGCAAGTCGAAAGCAGAATGGTAGCCCTGCGGAAAGAGCATGTGGATACCTTCGCCTGGTCTTATCAGAATACACCAGGGTCGGATACCGATGTCGTTATGCACAAGCTACCACGGAGAGAAGACTGTCCTCTAGAGAAGAAGAACGCCGGTGCTACTTGTAACACCCCGATTAAAATAAGATAATTATTTAATTTGAGTTAATATTATTTTATTAATTTAATTAAATAATTTAGAATATTATTGGATTATTATTGGAATAATAATTATTGGAAAATATATAAGTTGGAAATAAGGAAAAAGAATCCCATTTGGTAAAAACAGTTTCACGTGAAACAGAGAAGCGGCTGAAAAGTGGAAAGTGGAGAAAAGGGCAAAGAAGAAGAGCAAGGGCAAAGGTTGGATAAGAGAAAAGCTTGGAGCTCAAAGATTTGCCGGATTAATCAGGTAAGGGGGGTTTATCGTCGCTTAATGGGTATTATGGGTTAGCATGTAATGGGTAGTGATAAACCGTTGAATTGACCCTAATTGGGATTGTTGAATGCCGAATAATTGTGTTGGATAAGTTGTGTGAAAACTGAAATTGAACCTGTAATTGAGTGTGTTGTAATTTCCCGAACGTATAGCTTTTTACTGAATTGGAATTGGAGGTCCGGAAGTCCTCCAACGGCGGAAAATGCGGAGAATTCTGCATTCTGCTTTGTGTTAGCGCAGGAACTGCTGTTTTGTCTGCGTTAACCGGTTAACACTGTTGCGAATTGTGAAATTAGTGCTGTTCTGCCTGCGTTAACCGGTTAACCCAGGGCGTTAACCGGTTAACACTGTTGCGTTTTGCCAGAAAGTGTGTTTGTGCTGCGTTAACCGGTTAACCCAGGGCGTTAACCGGTTAACACTGTTAAAAAGTGGAAAAATGGATATTTTAAATGTTATGTGTATATGTGATGGTTGGCCTATATCGGTGAGTGATATAGTAGGGATTATTCCCGCTGTTTTGAGCAGTATAGGTATTAGTAGAGTGTGCTAATACTGTGTTTAATTATTTGACATGATATGATGTTTTGATACGTGTGTTGATGATGTCTGATGGTATGCATAATGCTGTGAATGTATATATTATGCATGTAATTGTGAATGAACTGTTGTATGGCTTAGAGTGTGAGCATATGTCCATTGTGGATTGCTGTTGATGTTGCATTGCTAGATGATTAGCGTGCATAGCATAGCCCTTGGGGTTGTAGCTAATTCCCATGGTGAGGAATTAGTAAGTGAATCATTAAGGATTCGTTGTTGATGTTTGCATGCTAGGTGATTAGTGTGCATAACATAGCCTTTGGGGCTGTAGCTAATTCCCATGGTGAGGAATTAGTGAGTGAGTCACTAGGTCTCAAATGAGTGGGACTAGTGAGCTTAGTAGCCGTATCTGGATTTGATCGGTGAGCTTGAACTATATGTTCAAGAATAGTCGGTACCGCATGTGTGGAGTCTCATTGCATAATGAATGTATGGCGTATAATATGAATGGATGTATTCCAATATTATACGTGTGTTGTGTTGGCATTTGAGTATGATGATTGGGTTGATATTGCCGTGCTGAATGTGTAATCTGATTTGGGTGATGAAATGTGTTAAATTACTTAACATTGCATGATATTTTATAATGCTCATTATATCGATTGAGGAACTCACCCTTACAACTATTTTTCAGGTAACGAGCAATGAGTTGAGTAAGAGTTAATGCTTGGGGTCTAGTGTAGTCTCCTTAGTGGGTCGTGCTCTGATAGATGTAACATCGGGATGGGATGTTTTTATTTTGTTGAATAATTTTACATGTAATATGTTACATGTTTTACATGATTGATGAGATTTCTATCCGCTGCGATTTATGCAAATGTTTATGTTTTGGATTAATAAAAGAGCATGACAGTTATATTGTTGAATGGTGTGAAATATTGTGTGACACCCTTAACTGCATAATTTCTCTGATTTATATATATTGTTTTAATCAAATATTTGGGGTATTTTAGAAGGGTGTTACACTACTCATCAGAGAGCCATGGTGACTTTGTTTCATGATATGATTCATCATGAAATTGAATGCTATGTTGATGACATGATAGCAAAGTCCCAAACAGAAGAGGGGCATCTGGCAGACCGGGCCAAGCTGTTGGACCAGTTGAGACAGTTCAAACTGAGGTTGAACCAGGATAAGTGCACTTTCAGAGTGCGGGCTGGTAAGCTGTTGGGGTTCGTTGTAAGAGGGGAATCGAGGGTGATCCTGCTAAAAAAAAAAAAAGATAATAAGAAATGCCTGAACCGAGAATGGAAAGAGAGGTTCGTGGTCTACTAGGTAGATTGAACTACATGTCATGGTTCACATCTCACCTAACAGCCACGTGGGAACCCATTCAAGAAAAAAGAGCAAACGGTCAGGTGGAATAATGACTGCCAAGGGGCATTGAAAAAATAAAAGAATAGGTTGCAGGAGCCTCTGATTCTGACGTATCCCTGTAGAGGGATGACCATCAAATTTTGTACTTGACAGCCTTCGAGGGGTCTACGAGGTGTATTGGGGAAGCATGACGAGTCTTGTCTAAAAGAGCATGCAATTTACCTTAGCAAAAAGTTTATCGACTGTGAAACAATACATTCACTGTTCGAGAGAACTTGCTGTACTTTGGCATAGGCTGCTCGCCGACTGAGACAGTGTATGCTGGTTCATACCACTTTGTGGATTTCGAGATGGATTTGATCAGGTAGATTTCTGAAAGAGCCAGCAATGACCGGACGGTTTGCGAAAGGGCCAATGATTTTGACAGAATATGATATACAATATACCTCTCAGAAGGCAATCAAGGGGAGTGTATTGTCTGATTACCTCGCTCAGCAACCCATTGATGATTACCAACCGATGAAGTTTGAATTCCCTGATGAGGACATCATGTTTCTCAAATCAAAAGATTGTGAGGAACCAATCCCGGAGGAGGGGCCTGACCCTGAATCCGAATGGATTCTGATGTTTGATGGGGCCGTTAACGTGAATGGAAGCGGTGTTGGTGCTGTTTTGGTTACGCCGAAAGGATCCCACATTCCTTTTGCTGCCCGGCTAACATTTGAGTGCACCAACAACGTGGCTGAATATGAAGCTTGCATATTGGGGATTGAGGAGGCGATTGATTTGAGGATCAAGAACCTTGTCATATATGGAGATTCAGCTCTGGTGATAAATCAGGTTAACGGGAAATGGTATACGCATCAATCTCATTTAGTTCCATACCGGGATTATACGAGGAGGTTGTTGACATTTTTCACCAAGGTGAAGTTGCATCATGTGCCCAGAGAAGAGAATCCGTTGGCAGATGCTTTGGCTACTTTGGCTGCCTTGATTAAGGTGCAGTGGTGGGATCAGTTCCCCAGTGTTGAAGTAGGTCGTCTGGATAGACCGACCTATGTGTTTGTTGTTGATACAGCGCCTGATGATGAGAAGCCGTGGTATTACGATATCAAGCGCTATCTAGAGACTCAAGAGTATCCTGAGGGAGCATCCAAGAAGGACCGAAAGACTCTGCGGAGGTTGGCCATGGTGTTTTACCTGAATAAAGATGGGGTTTTGTATAAGCGGAATTTTGATTGGGTCTTGCTCCGATGTGTCGATGATAGAGAAGCAAACCAATTGATGAAAGAGGTTCATGAAGGATCGTTCGGTACCCATGCCAGTGGGAATGCAATGGTGAAAAAGCTGCTGAGGGCAGGTTATTATTGGATGACCATGGAGGCCCAATGTTTTAATTTCGTGCGGAAGTGTCATAAATGCCAGATTTATGCTGACAAGGTGCACGTGCCTCCAAATCCGTTGAGTTTGATGTCGTCTCCATGGTCGTTTGCTATGTGGGGCATTGATATGATTGGGAAGATTGAGCCTACAGCTTCGAATGGGCACAGGTTCATATTAGTGGCTATTGATTACTTCACCAAGTGGGTGGAAGCAGCCTCTTATACGAATGTGACGAAGCAGGTCGTTGCCAGATTTCTCAAGAGAGACATCATTTGCAGATATGGGGTTCCCGAGAGAATCATTACTGATAATGGTTCTAATTTGAATAACAAGATGATGGCAGAGCTGTGTCGGGAATTCAAAATTGAGCATCACAATTCTTCTCCCTATCGTCCGAAGATGAATGGGGCGGTTGAGGCAGCCAATAAGAATATAAAGAAGATTGTGCAGAAAATGGTGGTAACCTATAAAGACTGGCATGAGATGTTGCCGTTTGCATTGCATGGGTATCGAACGTCGGTGCGTACATCTACTGGGGCAACGCCTTTCTCATTGGTCTATGGAATGGAGGTTGTACTACCAATTGAGGTTCAAATTCCCTCGTTGAGAGTCCTGATGGACGTAAAATTGCAAGAGGCTGAATGGGTAAGGACCCGGTACGAAGAGTTGAGCCTGATTGAGGAAAAGAGGCTGGCAGCCATCTGTCATGGGCAGTTGTACCAGCAGCGGATGAAGCGTGCTTTTGATAGAAAGGTACGACCTCGGGTATATCACGTAGGTGATATGGTGCTGAAAAGGATCCTTCCTCCTCAAAACGATCGAAGGGGCAAATGGACACCCAATTATGAAGGTCCATTCGTGGTCAAGAAGGTTTTCTCTGGCGGAGCCTTGTTGTTAACGACCATGGATGGTGAGGATTTTCCATCCCCTGTGAATGCGGACGCAGTTAAAAAATACTTCGTATAAATAGACCCGCTGGACGAAAAGAATAAAATAGTCCAGGCAAAAATGGGCATCCCGGCGAACCAAAAAAAACAGAAAGAAAGGTTCGGGCAAAAATTAGGGATAAAATGAAAAAATGTAAACCCGGCAAGTCGAAAACCTGAAAAGGCGACTTGGGCAAAAAAGGGTATCCTGGTGGACTGAAAACCCGAAAGGGCGGTCCAGGCAAAAAGAGGGATTGAAACGAACAATTGCGTCTGGCATGATCGTTTGTGCTTTGGTTAAGGCATCATGGATAATACCCGGTAGGGATCAAATAGAATCGTCGTGTTCAGAAGGCAGAAAGCACGGAAAGTCTGAGGACATATGGGGTGTAACCGAGTTAGAACTCGATGAGATCACGGGTTTCACATTGCCATTAGGATAGATTTTTCCTTTTGTGCGCAATTACCTCTTTTCAGGAATTGCTTCCTTTGTATTGCTCGGTTTTGAGCCACACACTTTTTCAATCAATAAAATGCATATTCAGTCAAATAATTTTGATTTTGTTTTTCATTACCGCTTTGATTGCAAAAACATCCAATTATTTTGATAAAGAATCTTTGCATTTTAAGACATACAGGTCCCTTCCAATGCATATTTATAAGATTGAAAACTTGAAATCTTATTCGGAAGGTTGAGTGACCCAAGTGTTGAAATCTTGACACGCCTGGGGCACGGTTTTATCTAACGATCTGTTTTGCAGGTACTGTTAGATCTCTTCACTCACTTGCAGGTTGTGATGTGGAAGCTATTGATAAAACAAATCCCCATGGAGTCCGATCAGGGACGAATGAATAGGAGAGCGGTGAAATGACGGCGATGGACGTACGACGACCCTTGAAATTAATTAAGAAGACTCTTCAAAGTCGGAAGATTGAAAAGTCTGTATAAATCCCAGGAGTTCGCTCTCCGTCGAGTGCGGAGCAGCTGGGAATACAAGATGATGGAGCAGAAAAGGTCCAGATGAGTCTGGGAATTCTCAAAATTGGAAAGCTGACATGGGAGTGGGATATGAATGCCATGGTTCGACGAGTCGACGGCTGTTCAGTACCGGACTGTCCTCCTCCCCAAGCAGAGTCGGAATGACTAATTCCCCAGCAGATTCAAGGTCTGTGGATTCCCTAGCAGGGTCAGGATGGTTATCCCCAGCAGGTTTTAGATCGATACTTCCCCAGTCGCCAGGTCTGAAGGTTGCTATTTCCCAGCGGAGGTATCTGTGAGTGGTGGTTCCCCAAACAGAGTCTGGAGTGTTGCATCCCCAGCAAGTCGAGGACCGTTGTATCCCCACAGAGAGCGTTGGTGGTTCTTTCCCCAGCAATTCCCCAAGCGGATTGGGTGCAAAGGAGGTTTTTCCTCAGCAAGGGTTGCTTTTTTTCCAGCAGCAGCGCTATTCCCCAGCAGGGTGGAGATCGGAGTATTGGCGAGATCCTCAGCAGAGTGTCTCGGGCTCCCCAGAAGAGTCCCTTGAGGGGGATGCTTTTTATACATTCATCATGAAAAATAAGCATGGCATATTGCATAATAAATCGCGTAGCATTTCCATGATTATGGAGCATTGCGCTGAAAAAGTCAATCATGCATCATACTGCAAGCATAAGCTAGTCTCAGACCGTGGTTATTGTTTGAGAGGTGGTTCGCCCAAAGGTGAAGATGCTACTCCGAGGAGTTTGGTACTGTATCAACAAAAAACCCCAGTAGTGCGATACTGGAGGGAACTTTTCCGTCGGATAGAAAATCGGAAAATGTTACGCGATCAGCGCGACTCAAGTCGTGGTTACCGTTTGAGATTTGGTTTTGCGGGAGGGTGAAGGTGTTACTCTGAGGAGTTTAGCATCATGATTTTGAATCCAAGTTTCTGTCGAGCAGAGATGGGAATGTTAATCAAGAAATTTTCGGGGTCAAAAAAAGAAAAAAAAACAAGAGAGAATAATCCCCAGCTAAACGCGAAGTGTTCGTTGGCTAGGGTTGAAGAAAGAATAGCCAGTTTGTGGTTTGTTATCCCCAGCATGGATCGTTGGCATACGTGTCGTCTCATGTATCACTGTTCCTTTCTGCCGATGCTGACAGGCATGAAGAGTTTTCCGGTATCCAGACCGAGGCGGTATCCAGACCGATGTGGCGTTCAGGCCAGTTTCCGATCGCCAGATCGAAGAAGTTTCCGATGATCAGGTCGAAGTACTTGTGGCATCCAGGCCAGTTTTCCGGTGTTCAGACCGAGGCGGTATCCAGACCGATGTGGCATTCAGGTCAGTTTCCGATTTCCAGATCGAAGAAATTTCCGACGATCAGGTTGAAGTACTTATGGTATCCAAACCAGTTTTTCGGTGTTCAGACCGAGGCGGTATCCAGACCGAGGTGGCGTTCAGGCCAGTTTCCGATTTTCAGATCGAAGAAGCTTCCGACAATTAGATTGATGCAGCTTGTGGCAGTCAGGCCAGTTTTTGGTATCCAGACCGAAGTGGTGTTCAGACCAGTTTTCCGGTATCCGAACCGAAGCGGTATCCAGACCGAAGCGGTATCCAGACCGAAGCGGTATTCAGACCAAAGTGGCGTTCAGGCTAATCTCCCGGTATTCAGACCGACATCAATTACTCTCATATTGTGAGGCTCAGTATGCAGACTGACGAGCGGCGTTCAGGCCATGGCTATCTTTGTGTTACCATTTATCCAGATATATTCCTGTTTCGGTATTCAAGCTGACTTTCTCCGTACCAGACGGATTCTTGTTTAGAAGTTTGTTCTTTGCCGATTCTGACAGGCATTGTTAATTATTTTCCCATCAGAGTGCAAATTGTTCGTCTGTTCTTGGTATTCAATCACTCTTCATCCTGATCATCTGAAAGCCGAGGCTATTCATATCGACAGGTTCACAGTGGATTGAATAGGGGCAGCTGTAACACCTCAAAATTTGCCCTCCTCTCTTGGGACTAGCTTAGCATGTTGCATATCATTTTTTAGGTCATTAGGCATTTGCATATTGCATATCATGTGGAAACATTGTGCAAGTCATCCTCCTAAGTCTTGATCAGAGGATGAAGAGGTTGAGACGCAAGCTGAGGGTTTCATTGATTGAATTGATCACTAGCCATCTGAGGGTGTGTGATTCAAATTAGGGTTTCATGGTTCCTCAAGGGGGTTGGTCTTCATCTTGGTTGAAATGATACATCATCATCATCATCATCATGGTTTCATCATCTCCAAGAGATTGATCAGATACCATGAGATTAGGGTTTTGACCACTGGTCAACCCTAATCATCTGCATTAGGCCAATCAGGGCTTGTCAAGGAGATGGGGTCTACAGTGAATATGGGGATCATTTCATGATTATATTGAGCTCATGGAAGCTAGGGTTTCATCATTGAGCCATTTCATCAGAAGTTTGAGGCTCAACTTGATCAGTGCATAGCCAAATTCATCTATTAGTCAGAAAAGTCAATTGTGGTCAACTGTGCCTGAAATGGTGGATTTTGAGGTGGGAGAGAGTTGGATACACTTCATTCATGTCTAAACAAGTTTCATTTGACATTTCAAACATCAAGAATGAAGAAAATAAAGTCAGGAGGAAACTTTCCAAAAATAGAAAGTGACCTATAATTGAAAGTTTCCAAAAATGGAAAGTTTTTCATCTCAAAAATACATGTCCAAAAATGCTTCAAATGAAATTTTGTCCAACATGAAAGTTGTAGATCTTGCTCTCACCTTTCCAAAAAGTCCAAGAACACTCATTTCTCATGTGTGGTTGGCAAGTTATGGTCCAATCATTTTCAGAAAATGCCTAAATTCAAAGTGGCATAACTTTCACATGGAATGGCCAAATTGAGTGATCTTTCTTTGAGCAAACCACATTTTACATGTACTTTCATAATGCATCATCACATTTCATCAAAATTCATCACATAAAAAGTCCATTTTTCAAGTGGATTAATTTGCATTTTTGGCATGAAAAGGTGATTTTGAGAATTACATGGATTTTGCATACAGAGCTCATTCTAGCACATTCCAAATACCATTTAGAACTTGTTTGCATTGCCATTCTACTGTTACATTGGCTGGTTTGGAAAAGGCTATTTTGGTTATTTCAATTGAAAATGCATTTCCTAATTCATTTTGATTTTGCTAATTGTGATTAAGAAATGGATTAGGAGAGGGTATAAAGTGTTAATTGTAACAGAATTGATAATCACACTTCACATTTTCAGATCTAACAAACTTTCCCTCCAATTCTCTCCAAATTCTCCAAAAATTTTCACACTTTTTTTCATCATTTCACACTGAATTCTTCATCCATTGCAATGGTTCTTGTTTGATCCACACTCTACAAGTGTTGGTGCACAACTGTTTCATCCAAATCGTGGCAAAGGAGTGAAGAATTTGGACTGTCCTCATAGTGATCTTCCATGGCAAATTGAAGAATCTTTGAGCTGGAGCTGTTTTGAGCTAAACTACTTGTTGCAATCACTTTCCACATCATTGAACCGCTTCTGTTTTGGTGTTTTGGACATTGAAGAGCACGAATTCACAAACTGCCATCTCCATAAGGTCAGATTTCGATCTCTTTAATTGCTCCAATTATCATATGGTTCTTGTAGATCTTTCAACATAGAATAGCATGTTGCTCGTGGTTTTGAATTTGATTGAGTATCGAGAGAGAAATCTTGATTGGAAGTTTGATGTGCAAACCTATTTTCGATCGATCTGGTTGATATGTTGAGAGTTAGGTCTAATGCTTGTTAGTTTCATGATCCTTGTTGAACGGTGATTCCAGTGATATATGATTTGTTGCATTTGGTTGAGAAATGCTCATCTGCATTTTCTGGAATTTCGTTGGTGTTCTTGAGCAAGAACACGTCCAGAAGCGTGTTCAATCCGTGCGCCTGGTTTTGGATTTTCAAAATGTGTTTCCCGCTAGCGTAGGCCAATCACAGGCTGCCACCAAATTAATGAGAAACGCCGCGTTTTGCTGTACTGAAGCTTAATTACGCAATTGCCATTTTCATTTTAATTTCATGTTTATTTCATTTCTTTTTTCATTTTTCATTTCATTTTCATCACATAACTTCAAAAAATCATAAGTTCCTCATTTCTTGTCCAAATTTGATGAGACTTTTTGCATTATTCTCCTTGTGATGTGTAGTTTTTTATGGTGATTTTTATTATTTTTGTGCACGTGTGGAAAAATAAATTGCCTAGGGATTGTTTGGATGTGTGCCAATTTGTGTATGCCATGCCATTTCACTCATAAAATGATGATGCTTCCATAGAAATTCATGAAATTTTGCATGCCTATTCTTGACTCTTTGCTGGTGATTTTGATGTATGGTTTGCAATTTTTGGATCCCTGGTTGATGAGATATGAATTTTTGATTAGAGGTGTGACAATTTGTGTCACACCATGCTTGGTGAATTTCATGATTTTATTTGATGTGCTTAGGAACATTGGATTGAGCTAATTTTTTGCATGTTTGAGCATATGGATGTTAAGAACACATGTGAATTTTTCTGGATTTATTGATGGCATTTCCTATTTGATTGGAATTTTCTCCTCTGTTTGGTCATTTGTTGATTTTTTGTGACACTTGTTGGTATTGGCTTTGTGAAATCCTTATGGTTTATTGGATGAATGTGAAATTTGACATGTGTATTCTAGACACATTATAGGTCATTGTGGTTTTGATCCCATTCATTTATCATGTTTTGTCACTATTTTATGATTGATGGAAGTTGATGTTTGTTTTGATGCCTTGTGTTAGCTTGCTTGAATTTGTCTGGACTTTTTGATTTTCATTGACCTACTTTCCTTAATCCAAATGAGCTGAAATTTGATATGCTATTCATTGAATGTGTTCTGTTTGGACTTGAATTTTTGTGGAATTTATTGAAATGTTTTGATGTTGATTTGATTGAGATCATTTTGTTTGGTCTTTTGAGGTTCCAATTTGCATGTTTGATGCCTTTTCTTTCATGAAATGATAATGATGAATGATATGAGCATGGGACCAATTGGAGTTGTTTCTAAATTGTTTGATTGTGATTTTGGATAATTTTCACTTGCTGTTTTGGATTTTTCATCTCCTTTTGACCCTAGGCTTGTCCTAGTGGTCTTGTTTCTCATATTTGAGTTTGGCTTTTCAGGTTGAGATGCAAATGCCTTAAGGAGATTGCTTCAAGTTAATTGAGTTTGATTTGGTCAATTGTTGTGGACTAACTTGTTTTGTTTTGTAGGATGCTTGGCTCACTTGAGTTGATTGTGCATTGCACATTGCATTGTTTGATTGTACAGATTAACTATTGACTTGTGCTGTTTAATGTTGGCTTTTGATTGGTATACTGATTGTATTTGATTGATTTCAGGTACATTAGTTGCTAATAGTTCCTTGAGAACTTGCTTGCTGTGCTTGGTTGTATAAACCAATTGAGGTAGACTCTCTTGTCTCCATGTAGTCTGGAAGACCTGGCCTGTTACTTGGCCAGGCAACTGTCTGAAGTCCTCCTTAAGAGGCGATGTTTGTGATTGTTTAACTTTGTCCCCAAGCAGGTAAAGACCTTGATTAAGGCAATTGGCAGAACCCAAGGGATGTGCAATCCATCCCCTGCTATTCTTGTTGAGTCGTCCCTCTGCTCACACCACTGTATTGATGCATTGGGACATTAACCCAAGATCTTGTACAGTTGTACAGTTGAGTCAGAGTCATGAGTGTAGAAGGGTTCCTCCTTTCTAAACCCACACTCCTTTGTCTGAAGCTCTCCCTGGCCAGGGATAAGAGCTGTGAAGTCTAATCTTCACTCTCCTTTCATCAGCTTCACCCTGACTCTCAATGTCAGGGTTAAGAGCTAACACCACCCTTGTACAGATGACTTGCTTTGGCAGTCTGACCCTTTGTTTGAGCCCACTTTGACTGGATATAGTGTGTGCCATTTGAAATGTTTGCTTTGCTTTGTTTATGCTTGCATGCTTTGCTTTTTCCTGGTTAGGATTACCTTGCTGTTGTGCGAGTAGATAGTGAACCTTAACATAGGGCAATGATGCATGATAACATCTAGGCTCGAGTCCAGCTCCCTAGTAGTGTGTCTCCCTTTGTATCTGGTTAGTCTTTCTTCCCGTTCGGGGGAACTACGTCGCCCTGATCCTCATACCAGATGAGGTACGTAGGCAGGAGACCGTGCGAGGTCTCTCCGGGCACTTTGTTTTCTTTTTGTGTGTGTGCTTGACAGTTATAGGCTCGAGTTCCCGACTCCCTATTAACTTGGTTGGTTGTTGTGTGCTTGGAAGCTGATATAAGTCCAGTGATTGGCATTCGGGTTCCAGTGTGGGTTTGTTTGGTTCGGAAGCCGATGTAAGTCCAGCGATTGGCGTTCGGGTTCCATGTTTGCCGGTGTTTGTGTGTGTCTTGTTTGGCGTGCGTGAGCCGAACTACGGCAGCTCTGATTCTCGTTCCAAACGAGATACGTAGGCATAGGACGCGATGTCCTAGCGAGCCCTCTTCCTCTTACCCCACCTGTGTTGTTTTCGGTGTGTGTGTGTGATGTGTTTGTTTTAGCAACCTTTTTCTGTCTTTGAGCATGGATCCCGTCGAGTACGACGGACGTGAGGGGTGCTAATACCTTCCCCTTGCATAACCGACTCCCGATCCCATCTCTTTGGTCGCGAGACCATGCTTTTTCCAGGTTTACTTCGAGCGTTTCCTTTCCCTCTTTTGGGATAAATAACGCACGGTGGCGGTTCTGTTTGTTTTTGTTTTAGCCCGCCGGTTGTTTTTCGCGGATGCGACAGCTGGCGACTCTGCTGGGGAGATACAGATGTTGACCTGTGCTGGTCCATCTTCCCTAAGCGAGTCTCTCCTAGCGTTCTAGGATAGTTTAGGTTGCTTGTGCTGCTATTTATTGCATTTATTATTCTAATTGTGTATATATTTGCATAAATATTTGCATGCATCATACTATCATGTTGCCGTCCTCTGTGCAGGTGGTTCCGTTGTTTTGGGGTGGGTGTTCTGAGTGGGGCTAACACCCAGGCCCGAGTATACACCTAGGATTAGTGTGGTCTCACGTTCCTCACATGTCGGTTGGGCATGCTGTTGCGACGTGACATACCACAAGCCGGACGAGGTTCATCTGAGAGTGCTCTTCCTCAGTGGGGTTTTCCACTTTGGTTGGGTTACCTCTTTTGGGCTATTGACTCTGGTGACCGATCATTTCCTGGATCTTTGGTTTAGACGATCTTAAGGGAGCTACAATGGCACACCCGAAAGGGCAAACCCATTGAGTATCTCTGCCCGATTGTCGAGACTATTATCCGCCTTAGGATGACCTGATTAGAATTTACCGATGAGGGGAGGGTGATTCTTACAGATGCATGTCCTGATGGTGACTTTGATGGTGACTATTGGTTCCGTTGATCAGAGTCCTATTTATAAGTCGGATTTATGGCCATTTATTTCTGAGACGCCGGAGTGCTGTCCGTGTAATTTATCAGTGGGGATCCGTTTATTTCGGGATTCCCCGGGCCGATTCAGAGATGGTTATGGTGATCTGCTCAGAGATTGTTCAATGATGATGGTGATGTATCTTCCGTTTATTTCGGAACCCTTGAGTTGGATTTGTGGTTACATATTCCCTCAGATGGTTGTGATCAGTTCAGAGATCAGGGTCTCAGAGCAACAGATGATCAGATGACTTGGAGGATGGCAATGCATTGCATTCATTCATCAGCATCATCACACTTTGCATTTACCTGCATCTAACTCATGTTTATCCATATGCAGGGACATTGATCGAGATCCTGGTTGAGAGACTTCTTGCTCAGATATGAGGAGACCTGGTTTGAAGGACGATGTTGCCTATAGCTTCTTTGACCCAGAGATCGGTGTGCTGAAGGATATGATAGCTTTGATTACACCCGACCATGTAGGGATGTTTCGAGGGGCATACGGTGGTATTCTGAAGATGGTTTTCAGACTCACTGACAGAGATAGGAGCGCCATTCATACTCTTCTCCAGTTCTATGATCCCTGTTTGAGGTGTTTTGTCTTCCCAGATTACTTACTCGGGCCTTTGATGGAGGACTATGCTGGAATCTTGGGCATTCAGATCAGGAATCAGGTTCCTTTCTATGCTACTAAGGAAGAGCCTGATATTGGTGGGATTTCCCGTGCTCTTTATTTGAGTCCGGAGATGGTTAAGGGGAGTCTGAAAGAGAAGGGGAAGTTGCCTGGTTTTCATCTGAGTTTCCTAGAAGCTAAGGCCAAGGAGAATGCTGAGTTGGGTAATTGGAACACGGTCTGTGTTTTGATTGCTGTGGGCATTTATGGGATCATCCTGTTTCCTAATCAGAAGAGCTTCGTGGACATTAATGCCATCCGCTTGTTTGTTCAGAGGAATCCTATCCCTACCTTGATCGGAGATGTCTATTACTCGGTCCATAATCGGAACGAGAAGAGGCGTGGGGGATTGATTCGATGTTGCACTCAGTTGCTATACAAGTGGTTTATGGGATATTTGCCGTCCAAGGGTGCTTTTGTTCTTCTTGGCCAAAATGTTAATTGGGCAACCAAGCTGATGGGTTTGAGGGCCAAAGACATAGCTTGGACTCACAGTAGTGGGGTCGGACAAGATTTCATCTGCAGTTGTGGGGGTTTTCCCAACGTGCCGCTTATAGGAGTTCAGGGTTGCATTAATTATAACCCGACACTTCTTAAGAGACAAATGGGATTCGCTATGGAGCTTCCTCCGTTCAAGAGTGAGGTTCAGGAGACTTTGTACTTCCCAGTTGAGGGCAGTCAGGCCAGGTTGAAGCAAGTATCTGAGGCATGGCGCAGCATTCAAAGGAAAGGCAAGTTTTCTTGGGGTAGAGCCAATAACAGGTCTTTTCCTCCGTTTGATGACTGGCTCAGTAAGAGAGTGGAACTCACTTGTCTACCGTTTCCTATGGTTGATCCTTGGTATCCGTTGATTGAGGAATCTCCTTCTTCTGTTAGTATGGAAGAGTTCCTGGAAATGAAGCGGGAGAGAGATCAGTTGCTTGTGGAGAAAACGGAATTGGAGATGAGTGTTGCTCGGGTTCAGATGGCTAATCAGGAGATCAAAGTGAAGATGGAAGATCAAGACAAGCGACATGCCCTGAAAGCAAAACGCTTTGAGATGGATACCTCCTACTATGGAAGATCAGCCAAGCCTTAGCGTCGTCAACAAAGGGGCACGACATCACGAAGGAGAAGCTAGCCAGGACTTCGAGGGTCATTGAGGATCAGAAGAGGAGGCAAATTCTCGTGAGAGATCAGAGGGACGACAGAGTCCGAGTTCTCATTGCTGAGTGGGAAGCCAAGCTGAAGACCAAGGAATCAGAGAATGTGAAGATCATCGCCGAGAGGGATCATTACATGGCTGAGAGGGATCATTACTTCAGGCAGATGAAGATTCACCAGAAAGAGGTGGGGAGATTACAGCAGGAGAATACAGAGCTCAGGTTCGCCGCAGAGTTTGCAAAGATGGTTGATGAAATAGGGCCTTCTGTGGGGCCCTCATCAGGCTAGCCTGTCTTATTTGTGTGGATTACCGTCAGGCATGTTGACGGAATTCATTTGCTTGTATTTCTTTCCCGATTCTGGAGATTTGTATCAGTTGTGATGTATGACTATGACACTCTTTGTGCATTTTGCTATGTGATGGTTATTTTCATTCAGTGATTGATCTTCAAGCTTTATTTGCTTTCCCGTATGCACTCACACGGCACATACATGGTTGGGGGTATTTTGCTAAATCATATATCTCTGATCTGTATGATGAAATCAGATGCTGAATGTCAGAATATTGTTGCCGGATTATTATTTGTCTCGATGAAGCCAGGATCAAGAGATAAAGTGTTCCTCATGTGGATAAACACTGCATTCATGCATAAACCATAATAACTTGTCTTCTGTTTTGCAGGTGTCAGTTTCTAACCTGTTTGACTGACACAGGAATGATGAATCCGCCCAACACAGACATTCTCGAGCTGAAAGAGAAGATGGGAGAGCTGATCAATGTCATGCAAGAGTTCGCCTTGGGGCAGAAAGTCATTGCTGAGAAGGTGGGGAGGATTGAAGACTGGTTGAAGAAGGGGAAAATACCAGGAAATGCTTCGTCGTCTGGAACGAAGAAATCCTTTGGTGATGGTCAGCATAAGAAGGAGGATGGCGCGTGTGTTGTGAATGTCCATGCCCAGAGAGGACACGGTAGGGGTCATTACTACCAGCATACTACTGCGGTAATGATTCCTATTGGTAATCAGTCGGTACAACAGCAGCATCAGTTCCCTCAACAGAGAGCACAGAGAGCTGGGAACCAAGTGAGAGGAAAGGGGGTTGATCGTCATTTTGATAGGCTACCCATGACGTATGCTCTTCTGTTCAAGAAGTTGATGGATCTCAGAATGGTACAATTGAGGACATTAGCTCTATTGAGATCTGATCAGAGGCCACCTAATTATGATGAGAACGCCAAGTGTGAATTCCATTCTGGTGCGTCTGGGCATAACATTGAGGGTTGTAGAGACTTTAAGCATACTGTCCAAGACCTGGTGGATTCCAAGGCCCTCAATTTTACACTGTCATTGAATGTTAATGCCGATCCCGTGCCGGTGCAGGGTCAGGTGATGGTGGGTGTAATCGCTGAAAATTCAGATCGCGTCTGTACGGTGGGGGAAGAGACTGACAGTGACTGTGAGCTGGAGTTGTGGATAAAAGCGTGCGTACCAGGGAGCTGGAAGGCCTGAAAGATCATCACTGTCACTCTATTGGAAGAGTAATAATTCCTGTTTTTCAGTTTTATTTGCATGAAAGCCATACGTTTTGCCCGAAACGTAATGGTCCATTATAAGGGCCACCTCATGTTTCATTTTGCAACATTTCACATCATAAATAAATGGATGTTTTTCAATTAAAAGCGGTGTTCCCTTGTTTTTCATTTATTTTTGCAGTTTAAAAACAAATAAAAATGGCAATGTTTGTTTTCATTTTTTCCTTTTTTGATTTGTCTCGTGCCGATATCGAACAATAAGTCTTCGGATCTCATTGATAACAATTCGGTTACACCTCTGTATGACTTCGACAATCCGATCTATCATGCCAAAGAAGAAGGCGAAGAAGATTGTGATCTGCTGGAATTAGCCAGGTTGTTGAAACAAGAAGAGAAGGGGATTCAGCCGCATGAAGAGCGAGTTGGGATTGTTAATCCAGGCACCGCCGAGGTCAGAAAGGAAGTGAAAATTGGGAGCCGCTTCAGGGGCAAGTCGAAAGCAGAATGGTAGCCCTGCGGAAAGAGCATGTGGATACCTTCGCCTGGTCTTATCAGAATACACCAGGGTCGGATACCGATGTCGTTATGCACAAGCTACCACGGAGAGAAGATTGTCCTCTAGAGAAGAAGAACGCCGATGCTACTCATCAGAGAGCCATGGTGACTTTGTTTCATGATATGATTCATCATGAAATTGAATGCTATGTTGATGACATGATAGCAAAGTCCCAAACAGAAGAGGGGCATCTGGCAGACCGGGCCAAGCTGTTGGACCAGTTGAGATAGTTCAAACTGAGGTTGAACCAGGATAAGTGCACTTTCAGAGTGCGGGCTGGTAAGCTATTGGGGTTCGTTGTAAGAGGGGAATCGAGGGTGATCCTGCTTAAAAAAAAAAAAAAAAGATAATAAGAAATGCCTGAACCGAGAATGGAAAGAGAGGTTCGTGGTCTACTAGGTAGATTGAACTACATGTCATGGTTCACATCTCACCTAACAACCACGTGGGAACCCATTCAAGAAAAAAGAGCAAACGGTCAGGTGGAATAATGACTGCCAAGGGGCATTGAAAAAATAAAAGAATAGGTTGCAGGAGCCTCTGATTCTGACGTATCCCTGTAGAGGGACGACCATCAAATTTTGTACTTGACAGCCTTCGAGGGGTCTACGAGGTGTATTGGGGCAGCATGACGAGTCTTGTCTAAAAGAGCATGCAATTTACCTTAGCAAAAAGTTTACCGACTGTGAAAAAATACATTCACTGTTCGAGAGAACTTGCTGTACTTTGGCATAGGTTGCTCGCCGACTGAGACAGTGTATGCTGGTTCATACCACTTTGTGGATTTCGAGATGGATTTGATCAGGTAGATTTTTGAAAGAGCCAGCAATGACCGGACGGGTTGCGAAAGGGCCAATGATTTTGACAGAATATGATATACAATATACCTCTCAGAAGGCAATCAAGGGGAGTGTATTGTCTGATTACCTCGCTCAGCAACCCATTGATGATTACCAACCGATGAAGTTTGAATTCCCTGATGAGGACATCATGTTTCTCAAATCAAAAGATTGTGAAGAACCAATCCCGGAGGAGGGGCCTGACCCTGAATCCGAATGGATTCTGATGTTTGATGGGGCCGTTAACGTGAATGGAACGGTGTTGGTGCTGTTTTGGTTACGCCGAAAGGATCCCACATTCCTTTTGCTGCCCGGCTAACATTTGAGTGCACCAACAACGTGGCTGAATATGAAGCTTCCATATTGGGGATTGAGGAGGCGATTGATTTGAGGATCGAGAACCTTGTCATATATGGAGATTCAGCTCTGGTAATAAACCAGGTTAACGGGAAATGGTATACGCATCAATCTCATTTAGTTCCATACCGGGATTATACGAGGAGGTTGTTGACATTTTTCACCAAGGTGAAGTTGCATCATGTGCCCAGAGAAGAGAATCCGTTGGCAGATGCTTTGGCTACTTTGGCTGCCTTGATTAAGGTGCAGTGGTGGGATCAGTTCCCCAGTGTTGAAGTAGGTCGTCTGGATAGACCGGCTTATGTGTTTGTTGTTGATACAACTCCTGATGATGAGAAGCCGTGGTATTACGATATTAAGCGCTATCTAGAGACTCAAGAGTATCCTGAGGGAGCATCCAAGAAGGACCGAAAGACTCTGCGGAGGTTGGCCATGGTGTTTTACCTGAATAAAGATGGGGTTTTGTATAAGCGGAATTTTGATTGGGTCTTGCTCTGATGTGTCGATGATAGAGAAGCAAACCAATTGATGAAAGAGGTTCATGAAGGATCGTTCGGTACCCATGCCAGTGGGAATGCAATGGTGAAAAAGCTACTGAGGGCAGGTTATTATTGGATGACCATGGAGGCCCAATGTTTTAATTTCGTGCGGAAGTGTCATAAATGCCAGATTTATGCTGACAAGGTGCACGTGCCTCCAAATCCGTTGAGTTTGATGTCGTCTCCATGGCCGTTTGCTATGTGGGGCATTGATATGATTGGGAAGATTGAGCCTACAACTTCGAATGGGCACAGGTTCATATTAGTGGCTATTGATTACTTCATCAAGTGGGTGGAAGCAGCCTCTTATACGAATGTGACGAAGCAGGTCGTTGCCAGATTTCTCAAGAGAGACATCATTTGCAGATATGGGGTTCCCGAGAGAATCATTACTGATAATGGTTCTAATTTGAATAACAAGATGATGGCAGAGCTGTGCCGGGAATTCAAAATTGAGCATCACAATTCTTCTCCCTATCGTCCGAAGATGAATGGGGCGGTTGAGGCAGCCAATAAGAATATAAAGAAGATTGTGCAGAAAATGGTGGTAACCTATAAAGACTGGCATGAGATGTTGCCGTTTGCATTGCATGGGTATCGAACATCGGTGCGTACATCTACTAGGGCAACGCCTTTCTCATTGGTCTATGGAATGGAGGTTGTACTACCAATTGAGGTTCAAATTCCCTCGTTGAGAGTCCTGATGGACGTAAAATTGCAAGAGGCTGAATGGGTAAGGACCCGGTACGAAGAGTTGAGCCTGATTGAGGAAAAGAGGCTGGCAGCCATCTGTCATGGGCAGTTGTACCAGCAGCGGATGAAGTGTGCTTTTGATAGAAAGGTACGACCTCGGGTATATCACGTAGGTGATATGGTGCTGAAAAGGATCCTTCCTCCTCAAAACGATCGAAGGGGCAAATGGACACCCAATTATGAAGGTCCATTCGTGGTCAAGAAGGTTTTCTCTGGCGGAGCCTTGTTGTTAACGACCATGGATGGCGAGGATTTTCCATCCCCTGTGAATGCGGACGCAGTTAAAAAATACTTCGTATAAATAGACCCGCTGGACGGAAAGAATAAAATAGTCCAGGCAAAAATGGGCATCCCGGCGAACCAAAAAAAACAGAAAGAAAGGTTCGGGCAAAAATTAGGGATAAAATGAAAAAATGTAAACCCGGCAAGTCGAAAACCTGAAAAGGCGACTTGGGCAAAAAAGGGTATCCCGGTGGACTGAAAACCCGAAAGGGCGGTCCAGGCAAAAAGAGGGATTGAAACGAACAACTGCGTCTGGCATGATCGTTTGTGCTTTGGTTAAGGCATCATGGATAATACCCGGTAGGGATCAATCAGAATCGTCGTGTTCAGAAGGCAGAAAGCACGGAAAGTCTGAGGACATATGGGGTGTAACCGAGTTGGAACTCGATGAGATCACGGGTTTCACATTGCCATTAGGATAGATTTTTCCTTTTGTGCGCAATTACCTCTTTTCAGGAATTGCTTCCTTTGTATTGCTCGGTTTTGAGCCACACACTTTTTCAATCAATAAAATGCATATTCAGTCAAATAATTTTGATTTTGTTTTTCATTACCGCTTTGATTGCAAAAACATCCAATTATTTTGATAAAGAATCTTTGCATTTTAAGACATACAGGTCCCTTCCAATGCATGTTTATAAGATTGAAAACTTGAAATCTTATTCGGAAGGTTGAGTGACCCAAGTATTGAAATCTTGACACGCCTGGGGCACAGTTTTATCTAACGATCTGTTTTGCAGGTACTGTTAGATCTCTTCACTCACTTGCAGGTTGTGATGTGGAAGCTATTGATAAAACAAATCCCCATGGAGTCCGATCAGGGACGAATGAATAAGAGAGCGGTGAAATGACGGTGATGGACGTACGGCGACCCTTGAAATTAATCAAGAAGACTCTTCAAAGTCGGAAGATTGAAAAGTCTGTATAAATCCTAGGAGTTCGCTCTCCGTCGAGTGCGGAGCAGCTGGGAATACAAGATGATGGAGCAGAAAAGGTCCAGATGAGTCTGGGAATTCTCAAAATTGGAAAGCTGACATGGGAGTGGGATATGAATGCCATGGTTCGACGAGTCGACGGGTGTTCAGTACCGGACTGTCCTCCTCCCCAAGCAGAGTCGGAATGACTAATTCCCCAGCAGATTCAAGGTCTGTGGATTCCCTAGCAGGGTCAGGATGGTTATTCCCAGCAGGTTTTAGATCGATACTTCCCCAGTCGCCAGGTCTGAAGGTTGCTATTTCCCAGCGGAGGTATCTGTGAGTGGTGGTTCCCCAAACAGAGTCTGGAGTGTTGCATCCCCAGCAAGTCGAGGACCGTTGTATCCCCACAGAGAGCGTTGGTGGTTCTTTCCCCAGCAATTCCCCAAGCAGATTGGGTGCAAAGGAGGTTTTTCCTCAGCAAGGGTTGCCTTTTTTCCAGCAGCAGCGCTATTCCCCAGCAGGGTGGAGATCGGAGTATTGGCGAGATCCTCAACAGAGTGTCTCGGGCTCCCCAGAAGAGTCCCTTGAGGGGGATGCTTTTTATACATTCATCATGAAAAATAAGCATGGCATATTGCATAATAAATCGCGTAGCATTTTCATGATTATGGAGCATTGCGTTGAAAAAGTCAATCATGCATCATACTGCAAGCATAAGCTAGTCTCAGACCGTGGTTATTGTTTGAGAGGTGGTTCGCCCAAAGGTGAAGATGCTACTCCGAGGAGTTTGGTACTGTATCAACAAAAATCCCCAGTAGTGCGATACTGGAGGGAACTTTTCCGTCGGACAGAAAATCGGAAAATGTTACGCGATCAGCGCGACTCAAGCCATGGTTACCGTTTGAGATTTGGTTTTGCGGGAGGGTGAAGGTGTTACTCTGAGGAGTTTAGCATCATGATTTTGAATCCAAGTTTCTGTCGAGCAGAGATGGGAATGTTAATCAAGAAATTTTCGGGGTCAAAAAAAGAAAAAAAACAAGAGAGAATAATCCCCAGCTAAACGCGAAGTGTTCGTTGGCTAGGGTTGAAGAAAGAATAGCCAGTTTATGGTTTGTTATCCCCAGCATGGATCGTTGGCATACGTGTCGTCTCATGTATCACTGTTCCTTTCTGCCGATGCTGACAGGTGTAACACCTCAAAATTTGCCCTCCTCTCTTGGGACTAGCATTAACATATTTGCATATCATTTTAGGACATTAGGCATTTCATATTGCATATCATGTGGTTACATAGTGCAAGCCATCTTCCCAAGTCTTAATCAGGAGATGAGGAAGTTCAAAGGTGCAAGCTAGGGTTTAATGACTGATCATGGGCCATCTGAGGATTGGACTGTGAATTAGGGTTTCATGATTTCCAAGGATATTGGTCTTCATCTTGTTTGAATTGATACATCATCATCATCATGGTTGGATGTCATCAGGAGATTGGAGAAGATTCCTTGAGATTAGGGTTTTGACCACTGGTCAACCCTAATCAGTTGTATTGGGCCAATTAGGGCTGGATCAGGAGATGGGGTTTATGAAGGAGATGAGGATAATTTTGTGATTATATGGTGATTATTGAGGCTAGGGTGTCACCCTTGAGCCATTTCAGTTGGAGGTTGGGGTTCAAATTGATCTATGCATTGCCAAATTCATCTATCAGATGAAAAGTCAACTGTGGTCAACTGTACATGATCTGATGGATTTGGAGGTGGAAATGAGTTGAAGACACTTCATTCATGTTGGAACAAGTGTTGAATGACATGGCAAGGCTTAAAAATGAAGAAAATCAAGTCAGGACAAAAACTGCCAAAAATAGAAAGTGACTTGTAACTGAAGTTTCCAAAAATGGAAAGTTTTTGACCTCAAAAACAGAAGTCCAAGGAAGCTTCAAATGAAAAATTGTTCAACATGACAGATGTAGATCTTGTTCTCACCTTTCCAAAAAGTCCAAGAACTTGAAAATCCAATGTATGGTTGGGGAGATATGGCTCAGTGAATTTCAGAAAAGATCCGTAATCAGGAGGCCATAACTACCACATACTTTGTCCAAATTGCAAGTTCTTTATATGCACAAACTCCATTTGACATGTACTTTGAGGGTGCATCATTGGATTTTCCCAAAAATGGCCAAGGCAAAAAGTCACTTTTCAACTGGACAGCTGAATTGGACCAGGGGCAAAATCGTCCAAATGTCAAAATAATTGGAATTTTTGAATGGGACTTTTTCCAACACCTCAGGAATGGCATTTTAAGTATGTTTGAATATTCATTTTATGGTTAATGCACATGGTTTGAGTTTTGGGTTGAAAAATGAAATGCTAAAAATGGATCAATTACCACACACATGTGATTTTGGGAAATACTCAACCAATGGACATGGAACAAGTTTCTACACATTACAAATGTAATTTGGGGATTGCTTGAGCTGTCAAAACAGCTGGCACTAGCTGTCATTGTGCATTGACCATTTTACCCTCCATTTGCAAAATTGCAATTTCACTAATTATGCCAAAATGCTAATTAACATGATTAGTGATGGATTAAGCTACCATATATATTCTAAATCATCTCCTAATCATAACAGAATGCACAATTACCAAGTTCAGATCTCAAAACCATTCCAATTCTCTCAAAATCATCAAGAACTCAAAATCTTCAAATCCAAGTTTCTTCTTCAATCTTGAACCAAAACGCGAATTTCTTGTTGCATTCAACCACATTCATCATCCTCATCGACTGTTTTTGCAAATTGGAAGGCAAGGAGCTTGGATTCTCGACTGTTCCAAGAAGCTTCAATAATGGCAAATCGCGATTGTGAGAAATAGGAGCGAAAGCAAGGGGACTTAAGCACATCGTTCATCTTCATTATCATCCTAGTTCACCTGTTTGTGGAAATTAAGCTTCAAGAGCGGCTGGTTCGACACTGCCATTCCAGGTATGAGATTTTTCGAGTATCACGATTTTTCAATTGCTTAGGTGTGTTTGGTATAGCATAGAATGTAGGTTATGAGGATGTGCTTGGTTTGTGAAATGATGCACCATAGCTCACGAAATCTTGAATTGAAGTTATGAACTCAAACCCTAAATGCTTCGATCTGTTCGATTTAGGAACTTTTAGGTCTTAATAATGAGATATTCGGATTGTGTGTGGAAAGACGAGTTCAACGGATATCCATTTGTTCATTTCCATGGAGTTTTGTTGTTCTTCGTTTTTTTGAAATTTCTGGAAATCCTGGGGAAAGAGACGAAGAGCTTTGCGCGAAAAGCTGTTTGATCCAAAAAACGATTTGAAAATTTAAAAATGCTGTTTCCCGCTCGCGCCAAAAGATTTACAAAAATGCCATTGATGATTTTTAGTTAATTTCATTTAATTATTAAAAAATATTTAACACCTTAAAAAATTCAAAAAAAATAGCAAAAAATTCCTAAAATTATGGAAAATTTTTCTATGGTTTTGTTGACTTGTGTAGGATTTTTTTGACCTATTGGTCAAAGTTGTGCTTGGCAAATATTTTATTTGGCATAGGCTTTTCTAATGTATGTCACATTTTGATACATTATGGCAATTTGATCATGAAATACTCATATCATAAAATAAATGGCTGAAAATTTTTGTGGTGGTTCTTGACTCATTGAGGATTATTTATATGTAAATTTCATGAATTTTTGATACCTGGTTAGAGAGCAGCAAATTCTGGAACTTAGGTGTGACAATTTGTGTCACACCTCTTGATGTCAACTTGTTGAATTTAATTGGATGACCTATGCATGTTGGAATTGGCTGAAATTTCGCATGATGACTTGTTGACATGTTAGGATGCTTGATGAATTTTTGTAGGATTTTTCACTGTATTTTCAATTTAATCTTGATTTTTCATTTCTGGTTGTTGAAATTGCAAGCTCATGTGATACATGTTGGTAGATTGATTGGGAAATCCTCATATTGTATTGTATGACCATGAAATTTGATATGCATGTAGTAGACACATGTTAGGACCTCCCTGCTTTGGTCTCATCCATTTCTTTTTTGTTTTCAATGAGATATGAATTTTTGAATTGGATGTATGCATTGATGGTGTGAATTGAAGCATGAAATTGTGTCTGTTTTTGATGATTTTCATTGACATGGTTCTATTTGCCCAATTGAGCTCAAATTTGACATGGTAGACCTTGATTGCCCCCTGTTTAGGTGTAATTAATTTGAGAATTTTTGGATGTGTTTTGGTATGGATTTGAATGCAATAATTCTGTTTGCATGTTTGATGTTTCTTTTGACCTCATTTTGTGTTGTTTGTGCATGAATTGAACATGATGGATGATATAAACATGAGACCAATGATGTTTGCTCTTGTTTGACTTTAATTTGAGTTTGGTTGGTGGATATCTTGCTGTTTAAGAATTTTTATTGCCTTTGGACCCTAGGCTTGGCCTAGTGGTCTAGTTGCTAATGTTTGCTTGATTTTTCAGGATCAAAAAGGCAATGCACATGGAGAATGATTCAAATCAATTTTGATTGATGTTGTTGATGTTTGTACACTAACATAGCATTGTTTTGTAGGTGTTGAAGCTTGGGCTTAAGCCTTGAGCTTGCTTTGTGTTGTATTGTTTAAACTGTTTGTTTGCTGTATAGTTTGTCTGATTGAGTACTGACTGAGATTGATTGTTTCCAGGTACTTTAGTTGCTCAGTTCCTTGTGAACTATTGCTTTGCTTTGCTTTGCATAAGCAACTTGCATTGAGGTAACTTCCTAACTTCATGTAGTCTGGAGACCCGGCTGTTACCGGGCCGGGCAAATTGTCTGAAGTCCTCCTTAAGAGGCAATGCTTGTGTATGTTTATTTTTAAGCCCAAGCAGGAAAAGTCCTTCAAGTAAGGCAATTGGTGGAAGGTAGGGACAAGCAACCTGTCCCCCACTATTCAGTGAGTCTTCTCCTTGCTCCCATTGCATGGTTGTAGCATTGAGATCAAAAGCCCAAGATCTGTCGTGTCAGAGTCATCGAGTATAGAAGGGTTCCCCTATTCTGGACCCATGCTCATTTGTCAGCTCTCCCTGGTTAGGGATAAGAGCTGTGAGGTCTGATCCTCACTTCATCCTTTCATCTGCTTCACCTTAGCCTCGTAATGGCAAGGTTAAGAGCAAACACAGCCTGTACAGACGATTGCTTAGGCAGTCAAACCTGATTGATTGAGCCCCCTTGTTTGGCTATAGTGCGTGTTATGTGGATATCTGATTGACATGCTTGTTTGAGATACCTGTTCTCATTTGATGATATATGATTGTATGCTTGTGTGCTAGCTTCTTTCCTGGTTAGGTTAGTTTGCTTATGCAAGTAGGATAGAAAACCGAACTTAGGGTTAACGATGCATGACAACATTAGGCTCGAGTCTCAGCTCCCTTAGTTGTGTGTCTTTCCCCGGTTTCTGGTTAATAATTTAGTCCCTTTCAGGGGAACTACATCGCCCTGATCCTCGTTCCAGACGAGGTATGTAGGCAGGGGGTCGTGCGAGACCTCTCCGGGCAACCTTTTTCTTTTTTGCGTGCGTTTACTTGTTATCTGACTGTGTGTTTTGGGTTCGGATGCCGACGTAAGCCCAGTGATTGGCAGTCGGGCTCCACGTTTGCCCTTGTGAATGTGTTTTGGTTCGGATGCCGACATAATTCCATCCAGTGGTTGTCGGGCTCCATGTTTGCCACCCTTGCTTGTTTGTGTCGTTTTGTGTTGTTTGGCGTGCGTAAGCCGAACTACAGTGGCTCTGATTCTTGTTCCAGACAAGATATGTAGGCATAAGGTGCGATACCTTATCGAGCCCGTTTCTCTTAACCCCACCTGCGTTCCCCGTGTGTGTGTGTGATGTTTAGCAACCTTTTCTTTATTCTAGGACGTGGATCCCTAGGAGTACCTAGGACGTGAGGGGTGCTAATACCTTCCCCTCGCGTAACCGACTCCCGAACCTTTTCTCTCTGGTCGCGAGACCATGTCTTTCCAGGTTTCTCTGAGCGTTTCCTTTCCCTATCTTGGGATAAATAACGTTTAGTGGCGGCTCTGTGTGTTTTTATTTTTAGGCTCGCCGGTTGATTTTTCGCAGGATGCGACAGCTGGCGACTCTGCTGGGGATATCGCGATGTAGACCTATGCTGGTCCATCGTCCCTAAGCGAGTCCTTCCTAGCGTTCTAGGATTAGTTTAGGTTGCTTGTTTGTGTTATTTATTGCATTTATTATTCTAACCAGTGTGTATATATTTGCATTAAATGTTTGCATGCATCATACTATCATGTTGTTGCCGTCCTCTGCAGGTGGCTCTGTTGTTTGGGGTGGGTGTTCTGAGTGGGGCTAAAACCCAGGCCCGAGTATACACCTAGGACTAGTGTGGTCTCACGTTGCCTCTTTCATGTTAAGTCAACATGTGCCTGGCGGCGTGATGTGCCACAAGCCGGACGAGGCTCACTTGATAGTGCTCATCTCTGTGGATATTCCGCTTTGTTTGAGTCACTCCATTTGAGTTGTTGACTCTGGTGACCGATCATTACCGGATCTTTGGTTTAGACGATTTTAAGGGAGCTACAATGGCACACCCGAAAGGGCAAACCCATTGAGTATCTCCGCCCGATTGTCGAGACCATTATCCGCCTTAGGATGACTTGATTAGAACTTACCTGTGAGGGGAGGGTTGTTCTGTCAGATGTTTGTTTAGATAGCCTTCAGATGGTGACTTTTGATCTGTGATTCAGAGACATATTTATGAGTCGGATTTATGGTTATTGTAGCGGTGTATTCGTCGCTATATGATCTATCGATTAAATCACAAGCTATGAGATACATGAAAAATTTCGAGTCGCCACCGCACTTTTATTTATCCAAAGGATTGGCTAAAAAGCGAACAAAAGCCTAAGAAGTTTTACACGTAGAAAACTAATAAAAAAGATCAGAGAGTCTGGGTAAGGGGTAAATTACGCAATGGGAAGGTGTTAGGCACCCATCACGTCCTAGGTACTCCTAGGGAGCCCTTTTCACACTTGTTATGCAAAATTATTATTTATTATGACAAAAATATTGTGCAAACATGATTGGGATGATGAGAAAAGAATATACATTTTTTATTATTATTGGGTTATTGGGTTCGAACGGATGAACCCGTTGCCTACGTACCTTCCATCAAAGGTAAGGATCAGAACGCCGTAGTTCGGCTAAAAGATTTCCAAAAGTGGGTTAGGTTCAATTTTAAACACAAACCCTAGGTCTTACGTTATCCACGGGAGAAAACTCAACCTTATATAAACAACAACGTCCACCATGTGAGAACGGCTTCAACTTGCCAGGGAGGGGTTAACCCTATAATAGGCAAGGAAGACTTACAATTCAATCACTAAAGACAGAAGGTGAGATTAACATCAACCACTAAGATAAATCAAACCTATAGCTCATGTATGAAAGCATTAATAATGGACAAGGCCAAAACAAGTGAATGAGTGAAGTTACTGATTATGATTATGAAAATGAAGTCAAAGTATGATTAAGATCAATTCAAATAAGTATTATGAAATGGAGTTTGAAAAAAGGTCAAGGACTTGAGTCCAGGTTTTTAGTTAGAAAAACATGAAGATGTTTGCACAACACTTATGTCAAGTTTGAAAGATAAAGTGTGAAAAAGGTTTTAAGACGTAATAAATGATGAATGGATGAGAATGGAAAGTAAAACTTCTTAGGAGGTTCACTTCTTGAGATCATATGGGGAATGATTCAAGTGTGTCCTTTGGAATAGCAATGGATAATAATAAACAAACAAAGCAAAGAAAAAGGCGGATACCGGATGCCAATCAATGGTCTTATACCAGTCTCCTAAAACAAAACGGGATATCTGATGCCACTCAATGGACTTACACTAATCTCCACAGGCAAAGAAATAAAAGCGGATACCGGATACCAATAGATGGATTTACACCAGTCTCCTAAAACAGAACAGGATATCAGATGCCACTCAATGGTCTTACACTAATCTCCTCAAAAGAAAACAAAAATGAAACAGGGAAATCAACTGCCAATCTATCTGGACTTAGGTTAACTCCACAGTATGCTCCTAGGAAATCCAATGCCACGTCACTGGGACTTATAATGGACCCTCACATACAAGAACAAAAGCAACAATATGATCACAGGAATGCAAATGCCAACTTACAGGGACTTATAACTGCAACCTCACATACAAATCAAACAGATCAAATTATGATCACAGGATAACAGATGCCAACTTACAGGGACTTATAACTGTATCCTCACATACAAACAGATAAAACAGAAGATATGAGTGACCAAATGAGGTCTTACACTCTATCCTTCCATATCACAGGAGCAATGGCCAAAAGAAATGGACTTACAATTGTCCTCCATGGGCAAACAACAATGATAGCATCACAAAACAAATGAGATGGTCATGCACTAATGGCAATTGATGATAATGATAAATGCATAACATATAAGCAGGCAAGTGCACATGAAGCAATCAATCAATCAATGAATATCAAACAGCACACTCTATAGCCAAACAATGGGGCTCACACAAGAGGGTTTGACTTTAAAAGTCCACTGTAATGGGTAAAGGTCGCTCTTAACCTGGCCATTGAGGGGCTCAGGTGAAGCAGATGAAAAGGAGATGAGGAGTATGCCTCATTGCTTCTATCTCAAATCAGAGAGAGCATCAAAGAAAGTGTGGGAGTTCAGAAAGTAGGAACTCTCTCCACATGATTGACTCGATTGGATCTTGGGTATTTATCTCATTGCTTCCACCATGTAATGGGAGCAAAGAGAGGACACACTGAATAGTGGGGGATAGATTGCTTATCCCTACCTTCCACCAATTGCCTTACTTGAAGGACTTTTCCTGCTTAGGACAAATTTAAACACACACAGGCATTGCCTCTTAAGGAGGACTTCAGACAGTTTGCCCGGTCAAATAACAGACCGGGTCTCCAGACTACATGAAGAAGAAGTAATTATACCTCAAAGCAAATGCTAAAAAGCAAAGCAAGCAATCAAGTTCAAAGAACTTAAGCAACTAAAGTACCTGCAAAAGTCAAACTTATTAGAAAACAAGTCAACAGTCAAAACCAAAAAAGAAATAACCCAATAGTCACACAGAAAGACCAATTGTGCAAGGCCCAAAGACTCAAGTATGAGTCACCTACAAAACAAGGGTTAGCATGTGGCAAACAATCAAATTCAATCACATTTGAGTGATCCTTAAAGCATGGGTGCTCAACCTGAAACAACAGCTCAATTGTAAGCTCAGAAGACCACTAGGACTAGCCTAGGGTCAAAGATGAAAGAAAAAGTCAAGGCAGCAAGCAATGTCAACCCAAATCAAGTTTAAACATTCAAGAAGCATTCTCAATTGGATTCATAATCATATCATGCATCATGGTCATTTCATATGCAAAGTAATGCAAAGCATGGCAAAAGAAGCAGACAAAAGTCAACAGCAAAGACTTCATTCAAAAGTCAACTCAAACATTTTCAAAAATTATGAAATAAATCATACTCAAACCTAACATCTAACATGGTATACATGTAAAATTTCATGGAATTTGGATGAGAGGAAGGTAGTCAAATAAAATCATGAAGTCAAATCAAAATCAAGTAAGCATGGTGAAAGTCAACAAACATGGGTCAACTTCAAAAAATCATATCAATTTGAAAACAGAAGAGAAATGAATGAGATTAACACCAATGCAAAGCTTGAGATGTCTAGTTATCACATATGAAATTTCATGGACATACAATATGATTTGAGAATTTCACAAAGGATTTGGCAGGGCATAGCACAAAAAGTCAACAAACGACCACATATGGAAGAAAATTCTCCATCAAATGGAAAACAGCAAGATTAATTCCAAGAAAATTCATACATGAAGTAGACATACAAAGGATCATTCATGCAAAATTTCAAGTGATTTGGATGTAGGGAAGTGTGTGAACAAAAATTGTGAAAATGCATGATCATGGTATGACACCCAATGCAACACACAACTTCAAAAAATCATAACTATCAATCCACAAATGATAAATGCACAAACTTTATATGGAAATGAAGATCAATGTGTCTAGTTTCACCACAAAAAATTTCAAAGGCATTGGATATAACATGAGAATTTCACAATTGAAATGGCACAATGTATCATTCATGCACACATGTGAAGAAATCATTTATCAATTAAAATCCAGGACATGAAAAATTAATTAAAATTCACAATTAAATATTAGACTCATTTGTGAACATGTGGAAAAAAATTCATAATTTTTGGTGAAAAAATGAATGAGAAAATGATTTGTGAAATTGGGTGAAATATTGGATGAAATATGAAACAATAGGCATGGCAAATGGTCAAATAAAGTCAACCGGTGGCAATTGGGTAATATTTGCCTCATTTAGTAAAACGGCAGCGTTTTGAGCGCGCCCAGGAAATGTTTCCATTGGTCCCAATCCAATGGAACAGTAACAATTGCAACAACAACCAATGGCTTCAAGATTCTAGGTTCACATGCATTTTAGGGTTTTGGCAAACAGCAAACAGCCTTTGGTTCATCAACATGTTCATTATCAACCAGCAAACACAAACTTCATACAAGTTCAATCACATCCAAACAAATTCGACAACAAACAACTCAGCAGTATAGCATCATTATGGACAAGGTAATTGTTTAAATAACAGCAGCAACAACCATCATTATGTTCATTATCCAACAGCAAGCAACAGCATGATATGCATTGCAGTTTGGCAATTGCAGCAGGGCATGACAGCATGTAACATGTATTCATCATTAATAATCATTCAAAAATAAACAGCAGCATACAACATGTTTCAACACTGCAGCAGGGTATCATGGCATTCAGTACAGGCAGCATCATGGTTTAGCACAGTAGGTTCATGCAATTAAAACAGACAACAGCAGCAGTATTCATCATTCGACCAAACCAAAACAAATGACAGCATGGTATTATCAACATCAGCTTGATCAATCAACCAGAAACAACAGCAACATGTATGTTTATCACCATAAATCAAGCTTCGAGCCAAATCAGACAAAAACATGGCATTGGTACTGCATCATGTAACATCCAACAGCACAAACCATACACAACAGCAGCACAACAAATTCTAACAGCATTTATGATTCACACGCAGCAGCAGGGGTATTAACATTCAATGGTTCATTCTAATCAATACCAAACAAGTTCAGACAAAAATTCAAAAAGCAGCAAGGCAATGAAACATTAACCATCGAGGCAACCTCAAACCAACACAAACCAAATACATTTCATGTGGATATAAAGTTTCAAAAATGCAGCATGGTATAGCAGCAACAGCAACATGGTATTTCAAGCACCAAAAGACAAACAGCATGAACAAATGATTGTGATATTCATATTGCAAACAGACAACAGCAACATTCATGTTTTAAAACTGCAGCAAGGTTTAGCATGGCATCAATGTGTTCATCCATATCCAAACAAAATAACCAACAGCACACAAAAGCAATGGCATTCAAAGTTCTGGGCAAAGTTCTTGTAGCTAGGGTTTGGCAGCAATGGTATTCATCATCATGCTTCATGTTTATGGTTCATCAACATGCCAAAATTCGAGCAAAACACACAATGGCAGGGCAAGCAGCATGATACCATCATCATTCAAACAGCAGACCAAATAACAGCATATAGCACAATCAAATGAATTTTTTAGGACAATGTTCATAAGGCTCAAAACAAGCAGGGCAGGCTTCATCATCAACATACATTCTCAACCAAAATTCAAGAGACATGGCAGTTAGCAAGGCAATGACAAAGTTCATGTAATGTCCAAAGCAGCCCTAAACCAAACATAACTAACACAGCTCACATGGATTTCTAGGCAAGGCAGGTTGCAAACAGCAGTAGTACATATTAAGCATCATCAAGATTTGACCAACAAAGCAAATAACAGCATAGCATCATAACAGCAGTAGCAACATTCATCATAACAGCAGGTTTTAGCATAACAGCACTGTTAACATCATGTCATCATCATTATAACACAAAACATGAACAACAGCATACAACAGCACATAACATATTTCACATTGGATTTTCTGGACATGATATTTGGTTCAATGTAACAGTGCACTCATCATCAAGCAGTTACAATAAAATCCAACAATAACACATGGACAACATGTTACAGCAAGCAGGGTTCATTGAGTAGTTACCAACATCAAAACAAACATGACTCAACCAAACATACATCAGCATGGGATTTCATCATCAAACAGTATTTCAGCCTTCAGTTTCATCATCATGAAACAAAGTAGAGCAAGCAATCACAACAACAGGGTTTTAGCATGTTCATAAAAACATCATCAATCTACAGCAGGTCGAATTTTCAAAATGCCCTAAATCCAAAATCTAGCATACCAACAGCATCATTAACCATCAAGGAACAATAATATAGCATCACATTTTAAGGAAACACAGCAAGCAAGGTGAATCGAACAGAAATAAGTTTGGACACACAACATGAAATCCAGATTTCTTGGCCATGACATAACCATTTCATTCAAAACAAATTGCATTGAAACTAGCATACCAAGACCTTTCAGAAACATAACATAGCAAGGCATATGAGGGAGGTCGATAACTTACTTGGTTTGGAAGAAAACGTAGCAACAGTTATGTATTGATGGAATAAGGTGCAAACAGGTGATGCTTATGCTTTGTAATGAAGGATGTTGAAGCTTTTCTAGCTCGAGAACACTTGGAGCTCTTCAAATCTCATCTTGCCATTAAAGGTCCTTTGTAAAACAGAGCTTGAAAATGTTGGTCCAGCTAGGATTTTTCAATTGGAAAGCAGTCTACAATGATGATGGATGATGAAGAAAGCCAAGAAAGCTCGAGGGTTTACAGCTTTTTTGCAGAAAATCTCAGTCAAGCAAAAATGCAAGATGAGAGAGTAAGAGTATTTTCTGTGTGGTGGCTGTCAAAATTAGGGTTGGAAATGCAGAAATGAAGTTTAAATATGGTCTGCTTTTGGTCCTTTAATGATGTGTTAAGCTGGTTTATGCTAAATGATATGATTTGCAACTTTGCTAATTTGTACCAAAGTGGAATGGAGGGTGTGTGCTGCTGCGAATTGGGCCTGTGAAAAGCTGCAGAAGGACAACCTGTTTTGCTGTTTGTAGTGGTACATGTACTGCTGTACTGATTTTGTTCAAATGAAGCCAATTGCCAATTTTGTCCATTTTGCATTTTGATTCAAGATGATGGGAAAATGGTAGTATGATGATGGTTTTAAGCTTTGAGCAAGTTTCAAATATGGTTTAAAACATTTCCCAATTGGCAAAATGATGAAAAAGTCCATAAATCAAAAAGTCAAAGTTTGGTCAAACTTTGATTTTAAATGCAAAAGGTCCAAAAATGCCATTTTGAATGGCAAGGTTTTAGGTCATGAAATTTATATTTTTGGAAAGAGGATGAAAAATGTGATGTGTAGGAAAAAACCCCACCAAATTTGGCCTTATGGTTTGAGAGATATGGCTTGTTGAAGTTCAAAAATTGGTGAAAATGATTTGATCATATCTTGACAACCACACATGGGATTTTGATGTTCTTGGACTTTTTGAAAATGGGAGAACAAGATCTTCAACTTTCATGTTGGGCAAAAATTCATTTGAAGCTTGTATCATGATGTAAGTTTAAGATCAAGAAGTTTCCATTTTTGGCAGTCGAAATTACAGGTCCACTTTCTATTTCTGGAAAATTTCTGATTTCACTTGATTTTCTTCCATGATGAGGTTTGACATGATATATGAGGCTTATACAAGCATGAATGAACTCTTTCAGATCAATTCTATCCATCAAATCCTTGATTAAATCAACTGTTGACCAAGTTTGACTGTCTGTTGACTTTTTCTAGGGTTTTGAATGATTGATGCACTTCTTCTGATGATTTCCAAACCCTAATTCCTTGAGATCTTGACTTCAAATGATGTCTCAAGATGCATGAACTTTTGATTATTGATCATGATGCCCAAATTCCACAAGAATGGCCATCATCCATTGCTTTGACTGACCACTGACTGATTTTGACCTAATTGCTGATGATTGCTTCAACTGCAAGCAAAAAGATTAGACTGACAATATTTTCGTACTTTTTGAATGATAAACATATGAAAGCAAAGATATACAAATGCAAAGTATGCTTGGTGATCAAGAAATAAACCCACAAGGCAATCTATCCACTAGGAGGGGACAAAGGCATGCAATGATCCTTGAGGTTATGACATGAATGATATGGGCCATGAGGGATCTTAGGGCCCAAAATTGGGGTCTTACAGATGCCCCTATTTAAGGTCGTTCTAGCCGGAGAAGTGAAGTTTAGAAATCTTCATCTCGACGCGGTAGAATGGGCTTAAATAACAGTAATGAGACAAATTTTGGTCCCTAAGAGACCTCATGATGCAGATGTATGCGTGCAAAAGACACAAATTCTGTGGAGAATATGATTCACACAGAAGAAAAGACGATCCATCGGAGTAATACACTCACCAGGAACAGAGACTCTAACAAGACTCTATGGGGATAATAAAAGAAAAAGAAATGTGTGAATAATACACGACTCCAAACTGGGGAAGATAAGACTGACATAACGTCAATAAGACACGACTCTGATTAGAAAACAGAAAACAGACTGGAGAACTCAATGGGGAGTGAAGGACTCACACTGGGAAAAGATATCCAAAGGAAAATAAATCCATTGGAGAGACACAAGCTGACTCCTGGGGAGAAGCAACAGAAAAACTTCACTGAGGAAGTAACAAAGCAAATGAGATGTTACCAGGCATACGAGTAACAAACTCAGGAAAATCTGACTCCACAGGGGGACCGAGGTCATAATAGGGAGCAGAAAGGAGGGAACACCAAGGATACCGGTTACTGGGTATATAATAGGTGACCGACCAAAGCGTGAATTGGATTTCACTTCCAAAACACTCATCATCCTGAAGAGAGCTAGAAAAGCAAACTTGTTTATAGGATGGATATTCAATTCCACAAGGAAAATGAATCTTACTCTGAGGGGAAAACAATCAAAAGATCGACTCAAGAGTGAACGAGATATAATATCCATTACCGTCAGAACGTGGATAGAATACTCAGATGAGACATATTATTCATTACCGGCAGACCGTGAATAATATACTCGAAAGGGAAAATTATCCTGAACCGGTTACTGGGTTGTTTATAGGATAAAATCCGAAAACGTGAATTGGTTTTCACTTCCAAAACACTCATCATCCGAAAGGAGGGCTTGAAAAAGCAAATCGACTTACAGGATGGGCATTCGAATCCACAACGGGAAAACGAATCTTACTCAAATGGGGACACAAACCCAAAGAGTGCATGAGATACAATATCCATTACCGGCAGACCGTGGACAAGATACTCGCATGAGATATATTATCTATTACCGTCAGAACGTAGATAATAAACTCGCATGGTAAGAAACACCAGAGATACCGGTTACTGGGTATATAATAGGTGATCTACCGAAACGTGAATTGGATTTCACTTCCAAAACACTCATCATCCAAAACACAAACTGGTTAAAGGATGGCTATTCGATTCTACAAAGAATACGAATCTTACTCGACTGGGGAAGATCAACAAAGGATTCCGACCGAAGAGCGCATGAGATATACTATTCATTACCGGCAGACCGTGAATAATATACTCGCATGGAAGACTATCCACAACCGGTTACTGGGTTAATAAAGGATAAATCAACCGAAAAGAAAGGCATCGGGATACCAAATTAGGCATATAATGATGATCAATCAAAAAGAGCAACAGACATTACCAACAAAAGGGTAAATGAAAGGCGAACTGCTGAGGATAAATTGCAAGCATCCGGCAATTATCGACAGAGGCTAGCTGGGGATACATTGGTAAGCAACCAATGGTCCGGGGAACAAATCACTAGCATACGGTGAAAAGACCCACTGGGGATAAAATTGCTAGCATACGGCAATTATCCACAAAAGACTTGCTGAGGATATAAGTGCTGATCTGAGCAACTTATACAAGCAAAAGGAAAATCAACATCAAGTATTGAATGAAGATAACCACGAAATTAGGGTTTACATCTACCGAATACGGGGTAGAAGACCAAAAACTCCGCGTGGGGATAGAACAAATCACAAATCCGCACGGGAAACCAAAATGGGGTTTATAACAAACCACAAACTGCTGGAGAGCAGGAAAATAGGATTTACGACTACCGGGTATACGGGTAGAAAAACCAAAAAATCTGGCTGGAGAATAAAAGGTGTATAACCACAAATTCTGTCAAGAAAGCCAGGAAAGATAGGACTTACAACTACCAGTTATGAGGGTAGAGGCCCAAAAACATTCCGCTGGGGAACAACCCACTGGGAAACACAAGATATCTGACAAATAGCCAATTCGGGAATGATCCGAAAAGACAGACTGAATCAAGACACGTCCTAATGAGGATGTAACTCAAATAGGAAAATCCATCCCAATATATGTGTTGGGAGGAAACGGAAGAAACCGTCATCCACGAGGATATATCTCAGTGGGGAACTGCAGAAGGAAAGACAGACATTTTCTGCTTATGGGGTTGACTCTATATGGAGAGATTTATAACACCCGACATCTGCTTGGGGAGATCTGTAAAGAGATCTATATCACCATAGCAGGAGACACGACAAACAAAAGATATATGGCAAGAAATGCGACATGAATATCTGAATGTTTATGAATATGCATGAATATGCGTGATTTATGTTTGATGAATGCTGACAAAACAGACAATTCTAACACAAACAAGTTCAGGAACCAAACGTCCGGTATTATACTTCCAGGGGAACAACCAGCTGGAAAGCCAATCTGCGGAGATCTGTATGCTGTAAAGCAAAGATCTGCAAGTACTGCTGAAGAAGCAGAGAATCAGAAATATCAGGAAACAACCCAAACAGGGTACAGAAAGTCACAACGGGCGAAACGGCCACCAAGACGAATCTGTAGAGGAACAAGAGAAGTCCCAAAGTATATCTGCAGGGGATCCCAGTGTCAACTGAGAAACAAAGGGCGCATAAGCACGAACTGCTGTAGAAGCAAATCCACATAACTCCGCTGGGGGACAACCCACTGAGGGAGAACGATATCATCCAGGTAGAATCTAACTGCGTAAGCAACTCTACTGGGGAAAACTGTCGGCTACTCTCTTGGGAACAAACCACTGAGGGAGGACAGATCAAACAAATAGATTCTGCAACGAACCACTCCACTTGGGGAGAATACACAGCAAACTGATCACAACAAGTAGATTCTGCAATACAAGCCACTCTACTGGGGATCACAAACAGTCAGGAAATAAAATCCGTTCACTGGAGGCAAAAGCCATCATCCGACCATACTGGGGATGAAGGAGTATTCAACAGGCGAAACTGCCGCAACAAACACTCTGCAGACTGAGCTGAGGAAAAGATGGTTGAAATACTGGGATATCAACCCAAATCAAAACTGCTCAGGAAAATAAATCCTGCTCTGCCGGAGAGAATAACTCTGATGGAGAGATAGCAATAATTCCGCAGACGACTTCGCCGGGGAGAAAGGTAAAGTACCGGGTATCAAACCACTGACTTACCGAGTCTTCAAAAAGAAAGCGATCGTGCTGAGGAAACAGACAAATCCTGCTGGCACACTGCATGGGGAGAAGAGGTAACAACTCCACTTGCAATCCTGGTGGGGATATTAATAACAGCTCTACTCGCGACTCCGAGGGGAGTACTGATCAATCAGTTACACTCATGACTGTGCTGAGGAGACAAATAAAGTCTGGGGCATACGACCCACTGGAGAAAGTGACGGGGCACCAAGGTGATAAACCATCAACCACCGAAACTTCTCAATAAAACACCCATGCTAGGGAAAACTGCTGCTGGAGAAAACAAAGTCTTCAACAACATATACTTGCGACTGTACTGGGGAACAACCCCAACAACAACTCTGTCTGAGGAACAACCTCAACAAAGATCTGGAGAAAGAAGATACCACCAAATCAGGAATATGAACAAATGTCTTACCTGTTGGGAATCACGCCACCCTCGGGAGAGCACTGAGATATTCTTGAGTATCCTTTCAATCTTGTGAATGTTCACTTTGTTTAAAACAAAAAATTTGAAAAATTTGATTTGTTTAAAACAATGACATTTTATCAATTTAAAACAAAACATTTGTTGAATTGAAACAAATAAGAGTGCAAATAATTGGATAAAAAGCTCAAATTGATTTGATAGAATGGTAGTCTGCAAATGGCAAGACTCCATAGATCTGTACAAATTTGAAATCAGTGATATATATTGGAAGAGGGCTACATTGAACATAATGATCCTTTCTCCACCAATTTGAATCTCGATGTATCCGAAGCTTCAGTTGACGACGAATCGAGAATCTTCTGACGAAATGACGACTGATGAACCAGAAAGTCTTGTCATGATGCAGTTACTTGCCAAATCCCTAATTTTTGCCTAGATTGCCCCAGAGTGAGGTACTCAATCTAGCGGGTATGCAAATATATCTTTTCTTTTTTTTTTAAGTCTCTAATTTTTGCCTGGATTACTCTTGCGGGTTCTCCACCGAGACGCTCATTTTTGCCTAAGCCGCCCTTTCGGGTTTTCAACTTAGCGAGCTATTCTTTTTTTCATTCTTTTTTTTATTTGCATATACTTTTTTTTTTCTAGGCAAAGTATCTCTTAACTGCATCTGAATTCACAGGACGAGTGAAATCCTCCCCATCCATTGTTGTAAGCATTAAAGCACCGCCTGAAAAGGCTCTCTTAACAACATATGGACCCTCGTAGTTTGGAGTCCACTTGCCCCTGGAATCGGGCGCGAACGACAAAACTTTCTTGAGCACAAGGTCACCTTCTCGGAACACACGAGGCTTGACCTTCATGTCGAACGTTTTCTTCATTCTTTGCTGATATAACTGACCATGGCACATGGCAGTTAATCTCTTCTCTTCAATCAGATTCAATTGATCATAACGACTTTGAACCCATTCAGCATCAGTCAACTTGGGACTTGAGGGTATAATCTTTTTTCCCTTGGAAAAATTTTGAAAAAAATTTTCCTGTTTTTTTGATTTTTTCATCTTTTTTTTTTTTTTTTTTTTTTTTTTTTTTTTTTAATTGATCCCCAGTTTGACTGGTTTGCTGATTCTCGTGATACAGCTGAATGAGCTCTTCTCGGTGCTCAAGAAGGCGGGTAATCTCGTCAGGAATCCCCTTCAACATCATCTTCCTCTGCCCCAGATACAAGGACTTCAAGATTGGGAGATGGCGTTGGATCATTATGTTCAATGGGTTTAGAAATCCCTGCATAATGATTCTGGATAATGAAAAGCTTTTGTATTTAAACAAGCAAATCAATTATGCAGATGAAAAAGCTGTTTTATGTTTTTCATGGTTTTTTGTGATCACTGATTTCATGCAAAAGCAAAAAGTGAAAACAAATGGAAAAACAAATGTTTGACAATGCATTAATTGGATGAAAACATCATTGTATTAAATGCTGCCAACAATGTCATCACTTCTCCTTTTGGCATGGGAGAAGGGTTTTAAACAAAGTGAACAAATCATGCTGATTTATGAATGACCGTAGGAACATCCACAGCGACCCAATTGTGGCAAGATACCACCAGGAATGATGAAATTGTTCAAGTCCTTCTGCATATACTTCCAAGATAGCAGCAGCTTCTTCTTCAGGTTGATCAGCATGAATGAATCCTCCACTCGTGAACAGACCTTGCTCATTGCATGCCCCAGCACCATAGCCAATGCCAGCCCGGGATTGGTTAACCAGGAATAAATCCATCAACAGGAATAAATCTATCAACAGCACTAAGGCTGGCAAAATCCTCTCTGAATTCACAACTCTCTTGCTCAGGATGATCCATCAATCTAGCAGAGTTGGCTCTGGTATAATACCGGCAAAGTGCGTCTTCAAAGTAAATGAAGATCGCAGGGTCAGACCACAAGACGGGAGACCGGAACAAAACACCTGTTTATGCAAATGATGCATGAAGTGTTTATGCATATGCTTGTTTTTATATCAAAGGAACCCGAGGGTTTTATTTGCAAACTTTGAATTTTTAAGCATTTTGATCTTACATGAGAATATCTCATCAGATATATCAGGTGAAAAAAATTTTCCGGTTTTTTCATGTTTTGAAAATTTTTGCAAAATAAACTCCTTTGAGTTCCTTGAAAATTTTCTTTTTATCTGATGATATGGATGCAGATGAATGCATGAATGTATGAATGCAACAAACACACTCAAGGATCAAACAAAGCACACCAAACAAAGGTCGTGGGAAAGCTCTATGTATCCCTAATATCAATCATCCATTTTGGTGGATTTAGGTTTTCACCTTATCGACACCCAAGTTCCATTGATATTAACGGTACATGAACCGGTTCAAACATTCCTAATATCAACCAGCCGCTTTGGTGGATTTTAGGTCTTACACCTGATCCGGGATCCATTGATATTAACAATGTTTGAACGACTCAACCACGAATCACGGGTTTGTTGAGAGTCACGAGCATGGAGTCTCGGTTAAGAACCACCCAAAGGGAGTGTACTAGGGTTTAAACCTGCCAGACATGTTCTATCAGAGGTTCCCATAATCATCGTTCCATCTTTCGAATATTATCGGAGGAACGAATACTCGTATTCCAAGAATATTCTCAAGAGAAACTCTTATGAGTGTAGTATCGCGTAACAATCGTATCAGAACTGACATCTGAACGACCTCCGCACTACGGTCCTAAAAATAGGCCAAGATGGGTTTGGTAAACTAAGGTCCTTGGCTTCTGCGGAACATGATTGAAAGAATAATGTCTAACCACAAATAACTTGTGTGACATTATTAATTCAACATGACCTCCACCAAGTGAACGGACTCGCAAGTCAACTGGCTAAGGACTACTCCACACCAGTCGACGAGACTATGCCATTCTCCTATCCTAGAGTGCACTCGAGTTCGGGTACAGAACTCATCTCACAGATCACCAAAGCAAACAGCAAATGTATATCAAGCAATTCACACATTACAATCAATACATTCATCCCAAATTGTACAAAAATATGTCAGACAAAGAATAACAATATAGCACAACAAGGGTGAAAAGTAGGCAATACCACCAAGGAAACCAGAGATTCTGGGTTCGATCCCCAGCAGAGTCGCCACTTTTCTGTAGCGGTGTATTCGTCGCTATATGATCTATCGATTAAATCACAAGCTATGAGATACATGAAAAATTTCGAGTCGCCACCGCACTTTTATTTATCCAAAGGATTGGCTAAAAAGCGAACAAAAGCCTAAGAAGTTTTACACGTAGAAAACTAATAAAAAAGATCAGAGAGTCTGGGTAAGGGGTAAATTACGCAATGGGAAGGTGTTAGGCACCCATCACGTCCTAGGTACTCCTAGGGAGCCCTTTTCACACTTGTTATGCAAAATTATTATTTATTATGACAAAAATATTGTGCAAACATGATTGGGATGATGAGAAAAGAATATACATTTTTTATTATTATTGGGTTATTGGGTTCGAACGGATGAACCCGTTGCCTACGTACCTTCCATCAAAGGTAAGGATCAGAACGCCGTAGTTCGGCTAAAAGATTTCCAAAAGTGGGTTAGGTTCAATTTTAAACACAAACCCTAGGTCTTACGTTATCCACGGGAGAAAACTCAACCTTATATAAACAACAACGTCCACCATGTGAGAACGGCTTCAACTTGCCAGGGAGGGGTTAACCCTATAATAGGCAAGGAAGACTTACAATTCAATCACTAAAGACAGAAGGTGAGATTAACATCAACCACTAAGATAAATCAAACCTATAGCTCATGTATGAAAGCATTAATAATGGACAAGGCCAAAACAAGTGAATGAGTGAAGTTACTGATTATGATTATGAAAATGAAGTCAAAGTATGATTAAGATCAATTCAAATAAGTATTATGAAATGGAGTTTGAAAAAAGGTCAAGGACTTGAGTCCAGGTTTTTAGTTAGAAAAACATGAAGATGTTTGCACAACACTTATGTCAAGTTTGAAAGATAAAGTGTGAAAAAGGTTTTAAGACGTAATAAATGATGAATGGATGAGAATGGAAAGTAAAACTTCTTAGGAGGTTCACTTCTTGAGATCATATGGGGAATGATTCAAGTGTGTCCTTTGGAATAGCAATGGATAATAATAAACAAACAAAGCAAAGAAAAAGGCGGATACCGGATGCCAATCAATGGTCTTATACCAGTCTCCTAAAACAAAACGGGATATCTGATGCCACTCAATGGACTTACACTAATCTCCACAGGCAAAGAAATAAAAGCGGATACCGGATACCAATAGATGGATTTACACCAGTCTCCTAAAACAGAACAGGATATCAGATGCCACTCAATGGTCTTACACTAATCTCCTCAAAAGAAAACAAAAATGAAACAGGGAAATCAACTGCCAATCTATCTGGACTTAGGTTAACTCCACAGTATGCTCCTAGGAAATCCAATGCCACGTCACTGGGACTTATAATGGACCCTCACATACAAGAACAAAAGCAACAATATGATCACAGGAATGCAAATGCCAACTTACAGGGACTTATAACTGCAACCTCACATACAAATCAAACAGATCAAATTATGATCACAGGATAACAGATGCCAACTTACAGGGACTTATAACTGTATCCTCACATACAAACAGATAAAACAGAAGATATGAGTGACCAAATGAGGTCTTACACTCTATCCTTCCATATCACAGGAGCAATGGCCAAAAGAAATGGACTTACAATTGTCCTCCATGGGCAAACAACAATGATAGCATCACAAAACAAATGAGATGGTCATGCACTAATGGCAATTGATGATAATGATAAATGCATAACATATAAGCAGGCAAGTGCACATGAAGCAATCAATCAATCAATGAATATCAAACAGCACACTCTATAGCCAAACAATGGGGCTCACACAAGAGGGTTTGACTTTAAAAGTCCACTGTAATGGGTAAAGGTCGCTCTTAACCTGGCCATTGAGGGGCTCAGGTGAAGCAGATGAAAAGGAGATGAGGAGTATGCCTCATTGCTTCTATCTCAAATCAGAGAGAGCATCAAAGAAAGTGTGGGAGTTCAGAAAGTAGGAACTCTCTCCACATGATTGACTCGATTGGATCTTGGGTATTTATCTCATTGCTTCCACCATGTAATGGGAGCAAAGAGAGGACACACTGAATAGTGGGGGATAGATTGCTTATCCCTACCTTCCACCAATTGCCTTACTTGAAGGACTTTTCCTGCTTAGGACAAATTTAAACACACACAGGCATTGCCTCTTAAGGAGGACTTCAGACAGTTTGCCCGGTCAAATAACAGACCGGGTCTCCAGACTACATGAAGAAGAAGTAATTATACCTCAAAGCAAATGCTAAAAAGCAAAGCAAGCAATCAAGTTCAAAGAACTTAAGCAACTAAAGTACCTGCAAAAGTCAAACTTATTAGAAAACAAGTCAACAGTCAAAACCAAAAAAGAAATAACCCAATAGTCACACAGAAAGACCAATTGTGCAAGGCCCAAAGACTCAAGTATGAGTCACCTACAAAACAAGGGTTAGCATGTGGCAAACAATCAAATTCAATCACATTTGAGTGATCCTTAAAGCATGGGTGCTCAACCTGAAACAACAGCTCAATTGTAAGCTCAGAAGACCACTAGGACTAGCCTAGGGTCAAAGATGAAAGAAAAAGTCAAGGCAGCAAGCAATGTCAACCCAAATCAAGTTTAAACATTCAAGAAGCATTCTCAATTGGATTCATAATCATATCATGCATCATGGTCATTTCATATGCAAAGTAATGCAAAGCATGGCAAAAGAAGCAGACAAAAGTCAACAGCAAAGACTTCATTCAAAAGTCAACTCAAACATTTTCAAAAATTATGAAATAAATCATACTCAAACCTAACATCTAACATGGTATACATGTAAAATTTCATGGAATTTGGATGAGAGGAAGGTAGTCAAATAAAATCATGAAGTCAAATCAAAATCAAGTAAGCATGGTGAAAGTCAACAAACATGGGTCAACTTCAAAAAATCATATCAATTTGAAAACAGAAGAGAAATGAATGAGATTAACACCAATGCAAAGCTTGAGATGTCTAGTTATCACATATGAAATTTCATGGACATACAATATGATTTGAGAATTTCACAAAGGATTTGGCAGGGCATAGCACAAAAAGTCAACAAACGACCACATATGGAAGAAAATTCTCCATCAAATGGAAAACAGCAAGATTAATTCCAAGAAAATTCATACATGAAGTAGACATACAAAGGATCATTCATGCAAAATTTCAAGTGATTTGGATGTAGGGAAGTGTGTGAACAAAAATTGTGAAAATGCATGATCATGGTATGACACCCAATGCAACACACAACTTCAAAAAATCATAACTATCAATCCACAAATGATAAATGCACAAACTTTATATGGAAATGAAGATCAATGTGTCTAGTTTCACCACAAAAAATTTCAAAGGCATTGGATATAACATGAGAATTTCACAATTGAAATGGCACAATGTATCATTCATGCACACATGTGAAGAAATCATTTATCAATTAAAATCCAGGACATGAAAAATTAATTAAAATTCACAATTAAATATTAGACTCATTTGTGAACATGTGGAAAAAAATTCATAATTTTTGGTGAAAAAATGAATGAGAAAATGATTTGTGAAATTGGGTGAAATATTGGATGAAATATGAAACAATAGGCATGGCAAATGGTCAAATAAAGTCAACCGGTGGCAATTGGGTAATATTTGCCTCATTTAGTAAAACGGCAGCGTTTTGAGCGCGCCCAGGAAATGTTTCCATTGGTCCCAATCCAATGGAACAGTAACAATTGCAACAACAACCAATGGCTTCAAGATTCTAGGTTCACATGCATTTTAGGGTTTTGGCAAACAGCAAACAGCCTTTGGTTCATCAACATGTTCATTATCAACCAGCAAACACAAACTTCATACAAGTTCAATCACATCCAAACAAATTCGACAACAAACAACTCAGCAGTATAGCATCATTATGGACAAGGTAATTGTTTAAATAACAGCAGCAACAACCATCATTATGTTCATTATCCAACAGCAAGCAACAGCATGATATGCATTGCAGTTTGGCAATTGCAGCAGGGCATGACAGCATGTAACATGTATTCATCATTAATAATCATTCAAAAATAAACAGCAGCATACAACATGTTTCAACACTGCAGCAGGGTATCATGGCATTCAGTACAGGCAGCATCATGGTTTAGCACAGTAGGTTCATGCAATTAAAACAGACAACAACAGCAGTATTCATCATTCGACCAAACCAAAACAAATGACAGCATGGTATTATCAACATCAGCTTGATCAATCAACCAGAAACAACAGCAACATGTATGTTTATCACCATAAATCAAGCTTCGAGCCAAATCAGACAAAAACATGGCATTGGTACTGCATCATGTAACATCCAACAGCACAAACCATACACAACAGCAGCACAACAAATTCTAACAGCATTTATGATTCACACGCAGCAGCAGGGGTATTAACATTCAATGGTTCATTCTAATCAATACCAAACAAGTTCAGACAAAAATTCAAAAAGCAGCAAGGCAATGAAACATTAACCATCGAGGCAACCTCAAACCAACACAAACCAAATACATTTCATGTGGATATAAAGTTTCAAAAATGCAGCATGGTATAGCAGCAACAGCAACATGGTATTTCAAGCACCAAAAGACAAACAGCATGAACAAATGATTGTGATATTCATATTGCAAACAGACAACAGCAACATTCATGTTTTAAAACTGCAGCAAGGTTTAGCATGGCATCAATGTGTTCATCCATATCCAAACAAAATAACCAACAGCACACAAAAGCAATGGCATTCAAAGTTCTGGGCAAAGTTCTTGTAGCTAGGGTTTGGCAGCAATGGTATTCATCATCATGCTTCATGTTTATGGTTCATCAACATGCCAAAATTCGAGCAAAACACACAATGGCAGGGCAAGCAGCATGATACCATCATCATTCAAACAGCAGACCAAATAACAGCATATAGCACAATCAAATGAATTTTTTAGGACAATGTTCATAAGGCTCAAAACAAGCAGGGCAGGCTTCATCATCAACATACATTCTCAACCAAAATTCAAGAGACATGGCAGTTAGCAAGGCAATGACAAAGTTCATGTAATGTCCAAAGCAGCCCTAAACCAAACATAACTAACACAGCTCACATGGATTTCTAGGCAAGGCAGGTTGCAAACAGCAGTAGTACATATTAAGCATCATCAAGATTTGACCAACAAAGCAAATAACAGCATAGCATCATAACAGCAGTAGCAACATTCATCATAACAGCAGGTTTTAGCATAACAGCACTGTTAACATCATGTCATCATCATTATAACACAAAACATGAACAACAGCATACAACAGCACATAACATATTTCACATTGGATTTTCTGGACATGATATTTGGTTCAATGTAACAGTGCACTCATCATCAAGCAGTTACAATAAAATCCAACAATAACACATGGACAACATGTTACAGCAAGCAGGGTTCATTGAGTAGTTACCAACATCAAAACAAACATGACTCAACCAAACATACATCAGCATGGGATTTCATCATCAAACAGTATTTCAGCCTTCAGTTTCATCATCATGAAACAAAGTAGAGCAAGCAATCACAACAACAGGGTTTTAGCATGTTCATAAAAACATCATCAATCTACAGCAGGTCGAATTTTCAAAATGCCCTAAATCCAAAATCTAGCATACCAACAGCATCATTAACCATCAAGGAACAATAATATAGCATCACATTTTAAGGAAACACAGCAAGCAAGGTGAATCGAACAGAAATAAGTTTGGACACACAACATGAAATCCAGATTTCTTGGCCATGACATAACCATTTCATTCAAAACAAATTGCATTGAAACTAGCATACCAAGACCTTTCAGAAACATAACATAGCAAGGCATATGAGGGAGGTCGATAACTTACTTGGTTTGGAAGAAAACGTAGCAACAGTTATGTATTGATGGAATAAGGTGCAAACAGGTGATGCTTATGCTTTGTAATGAAGGATGTTGAAGCTTTTCTAGCTCGAGAACACTTGGAGCTCTTCAAATCTCATCTTGCCATTAAAGGTCCTTTGTAAAACAGAGCTTGAAAATGTTGGTCCAGCTAGGATTTTTCAATTGGAAAGCAGTCTACAATGATGATGGATGATGAAGAAAGCCAAGAAAGCTCGAGGGTTTACAGCTTTTTTGCAGAAAATCTCAGTCAAGCAAAAATGCAAGATGAGAGAGTAAGAGTATTTTCTGTGTGGTGGCTGTCAAAATTAGGGTTGGAAATGCAGAAATGAAGTTTAAATATGGTCTGCTTTTGGTCCTTTAATGATGTGTTAAGCTGGTTTATGCTAAATGATATGATTTGCAACTTTGCTAATTTGTACCAAAGTGGAATGGAGGGTGTGTGCTGCTGCGAATTGGGCCTGTGAAAAGCTGCAGAAGGACAACCTGTTTTGCTGTTTGTAGTGGTACATGTACTGCTGTACTGATTTTGTTCAAATGAAGCCAATTGCCAATTTTGTCCATTTTGCATTTTGATTCAAGATGATGGGAAAATGGTAGTATGATGATGGTTTTAAGCTTTGAGCAAGTTTCAAATATGGTTTAAAACATTTCCCAATTGGCAAAATGATGAAAAAGTCCATAAATCAAAAAGTCAAAGTTTGGTCAAACTTTGATTTTAAATGCAAAAGGTCCAAAAATGCCATTTTGAATGGCAAGGTTTTAGGTCATGAAATTTATATTTTTGGAAAGAGGATGAAAAATGTGATGTGTAGGAAAAAACCCCACCAAATTTGGCCTTATGGTTTGAGAGATATGGCTTGTTGAAGTTCAAAAATTGGTGAAAATGATTTGATCATATCTTGACAACCACACATGGGATTTTGATGTTCTTGGACTTTTTGAAAATGGGAGAACAAGATATTCAACTTTCATGTTGGGCAAAAATTCATTTGAAGCTTGTATCATGATGTAAGTTTAAGATCAAGAAGTTTCCATTTTTGGCAGTCGAAATTACAGGTCCACTTTCTATTTCTGGAAAATTTCTGATTTCACTTGATTTTCTTCCATGATGAGGTTTGACATGATATATGAGGCTTATACAAGCATGAATGAACTCTTTCAGATCAATTCTATCCATCAAATCCTTGATTAAATCAACTGTTGACCAAGTTTGACTGTCTGTTGACTTTTTCTAGGGTTTTGAATGATTGATGCACTTCTTTTGATGATTTCCAAACCCTAATTCCTTGAGATCTTGACTTCAAATGATGTCTCAAGATGCATGAACTTTTGATTATTGATCATGATGCCCAAATTCCACAAGAATGGCCATCATCCATTGCTTTGACTGACCACTGACTGATTTTGACCTAATTGCTGATGATTGCTTCAACTGCAAGCAAAAAGATTAGACTGACAATATTTTCGTACTTTTTGAATGATAAACATATGAAAGCAAAGATATACAAATGCAAAGTATGCTTGGTGATCAAGAAATAAACCCACAAGGCAATCTATCCACTAGGAGGGGACAAAGGCATGCAATGATCCTTGAGGTTATGACATGAATGATATGGGCCATGAGGGATCTTAGGGCCCAAAATTGGGGTCTTACAGTTATTTGTTGCCGTGACGCCGGAGTGCTGTCCGTGATTTATCAGTGGGGATCCGTTTATTTCAGGATTCCCCGGGCCGAGATATTTATCAGTGGGGATCCGTTTATTTCGGATTCCCTGGGCCGATTCAGATGGTGATGGTGTGTCTGCTCCGAGACCAGTGGTGATGATGATGATGTATCTGTCTTCCGTTTATTTCGGAACCCGTAGGTCAGATTGATGGTTACACATTCCTCAGATGGTTGTGATCGGTTCAGAAATCAGGGCTGTGATTCAGAGCAACAGATGATCAGATGACTTGGAGGATGGCACATTGCATTCATCTGCATCATTCTCATTTTGCATTCATCTGCATCAAACCTACGTCTAGCCATATGGGGAGTATTATTGATTGAGAATCTGGTTGAGAGACATCTTGAATTTCAGAATACGGATGTCAAAATGTTATCTGTCTCGATGAAACCAGGATCAAAGGACAGAAGCTTCCTCATATGGATAGACGTTGCATTCATGCATATTAACCTGTTTGCTGTTTTGCAGGAATCATTGCTCGCGCTCGTAGAGTCATCCCTTTGCACTCAACTCGTCCTCACAGATACTTCACCAGGCGCAATACTCCTCGACTGATGGATCCTCCCAACGCCGACATCCTCGAACTGAAAGAGATGGTGAGGGATTTGTTCAGGGTTGTGCAAGGGCTTGCCTCGGGGCAGAAAGCCATGGCCAAGAGATTAGGAAGGATTGAGGGCTGGATGATTAAGGAAAAAGTTCAGGGAAAGGTTCCGTCATCCGAAGTAACAAATCCCTCTGGCTCTGTGGTGAAGAAATCCCTTGACAGTGGTCAGCCCAAGAAGAAGGTTGAATCAGGTGGTGCGCAGACTAAAAGAGAATGCGGTAAAGATCGTTATCACCCTTATGCTGCCACTGCAACCATTCCTGTTGGTGGTTCATCTGTACCACCGAAACATCCGTCACCTCGCCCGGGAGCACAGAGAGCTGGGAACCAGGTAAGAGGAAAGGGGGTTGATCGTCAATTTGATAAACCACCCATACCGTATGCTCTTCTGTTGAGGAAGTTGAAAGATCTCGGAATGGTACAATTGAGGACATTAGCTCCATTAGAACCTGATCAGAGGCCAACCAACTACGATGAGAATGCCAAGTGCGAATTCCATTCGGGGGCGTCTGGGCATAACCTTGAGGGTTGTAGAGCTTTTAAGCATACTGTCCAAGACCTGGTGGATTCCAAGGCCATTAATTTTGCACAATTTCCCAATATTAATGCTAATCACATGCCCGCGCATGGTGAGGTGGAGATGAATGCAATTTATGGGGATAGGAAGACGATTGGGTTGGTGAATGGGGATCGGTTAAAAATGCCGAGGCCTGTGGTCCCAAAACCTCGGAGGAAGGAGGGAGCTTTCCCTAGTGTTGATACTTGTTGTATGGCCGTCGCCACAGAGGGTGGTGTACCGATGGGGGATATGATCCAGAAGGTGAAGGAAATGGACGGTGGAGAATTTGAAACACCCAGTCTGGTAGCTGAAACCGTCAAGGTGGAAAATGACAATGGTGTTGGGAAAGAGAAAAAACCGTCTGTGTCTTCTTACAAACAGGCACTGGAAATGTTGAGAAATGGAGGGATCCCAGGCTGGGGAAAAATCATAGGCATTGCAGTAAAGGCGGATATGTTTGGGATTGGTTATCATCCAGGTCAAGACTCGTCTGAGCAGAACAGAGGACGTCGTCCGTCGTTCACCTTTGTCAGTGCCGGAATGCTAGATTCAGATCACGCCTATACAGTGGGTAAAGAAATCGACAGTGACTGGGAGATTGATCAATGGATAAGATCGTGCGTACCAGGAAGCTGGAAGGCTTAAAAGATCAGCACTGCCACTCATCCGGAAGAGTAATATTTCTTGTTTTCAGTTTTATTTGCATGAAAGCCATATGTGTTGCCCGACACGTAATGGTTCATTGTAAGGGCCACCTCATGTTTAAATTTGCATTTTCTGCATCATTAATAAATGGATGTTTTTCAGTCAAAAAGCGGTGTTCCCTGTTTTTCATTTATTTTTGCAGTTTAAAAACAAATAAAAATGGAAATGTTTGTTTTCATTTTTCTTTTTTGATTTGTCTCGTCCCAAAGTCGAAAAATAATTCGCCGGATCTCGTTGATAACAATTTGGTTACACCTCATATGACTTCGACAAACCGATCTATCTCGCTGAAGAAGAAGACGAAGAAGATTGTGATCTGCTGGGATTAGCCAGGTTGTTGAAACAGGAGGAGAAGGTGATTCAGCCGCTTGAGGAGCGAGTTGAGATTGTTATTCCAAGCACCACCGAGGTCAGGAAGTGAAAGTTGGAGCCGCTTCAGAGGCGAATCGAGAGCAGAATGGTAGCCTTGTTGAAAGAGCATGTGGATGCTTCTACCTGGTCATGTCAAGATATGCTAGGGTCGGATACCGGTGTCATTGCGCATGAGCTACCATGGAAAGGAGACTGTCCTCCAGAGAGGCGAAACGCCGGTGCAACTTATCAGAGAGCCATGGTGACTTTGTTTCATGATATGATTCATCGTGGAATCAATTGCTATGTTGATGACATGATAGCAAAGTCCCATACGGAAGTGGGGCATCTGGCAGATCTGGCGAAGTTATTTGACAGGAGAAGATGATTCAAACTGAGGTTGAATTCAAGTCAGTGCACTATCAGAGTGCAATCCGGTAAATCGTTGGGGTTCGTTATAAGAGAGGAATCGAGGTTGATCCTGCTAAAAAAAAAAAAAAAAAAATGCCTGAACCGAGAAAAAGAAAAGAGAGGTTCGTGGTTTCTTAGAAAGATTGAACTACCTGTCATGGTTCACATCTCATCTAATAGCCACGTGTGAACCCATGTTCAAGACTGTTGAAAAAAAGATCAAACGGTCAGGTGAAATAATGATTGCCAAGGGGCATTGAAAAATAAAAGAGAAAGTGGCAGGAACCTCTGATTCTGATACCTCTTGTGGAAGGAGCAATTGTTAATCTGGTACTTGACGGCCTTCGAGGGATCCACAAGGTGTATTGGGTCAGCATGACAAGTCTTGTCGAAAAGAGCATGCAATTTACCTTAGCAAAAAGTTTACCGACTGTGAAACAATACATTCACTGTTCGAGAAAACTTGCTGTACTTTGGCATAGGCTGCTCGCCGACTGAGACAGTATATGCTGGTTCATACCACTTTGTGGATTTCCGAGATGGATCCGATCGAGTATGGGTTTGAGAATCCAGCATTGACCGGACGGGTTGTGAGAAGAGCAAAAGAATGTTGACTGATTTGTGACACTCTCAGAAAGCAATCAAGGGGTGTATTGTCTGATTACATCGCTCAGCAACCCGTGGAGGATGATCAACCGATGGAGTTTGAGTTCCCTGATGAGGACATCTCGAGGTGCTCTGATCGAAAGATTGAGAGTAGCCGATCCCGGAGGAGGGGCCTGACCCTGAATCCGAACGGATTCTGATGTCTGATGGGGAGGTTAAGGAGAATAAGATTTTGTTGTCCGGATAACGTTTGAATACACCAACGACGGTGTGATTGAGTAGGAAACTGGTATCCTGGATATTGATCTTCGGTGTATCTACTGGGGCAACGCCTTTCTCATTGGTATATGGAATGGAGGCTGTGTTACCTGTTGAGGTTCAGATTCCTTCTTTGAGAGTCCTGATGGACGTGAAATTGCAAGAGGCTGAATGGGTAAGGACCCGGTACGAAGAGTTGAGCCTGATTGAGGAAAAGAGGCTAGCAGCCATCTGTCATGGACAATTATACCAGCAAAGGATGAAGCGTGCTTTTGACAAGAAGGTACGACCTCGGGTATATCACGTAGGTGATATGGTGCTGAAAAGGATCCTTCCTCCTCAAAACGATCGGAGGGGCAAATGGACACCGAATTATGAAGGTCCATTCGTGGTCAAGAAGGTTTTCTCTGGCGGAGCCTTGTTGTTGACGACCATGGATGGCGAGGATTTTCCATCCCCTGTGAATGCGGACGCGGTTAAAAAATACTTCGTGTAAAGAGACCCGCTGGACGAAAAGAACAAAATAGTCCAGGCAAAAATGGGCATCCCGGCGAACCAAAAACAGAAAAAAGGTTCGGGCAAAAGTTAGGGATATAAATGGAAAAATGTACACCCGGCAAGCCGAAAACCTGGAAAGGCGACTTGGGCAAAAATGGGTATCCCGGTGGACTGAAAACCCGAAAGGGCGGTCCAGGCAAAAGAGGGGTTGAAACGAACAACTGTGTCTAGCATGATCGTTTGCGCTTTGGTTAAAGCATCATGGATAATACCCGGTGGGGATCAATCAGGAATCGTCTTGTTCAGAAGGCAGAAAGCATGGAGAGTCTGAGGACATATGGGGTGTAACCGAGTTGGAACTCGATGAGATCACGGGTTTCACGTTGCCATTAGGATAGATTTTTCCTTTTGAGCGCAATTACCTCTTTTCAGGAATTGCTTCCTTTTGTATTGCTCATTTGAGCCACACTTTTCCGATCAATAAAATGCAAATTCAGTCAAATAATTTTGTTTTTGTTTTTCATAACCGCTTTGATTGCAAAAACATCCAGATATTTTTGATAAAGAATCTTGCATTTTAACACATACAGGTTCCTTCCGATGCATGTTTATAAGATTGAGAGCTTGAAATCTTATTTGGAAGGTTGAGTGACCCAAGTGTTGAAATCTTGACACGCCTGGGGCACGGTTTTATCTAACGATCTGTTTTGCAGGAACTGTTAGATGTTTTTCACTCACTTGCAGGTTGTGATGTGGAAGCTTTGACAAGAGAAATCCCCAGAGAGTCCGGTCAGGGACGAGTGTATGAAAAATGACGAAGGCGTTGAGGCGTACGACGATCCTTGATGATTAATCAAGAAGACTCTTCAAAGTCGAAAGACTTGAAAGTATGTAATTCCCCGCAGAGTTCGATCAGGGACGAAGGAGGAACGGTGGAGAGAAGACGAGAGACGTCCGACGACCTTTGGAATTAATCAAGAAGACTCTTCAAAGTCGGAAAATTGAAGTTTCTGTATAACTCCCATGAGTACGTTCTCGTCGAGCACGGAGCGACCTGGAATATAAGATGATGGAGCAGAAAAGGTCCAGACGAGTTTGGGAGTTCTCAAAAGTGGAAAGCTGATATGAGTATTGGAGGTAGATACTGTGGTTCGACGAGTCGACAGGTGTTGTGCCAACTTTTCTTATTTCCCCAGCTAGTTCCCCGAGTGGAGCGGGTTTTTTCAATGACATATCTCTCCAACAGTGTTCATTCTACCAGTGGATTGAACGAGTTTCCGTAGCAGACGAATATCTGCATCCCCAGCCGAGGGTATCCTACATGTGGATTGATTGGGTCCTCCCCAGCGGAGTAGTTGTCGTTCCCCTAGCAGGGTCTGAATGGTATTCCCCCAGCAGGTTGAAGATTGCTCATTTCCCCAGCGGGAGTATCTGTGAGGGTTCCCAAAGCAGAGTTGGGATCTATATCCCCAGCAAGTCAAAGACTGTGGTATTCCCACAGAGTGCAGTGAAGGATCTGTATCCCCAGCATGTCCTCGAGAGGGTGGGGTGCAAAGGAGGTATTCCCCAGCATGTCCTCGAGAGGGTTGGGTGCAAAGGATCTGTATCCTCAGCAAGGGTTGCCTATTTCCCAGCAGCAGTGCTAATCCCCAGCCGGGTGGAAATCGGAGCAGTGACGAGTTCCTCAGCAGAGAGTCTCGTTTTCCCCAGAAAATTCCCTTGAGGGGGATATTTTTATGCATTCATCATGTAGAATAAGCATTGCATATTGCATAGAAAAATAAATAATCGCGTAGCATTTCCATAATTATGGAGCATTACGCAGAAGAAATCAAGCATGCATCATTGCAAACGTCAGCTAGTCTCAAGCCGTGGTTACTGTTTGAGAGGTATTTTGCCAGAAAATGAAAGTGTTACTCCGAGTAGTATAGCCTCATGATGGGATCACAGGTATTGTCCCAGTGGTACGACACTGGAGAAGACTCCTTCCGTCGGACAGAGATGGAAAGGGGATGTATTCAACGCAACCCAAACTGTGGTTACTGCTTGAAGATTTGGGTTCACCGAAGGTGAAGATGTTACTCTGAAGAGGTTAGCATCATAACGTCAGGTTAGCAATGTTCCCCAGTAGTGCGATATTGGAGGAAATGTTCCCGTCGGACAGAGATGGGGATACAGTCAGAAGACGTTACGCGATCAGCGCGATTCAAGCCGTGATTACCGCTTGAGGTTTGGTTTTGTCTGACAGCGAAGACGATGCTCCGAGGAGTTCAGCATTGGGAGTTTGGAACCACCGTTTCTTCCCAGACATCAGTAAGTGTTTGGTCGATCATTGTTTGATGTCTGTCCGCATCATTGTTTGATGTCTGTCCGCATCATTGTTTGATGTCTGTCCGCATCATTGTTTGATGTCTGTCCGCATCATTGTTTGATGTCTGTCCGCATCATTGTTTGATGTCTGTCTGCATCATTGTTTGATGTCTGTCCGCATCATTGTTTGATGTCTGTCTGCATCATTGTTTGATGTCTGTCCGCATCATTGTTTGATGTCTGTCCGCATCATTGTTTGATGTCTGTCTGCATCATTGTTTGATGTCTGTCCGCATCATTGTTTGATGTCTGTCCGCATCATTGTTTGATGTCTGTCCGCATCATTGTTTGATGTCTGTCTGCATCATTGTTTGATGTCTGTCCGCATCATTGTTTGATGTCTGTCCGCATCATTGTTTGATGTCTGTCCGCATCATTGTTTGATGTCATGTCAACATCATTGTTCGGTGCCTGTAAACATCGAGTTTCCTCCCGGTCATTGGTTAATGTCTGGTCGAGCTTTTTTTGGTGTCAGTAAACACCATCGTCCGATGTTCAGTAAACGTCGAGTTTCTTCCCAGTCATCAGTCAGTGTCTGGTTGAAGGTGTACCCTCTGACGTGTTGCCCTTAGAGTGGTGATTGGTGAAGTTTCCGACTATCAGGTTGAAGCACTTATGGTATTCAGGCCAGTTTTTCGGAGTTCAGACCGAAGTGGTTTTCGGACCAGGTAGAAGAAGAGAAAATTTTCGGGGTTCAAGAAAAGCAAAAAAAGAATGAGAATCCCGAGTGGATGTGTGGTGCTCAGACCATGGTTATCCCTGTGCTACCATTTATTTTGGCATCCAGGTCGTCGGTTTTTCGAGTTTTTCTTCGCCGATGCTGACAGGCGTTGTTAATTATTATCCCATCAGAGTGCAAATTGTTCGTCTGTTCTTGGTATTCAATCACTCTTCATCCTGATCATCCGAAATCCGAGGCTATTTCGTATCGACAGGTTCACAGTGGATTGAATAGGGGCAGCTGTAACACCTCAAAATTTGCCCTCCTCTCTTGGGACTAGCATTAACATATTTGCATATCATTTTAGGACATTAGGCATTTCATATTGCATATCATGTGGTTACATAGTGCAAGCCATCTTCCCAAGTCTTAATCAGGAGATGAGGAAGTTCAAAGGTGCAAGCTAGGGTTTAATGACTGATCATGGGCCATCTGAGGATTGGACTGTGAATTAGGGTTTCATGATTTCCAAGGATATTGGTCTTCATCTTGTTTGAATTGATACATCATCATCATCATGGTTGGATGTCATCAGGAGATTGGAGAAGATTCCTTGAGATTAGGGTTTTGACCACTGGTCAACCCTAATCAGTTGTATTGGGCCAATCAGGGCTGGATCAGGAGATGGGGTTTATGAAGGAGATGAGGATCATTTTGTGATTATATGGTGATTATTGAGGCTAGGGTGTCACCCTTGAGCCATTTCAGTTGGAGGTTGGGGTTCAAATTGATCTATGCATTGCCAAATTCATCTATCAGATGAAAAGTCAACTGTGGTCAACTGTACATGATCTGATGGATTTGGAGGTGGAAATGAGTTGAAGACACTTCATTCATGTTGGAACAAGTGTTGAATGACATGGCAAGGCTTAAAAATGAAGAAAATCAAGTCAGGACAAAAACTGCCAAAAATAGAAAGTGACTTGTAACTGAAGTTTCCAAAAATGGAAAGTTTTTGACCTCAAAAACAGAAGTCCAAGGAAGCTTCAAATGAAAAATTGTTCAACATGACAGATGTAGATCTTGTTCTCACCTTTCCAAAAAGTCCAAGAACTTGAAAATCCAATGTATGGTTGGGGAGATATGGCTCAGTGAATTTCAGAAAAGATCCGTAATCAGGAGGCCATAACTACCACATACTTTGTCCAAATTGCAAGTTCTTTATATGCACAAACTCCATTTGACATGTACTTTGAGGGTGCATCATTGGATTTTCCCAAAAATGGCCAAGGCAAAAAGTCACTTTTCAACTGGACAGCTGAATTGGACCAGGGGCAAAATCGTCCAAATGTCAAAATAATTGGAATTTTTGAATGGGACTTTTTCCAACACCTCAGGAATGGCATTTTAAGTATGTTTGAATATTCATTTTATGGTTAATGCACATGGTTTGAGTTTTGGGTTGAAAAATGAAATGCTAAAAATGGATCAATTACCACACACATGTGATTTTGGGAAATACTCAACCAATGGACATGGAACAAGTTTCTACACATTACAAATGTCATTTGGGGATTGCTTGAGCTGTCAAAACAGCTGGCACTAGCTGTCATTGTGCATTGACCATTTTACCCTCCATTTGCAAAATTGCAATTTCACTAATTATGCCAAAATGCTAATTAACATGATTAGTGATGGATTAAGCTACCATATATATTCTAAATCATCTCCTAATCATAACAGAATGCACAATTACCAAGTTCAGATCTCAAAACCATTCCAATTCTCTCAAAATCATCAAGAACTCAAAATCTTCAAATCCAAGTTTCTTCTTCAATCTTGAACCAAAACGCGAATTTCTTGTTGCATTCAACCACATTCATCATCCTCATCGACTGTTTTTGCAAATTGGAAGGCAAGGAGCTTGGATTCTCGACTGTTCCAAGAAGCTTCAATAATGGCAAATCGCGATTGTGAGAAATAGGAGCGAAAGCAAGGGGACTTAAGCACATCGTTCATCTTCATTATCATCCTAGTTCACCTGTTTGTGGAAATTAAGCTTCAAGAGCGGCTGGTTCGACACTGCCATTCCAGGTATGAGATTTTTCGAGTATCACGATTTTTCAATTGCTTAGGTGTGTTTGGTAGAGCATAGAACGTAGGTTATGAGGATGTGCTTGGTTTGTGAAATGATGCACCATAGCTCACGAAATCTTGAATTGAAGTTATGAACTCAAACCCTAAATGCTTCGATCTGTTCGATTTAGGAACTTTTAGGTCTTAATAATGAGATATTCGGATTGTGTGTGGAAAGACGAGTTCAACGGATATCCATTTGTTCATTTCCATGGAGTTTTGTTGTTCTTCGTTTTTTTGAAATTTCTGGAAATCCTGGGGAAAGAGACGAAGAGCTTTGCGCGAAAAGCTGTTTGATCCAAAAAACGATTTGAAAATTTAAAAATGCTGTTTCCCGCTCGCGCCAAAAGATTTACAAAAATGCCATTGATGATTTTTAGTTAATTTCATTTAATTATTAAAAAATATTTAACACATTAAAAAATTCAGAAAAAATAGCAAAAAATTCCTAAAATTATGGAAATTTTTTCTATGGTTTTGTTGACTTGTGTAGGATTTTTTTGACCTATTGGTCAAAGTTGTGCTTGGCAAATATTTTATTTGGCATAGGCTTTTCTAATGTATGTCACATTTTGATACATTATGGCAATTTGATCATGAAATACTCATATCATAAAATAAATGGCTGAAAATTTTTGTGGTGGTTCTTGACTCATTGAGGATTATTTATATGTAAATTTCATGAATTTTTGATACCTGGTTAGAGAGCAGCAAATTCTGGAACTTAGGTGTGACAATTTGTGTCACACCTCTTGATGTCAACTTGTTGAATTTAATTGGATGACCTATGCATGTTGGAATTGGCTGAAATTTCGCATGATGACTTGTTGACATGTTAGGATGCTTGATGAATTTTTGTAGGATTTTTCACTGTATTTTCAATTTAATCTTGATTTTTCATTTCTGGTTGTTGAAATTGCAAGCTCATGTGATACATGTTGGTAGATTGATTGGGAAATCCTCATATTGTATTGTATGACCATGAAATTTGATATGCATGTAGTAGACACATGTTAGGACCTCCCTGCTTTGGTCTCATCCATTTCTTTTTTGTTTTCAATGAGATATGAATTTTTGAATTGGATGTATGCATTGATGGTGTGAATTGAAGCATGAAATTGTGTCTGTTTTTGATGATTTTCATTGACATGGTTCTATTTGCCCAATTGAGCTCAAATTTGACATGGTAGACCTTGATTGCCCCCTGTTTAGGTGTAATTAATTTGAGAATTTTTGGATGTGTTTTGGTATGGATTTGAATGCAATAATTCTGTTTGCATGTTTGATGTTTCTTTTGACCTCATTTTGTGTTGTTTGTGCATGAATTGAACATGATGGATGATATAAACATGAGACCAATGATGTTTGCTCTTGTTTGACTTTAATTTGAGTTTGGTTGGTGGATATCTTGCTGTTTAAGAATTTTTATTGCCTTTGGACCCTAGGCTTGGCCTAGTGGTCTAGTTGCTAATGTTTGCTTGATTTTTCAGGATCAAAAAGGCAATGCACATGGAGAATGATTCAAATCAATTTTGATTGATGTTGTTGATGTTTGTACACTAACATAGCATTGTTTTGTAGGTGTTGAAGCTTGGGCTTAAGCCTTGAGCTTGCTTTGTGTTGTATTGTTTAAACTGTTTGTTTGCTGTATAGTTTGTCTGATTGAGTACTGACTGAGATTGATTGTTTCCAGGTACTTTAGTTGCTCAGTTCCTTGTGAACTATTGCTTTGCTTTGCTTTGCATAAGCAACTTGCATTGAGGTAACTTCCTAACTTCATGTAGTCTGGAGACCCGGCTGTTACCGGGCCGGGCAAATTGTCTGAAGTCCTCCTTAAGAGGCAATGCTTGTGTATGTTTATTTTTAAGCCCAAGCAGGAAAAGTCCTTCAAGTAAGGCAATTGGTGGAAGGTAGGGACAAGCAACCTGTCCCCCACTATTCAGTGAGTCTTCTCCTTGCTCCCATTGCATGGTTGTAGCATTGAGATCAAAAGCCCAAGATCTGTCGTGTCAGAGTCATCGAGTATAGAAGGGTTCCCCTATTCTGGACCCATGCTCATTTGTCAGTTCTCCCTGGTTAGGGATAAGAGCTGTGAGGTCTGATCCTCACTTCATCCTTTCATCTGCTTCACCTTAGCCTCGTAATGGCAAGGTTAAGAGCAAACACAGCCTGTACAGACGATTGCTTAGGCAGTCAAACCTGATTGATTGAGCCCCCTTGTTTGGCTATAGTGCGTGTTATGTGGATATCTGATTGACATGCTTGTTTGAGATACCTGTTCTCATTTGATGATATATGATTGTATGCTTGTGTGCTAGCTTCTTTCCTGGTTAGGTTAGTTTGCTTATGCAAGTAGGATAGAAAACCGAACTTAGGGTTAACGATGCATGACAACATTAGGCTCGAGTCTCAGCTCCCTTAGTTGTGTGTCTTTCCCCGGTTTCTGGTTAACAATTTAGTCCCTTTCAGGGGAACTACATCGCCCTGATCCTCGTTCCAGACGAGGTATGTAGGCAGGGGGTCGTGCGAGACCTCTCCGGGCAACCTTTTTCTTTTTTGCGTGCGTTTACTTGTTATCTGACTGTGTGTTTTGGGTTCGGATGCCGACGTAAGCCCAGTGATTGGCAGTCGGGCTCCACGTTTGCCCTTGTGAATGTGTTTTGGTTCGGATGCCGACATAATTCCATCCAGTGGTTGTCGGGCTCCATGTTTGCCACCCTTGCTTGTTTGTGTCGTTTTGTGTTGTTTGGCGTGCGTAAGCCGAACTACAGTGGCTCTGATTCTTGTTCCAGACAAGATATGTAGGCATAAGGTGCGATACCTTATCGAGCCCGTTTCTCTTAACCCCACCTGCGTTCCCCGTGTGTGTGTGTGATGTTTAGCAACCTTTTCTTTATTCTAGGACGTGGATCCCTAGGAGTACCTAGGACGTGAGGGGTGCTAATACCTTCCCCTCGCGTAACCGACTCCCGAACCTTTTCTCTCTGGTCGCGAGACCATGTCTTTCCAGGTTTCTCTGAGCGTTTCCTTTCCCTATCTTGGGATAAATAACGTTTAGTGGCGGCTCTGTGTGTTTTTATTTTTAGGCTCGCCGGTTGATTTTTCGTAGGATGCGACAACAGGCATGAAGAGTTTTCCGGTATCCAGACCGATGTGGCGTTCAGGCCAGTTTCCGATCGCCAGATCGAAGAAGTTTCCGATGATCAGGTCGAAGTACTTGTGGCATCCAGGCCAGTTTTCCGGTGTTCAGACCGAGGCGGTATCCAGACCGATGTGGCGTTCAGGCCAGTTTCCGATTTCCAGATCGAAGAAGTTTCCGACGATCAGGTTGAAGTACTTATGGTATCCAGACCAGTTTTCCGGTGTTCAGACCGAGGCGGTATCCAGACCGAGGTGGCGTTCAGGCCAGTTTCCGATTTTCAGATCGAAGAAGCTTCCGACAATTAGATCGATGCAGCTTGTGGCAGTCAGGCCAGTTTTCCGGTATCCAGACCGAAGTGGTGTTCAGACCAGTTTTCCGGTATCCGGACCGAAGCGGTATCCAGACCGAAGCGGTATTCAGACCAAAGTGGCGTTCAGGCTAATCTCCCGGTATTCAGACCGACATCAATTACTCTCATATTATGAGGCTCAGTATGCAGACTGACGAGCGGCGTTCAGGCCATGGCTATCTTTGTGTTACCATTTATCCAGATATATTCCTGTTTCGGTATTCAGGCTGACTTTCTCCGTACCAGACGGATTCTTGTTCAGAAGTTTGTTCTTTGCCGATTCTGACAGGCATTGTTAATTATTTTCCCATCAGAGTGCAAATTGTTCGTCTGTTCTTGGTATTCAATCACTCTTCATCCTGATCATCTGAAAGCCGAGGCTATTCATATCGACAGGTTCACAGTGGATTGAATAGGGGCAGCTGTAACACCTCAAAATTTGCCCTCCTCTCTTGGGACTAGCTTAGCATGTTGCATATCATTTTTTAGGTCATTAGGCATTTGCATATTGCATATCATGTGGAAACATTGTGCAAGTCATCCTCCTAAGTCTTGATCAGAGGATGAAGAGGTTGAGACGCAAGCTGAGGGTTTCATTGATTGAATTGATCACTAGCCATCTGAGGGTGTGTGATTCAAATTAGGCTTTCATGGTTCCTCAAGGGGGTTGGTCTTCATCTTGGTTGAAATGATACATCATCATCATCATCATCAAGGTTTCATCATCTCCAAGAGATTGATCAGATACCTTGAGATTAGGGTTTTGACCACTAGTCAACCCTAATCATCTGCATTGGGCCAATCAGGGCTTGTCAAGGAGATGGGGTCTACAGTGAATATGGGGATCATTTCATGATTATATTGAGCTCATGTAAGCTAGGGTTTCATCATTGAGCCATTTCATCAGAAGTTTGAGGTTCAACTTGATCAGTGCATAGCCAAATTCATCTATCAGTCAGAAAAGTCAACTGTGGTCAACTGTGCCTGAAATGGTGGATTTGGAGGTGGGAGAGATTTGGATACACTTCATTCATGTCTAAACAAGTTTCATTTGACATTTCAAACATCAAGAATGAAGAAAATAAAGTCAGGAGGAAACTTTCCAAAAATAGAAAGTGACCTATAATTGAAAGTTTCCAAAAATGGAAAGTTTTTCATCTCAAAAATACATGTCCAAAAATGCTTCAAATGAAATTTTGTCCAACATGAAATTTGTAGATCTTGCTCTCACCTTTCCAAAAAGTCCAAGAACACTCATTTCTCATGTGTGGTTGGCAAGTTATGGTCTAATCATTTTCAGAAAATGCCTAAATTCAAAGTGGCATAACTTTCACATGGAATGGCCAAATTGAGTGATCTTTCTTTGAGCAAACCACATTTTACATGTACTTTCATAATGCATCATCACATTTCATCAAAATTCATCACATAAAAAGTCCATTTTTCAAGTGGATTAATTTGCATTTTTGGCATGAAAAGGTGATTTTGAGAATTACATGGATTTTGCATACAAAGCTCATTCTAGCACATTCCAAATACCATTTAGAACTTGTTTGCGTTGCCATTCTACTGTTACATTGGCTGGTTTGGAAAAGGCTATTTTGGTTATTTCAATTGAAAATGCATTTCACTAATTCATTTTGATTTTGCTAATTGTGATTAAGAAATGGATTAGGAGATGGTATAAAGTGTTAATTGTAACAGAATTGATAATCACACTTCACATTTTCAGATCTAACAAACTTTCCCTCCAATTCTCTCCAAATTCTCCAAAAATTTTCACACTTTTTTCATCATTTCACACTGAATTCTTCATCCATTGCAATGGTTCTTGTTTGATCCACACTCTACAAGTGTTGGTGCACAACTGTTTCATCCAAATCGTGGCAAAGGAGTGAAGAATTTGGACTGTCCTCATAGTGATCTTCCATGGCAAATTGAAGAATCTTTGAGCTGGAGCTGTTTTGAGCTAAACTACTTGTTGCAATCACTTTCCACATCATTGAACCGCTTCTATTTTGGTGTTTTGGACATTGAAGAGCACGAATTCACGAACTGCCATCTCCATAAGGTCAGATTTCGATCTCTTTAATTGCTCCAATTATCATATGGTTCTTGTAGATCTTTCAACATAGAATAACATGTTGCTCGTGGTTTTGAATTTGATTGAGTATCGAGAGAGAAATCTTGATTGGAAGTTTGATGTGCAAACCTATTTTCGATCGATCTGGTTGATATGTTGAGAGTTAGGTCTAATGCTTGTTAGTTTCATGATCCTTGTTGAACGGTGATTCCAGTGATATATGATTTGTTGCATTTGGTTGAGAAATGCTCATCTGCATTTTCTGGAATTTCGTTGGTGTTCTTGAGCAAGAACACGTCCAGAAGCGTGTTCAATCCGTGCGCCTGGTTTTGGATTTTCAAAATGTGTTTCCCGCTAGCGTAGGCCAATCACAAGCTGCCACCAAATTAATGAGAAACGCCGCGTTTTGCTGTACTGAAGCTTAATTACGCAATTGCCATTTTCATTTTAATTTCATGTTTATTTCATTTCTTTTTTCATTTTTCATTTCATTTTCATCACATATCTTCAAAAAATCATAAGTTCCTCATTTCTTGTCCAAATTTGATGAGACTTTTTGCATTATTCTCCTTGTGATGTGTAGTTTTTTATGGTGATTTTTATTATTTTTGTGCACGTGTGGAAAAATAAATTGCCTAGGGATTGTTTGGATGTGTGCCAATTTGTGTATGCCATGCCATTTCACTCATAAAATGATGATGCTTCCATAGAAATTCATGAAATTTTGCATGCCTATTCTTGACTCTTTGTTGGTGATTTTGATGTATGGTTTGCAATTTTTGTATCCCTGGTTGATGAGATATGAATTTTTGATTAGAGGTGTGACAATTTGTGTCACACCATGCTTGGTGAATTTCATGATTTTATTTGATGTGCTTAGGAACATTGGATTGAGCTAATTTTTTGCATGTTTGAGCATATAGATGTTAAGAACACATGTGAATTTTTCTGGATTTATTGATGGCATTTCCTATTTGATTGGAATTTTCTCCTCTGTTTGGTCATTTGTTGATTTTTTGTGACACTTGTTGGTATTGGCTTTGTGAAATCCTTATGGTTTATTGGATGAATGTGAAATTTGACATGTGTATTCTAGACACATTATAGGTCATTGTGGTTTTGATCCCATTCATTTATCATGTTTTGTCACTGTTTTATGATTGATGGAAGTTGATGTTTGTTTTGATGCCTTGTGTTGGCTTGCTTGAATTTGTCTGGACTTTTTGATTTTCATTGAATGTGTTCTGTTTGGACTTGAATTTTTGTGGAATTTATTGAAAAGTTTTGATGTTGATTTGATTGAGATCATTCTGTTTGGTCTTTTGAGGTTCCAATTTGCATGTTTGATGCCTTTTCTTTCATGAAATGATAATGATGAATGATATGAGCATGGGACCAATTGGAGTTGTTTCTAAATTGTTTGATTGTGATTTTGGATAATTTTCACTTGCTGTTTTGGATTTTTCATCTCCTTTTGACCCTAGGCTTGTCCTAGTGGTCTTGTTTCTCATATTTGAGTTTGGCTTTTCAGGTTGAGATGCAAATGCCTTAAGGAGATTGCTTCAAGTTAATTGAGTTTGATTTGGTCAATTGTTGTGGACTAACTTGTTTTGTTTTGTAGGATGCTTGGCTCACTTGAGTTGATTGTGCATTGCACATTGCATTGTTTGATTGTACAGATTAACTATTGACTTGTGCTGTTTAATGTTGGCTTTTGATTGGTATACTGATTGTATTTGATTGATTTCAGGTACATTAGTTGCTAATAGTTCCTTGAGAACTTGCTTGCTGTGCTTGGTTGTATAAACCAATTGAGGTAGACTCTCTTGTCTCCATGTAGTCTGGAAGACCTGGCCTGTTACTTGGCCAGGCAACTGTCTGAAGTCCTCCTTAAGAGGCGATGTTTGTGATTGTTTAACTTTGTCCCCAAGCAGGTAAAGACCTTGATTAAGGCAATTGGCAGAACCCAAGGGATGTGCAATCCATCCCCTGCTATTCTTGTTGAGTCGTCCCTCTGCTCACACCACTGTGTTGATGCATTGGGACATTAACCCAAGATCTTGTACAGTTGTACAGTTGAGTCAGAGTCATGAGTGTAGAAGGGTTCCTCCTTTCTAAACCCACACTCCTTTGTCTGAAGCTCTCCCTGGCCAGGGATAAGAGCTGTGAAGTTTAATCTTCACTCTCCTTTCATCAGCTTCACCCTGACTCTCAATGTCAGGGTTAAGAGCTAACACCACCCTTGTACAGATGACTTGCTTTGGCAGTCTGACCCTTTGTTTGAGCCCACTTTGACTGGATATAGTGTGTGCTATTTGAAATGTTTGCTTTGCTTTGTTTATGCTTGCATGCTTTGCTTTTTCCTGGTTAGGATTACCTTGCTGTTGTGCGAGTAGATAGTGAACCTTAACGTAGGGCAATGATGCATGATAACATCTAGGCTCGAGTCCAGCTCCCTAGTAGTGTGTCTCCCTTTGTATCTGGTTAGTCTTTCTTCCCGTTCGGGGGAACTACGTCGCCCTGATCCTCATACCAGATGAGGTACGTAGGCAGGAGACCGTGCGAGGTCTCTCCGGGCACTTTGTTTTCTTTTTGTGTGTATGCTTGACAGTTATAGGCTCGAGTTCCCGACTCCCTATTAACTTGGTTGGTTGTTGTGTGCTTGGAAGCTGATATAAGTCCAGTGATTGGCATTCGGGTTCCAGTGTGGGTTTGTTTGGTTCGGAAGCCGATGTAAGTCCAGCGATTGGCGTTCGGGTTCCATGTTTGCCGGTGTTTGTGTGTGTCTTGTTTGGCGTGCGTGAGCCGAACTACGGCAGCTCTGATTCTCGTTCCAAACGAGATACGTAGGCATAGGACGCGATGTCCTAGCGAGCCTTCTTCCTCTTACCCCACCTGTGTTGTTTTCGGTGTGTGTGTGTGATGTGTTTGTTTTAGCAACCTTTTTCTGTCTTTGAGCGTGGATCCCGTCGAGTACGACGGACGTGAGGGGTGCTAATACCTTCCCCTTGCGTAACCGACTCCCGATCCCATCTCTTTGGTCGCGAGACCATGCTTTTTCCAGGTTTACTTCGAGCGTTTCCTTTCCCTCTTTTGGGATAAATAACGCACGGTGGCGGCTCTGTTTGTTTTTGTTTTAGCCCGCCGGTTGTTTTTCGCGGATGCGACACATCCCCTTCTCTCCTCTTCTGTCCCTGAATGAACGGCTTCTTCACTCCTGATGAGGATCCACCTCCACTCTGGCTTTTATAGGTCTTTAGGTAATTCTCCACCCTTTCTCCAGTAGAGACCACATCAGCAAAGTTGGAAGCATTGCACCCCACCAGACGCTCCAGATAAGGTCCAGGCAGCGTATTCATGAACATGTTGGCCATTACCTTTTCCAACATAGGAGGCTGAACACGGGAAGCTGTATCCCTCCAGCGTTGAGTGTATTCCCTGAAGCACTCATTGCTTTTAAGAGACAGATTCTGAAGTTGAGTTCTGTCCGGAGCCATGTCTGCATTATACTGATACTGCTTCACGAAAGCTTCTGCCAAATCCCTCCAGCAACGGATGTGGGCTCTGTCCAGCCTCATATACCATTCCAAGGATGCCCCAGCTAGGCTATCCTAGAAGAAGTACATAAGTAGCTTCTCGTCATCAGAGTATGCAACCATTTTACGGAAATAGGCTTGCACGTGAGTTTTGGGGCAAGAACTGCCATTGTATTTGTCAAATATCGGGACCTTGAATTTCGGTGGCACTCTCACACCTGGGACCAGCCCCAAGTCAGCAACATCTACTCCCAAAAGATTCTGTCCTTCCACTACTTTCAACCTCTCTTCCAATCTTCTAAACATGGGGTCCATGCCAAAGTCTTCCTGAAGCAAGGGGAACTGATCATCCTGACCATCCTGAATAGGTTGTTGATCTAGGTTGACATGCGGGATCGGGATAGGCCCCGGTCCATTGGGACCATTAGCCTCTCCAGCTGGAGGATCAGCTAACGTCTCCGGTTGAGTAATAGGAGGATCCCTCTGCACCAACAATCTAAGCTCCTGCTGTCCTTGAGCCACCCCTTGAACCAAATCCATGAACTGATTCATGCGAATCTTCATCTCGGTGAGCTCTGCTTGTAGGCTCTCCATCACTCTTTGTTGATTCCTTCGGGTACCGTATCGGTGAATGCCTGAGTCAGCTATCCTGCTAGTGGGACACCAAACAAACTGAGAACACTGTGGCGGTACCTGTTATGCAAGACATGCGGATGACTATGCAAATGCAATGACATGTTTATCAATTCCAAAAGTATTCTACCCCCTTGATTCCAGTCTCACATTTGATAAACAGTGTAAGAAGAAAACCCCGACTAGAATCAAGAAGAAGATTTAAACCCCCTTGAAAAGGATAAACATGTGTTAAGTGATGTGAATGCAAATGATGTGATGATGTGAATGCAATGCAGTGGCATGTCAATCAGGATTGTTGTATCTGCTTGAACATCTGTCAGGTTGCACTGTCTGGAGAGAAATCAAGAGCACACCAAACAAAGGTCATGGGATGGGTCACGTTATCCTTAATATCAACCACCCATTTTGGTGGATTATGGTTTACACCTTATCAACACCCGAGTTTCATTGATATTAAGGATGCCTGATCGGATCAACCATGAATCAAGGGTTTGTCGCAAGTCACGAGCATGGAGTTTAGGTTAAGAACCACCCAAAAGGAGTGTACTAAGGTTTAAACCTGCCAAACATGTTCTACAAAAGGTTCCCATAGTCATAATCCCATCTTTCGGATATTATCAGAGGAACGACTACTCGTATTCCAACAATATTCTCAAGAAGAGACTCTTATGAGTGTAGTATCGCGTAACAATCGTATCAAATCTTACACTTGAACGACTTTTGCACTACGTCCTACAAATAGGCCAATATGGGTTTGGTAAACTAAGGTCCTTGGCTTCTTAGGTCTATATTGGAACAAGTAATGTCTAACCACAACTTACTTATGTGACATTATTGATCTCAACATGACCTCCACCAAGTGAATGGGCTTGCAAGTCAACTCGCTAAGGAATAACTCCACACAAGTTGACAGGACTATGCCATTCTCCTATCTTAAGTGCACTCGAGTTCGGGTATAGAACTCATCTCACAAAGATCACCAAGCAGCCATAGCCAGCCAATAGATACAGCAATGATATGTACACAATGCAATAAGGTGAAGCAGGTAAATAAATAACTGTACAAAAGCATGAACACCCAATAAACAAACAAACTACAAAAGCTAGGAGGGACTCGCTTAGGGAAGGTGGACCAGCAAGAGGTCAACTTCTTAGCGTCCCCAGCAGAGTCGCCAGCTGGCGCAACCTGAAAAATATAGTGCGCGAAAAAACAACCGGCGAAAGAAAAAGACAGAAGAGTCGCCACCGTGCGTTATTCATCCCGAAGGAGGGAAAGGAAACGCTCGAAGTAAACCTGAAAAAGGAAAGGACAAGACGGGGTCTCGCAACCAAATCTTGGGTTCGGGAGTCGGTTATGCGAAGGGAAGGTATTAGCACCCCTACGCATCCATAGTACTCTACGGGATCCACTTTTGTGGTTTTCGTCTAAAGGGTGTGGGTTTACCTAATGTGTTTATTTACTAAAAAGGTTAAGAGAAATGACTCGCGCGGATGTCGCATCCACTGCATACGTATCTCATCTGAATATGAGAATCAGAGTCTTCGTAGCTCGGCTGACCTATGGGTTGGGGGTAATTGTGCTCGCTAAGACATCGCGTCTTATACCTACGTATCTCATCTGGAATGAGAATCAGAGCAAGCCGTAGTTCGGCTAACTACGGGGTTATGGATTGGGTTTTGGACGAACAACGTCACTACGCAATCTACCGGATGCTCGACCTTTGGAGACTTACTCGCCTGTAGTAGAAGGAGTAAACGTGTGTTATGGGTTTTAGGGTTTGGGATGCTCGAGGGCAAACAGGCAGTCCTTGACGAAGGAACCGCGCTACATGTGGGGATACGAATACAAAACACAAAACATGTATCTCAAAGTAAAATGCCACCAAGGGGCTCAAACATTGCCTCCTATCGAGGTCTTCAAGCTAAGAAAGCGATAAAGTACGAGAAAGGGAAAAAATTACCACACGGATAAAGATCCGAAGCTATAGCAGTTAAAGGAGCAAGAAACCCTGAAATCTCTCCAGCTGGACCGTCAAAGGAAATCAGTCAACACGAATAATCAGAATAAAACTTCAGGGGGTATCCCACAAATAAAGTGGGAAACCACGCGAGTGTCTCTGCAAAAGCCATATGAGCCCTCACAAAACTCGACAAAGGGTTAGACAAACAAGATGAGATCCAGGGAAAACAATGCCATGGCAACACAAAAACAGGTTAGAACAAAACAAAACAAAAAGCAGATACTGTCACGTTCGCGACTGCTTCGCCTAGCGAAGGCTTAGCGAAGCTTCGCTACAGGCTCGCCTAGCGAAGCGGCTAGCGAAGGCCTGCGGGTTTTGGATTCCTCCTTGATAACAGTTCGATCTCTATGATCCGAAACCATGTGGTATCCATCTCATAAACGAAAATGATTAAAACATTCGAGGTATTATTACACATATTTATACACAAACATAAACCCGTGGGCAACACCTGATGTTACCTCATACATTTATAATATTCAAATTCGAGGCGTAAAGTAGTAGGAACAAAGGCATACCTGATGAGAGAGATCGATCGAACGGTGTGGCTGGATTTGTAAAGCTCTGTGAGGCGGAGGCAAAAGAGCGTGTGAATCGGAGTGAACTTCTCAGAGCTGCCTGAAGGTTGCTGCAGAGTAATTCCTAGGTCTCCTCCTCTCAAGATCTTTCTCCCGTGGTTCTCCCAGTGTAACTCCTCTACTGAAACTTCAGTATTTATAGACTGATTTCGTGGGTAATGGGCTTGGAATGAGGTCAACTGAGGCCCAAAGCTTCTTGATTTTTTCTGAAATGCGCGCCCTTCGCCTAGCGAGCATGACAGCTCAGCAGCAGATTCTTGCTTCTTCAAGTCTGGCAATTTGCACGGTGAATACGCCCCAATTAGACCTGTTGGTAGTACCTCAAGTCTATTCCTTACGTTGACTGACCGTCTAAGTAGAACCCACAAAGTGTCCTGGATGATGTTCGAGCTTCTTGGAGCTAATTCTGATTGACGCGATGCAATATGGCATGAAATGCTAAATGACCTAAAAAGTGAATGCATGAATGAGGAGGGCAAATTTTGGGGTGTTACACGAAGGTCTGGTTCGTTCGGAGAATCCATACTTATAATGAAGCTGCGGGGAATGTTGTTGCACCTAGGGTTGGATTTGGTTTGGGTTCGGAGTTGCGGCGCGCAGGGGTTTTCGTTAAAGTTGTAAAGGTCGGTGAGAAGGGGAATGCGGCGGAATTGTGGTTGAAGAGGGAGATGATGAGTGGAGAGGTTGGTTGGTTGGTTTTGGTTTCGGATGATCGGGAATTTGCGGATATGTTGAGGAAGGTTAGGGAAGTGAATTTGAAGACTGTTGTTGTTGGAGATTATTGGGATAGGGATTTGGGGAAGAATGCTGATTTGTGGCTTCCTTGGAATGTTGTTGAGAATGGAAAGCTTGAGGGAATGGGTTTAATGGGAAAAACAGAGGGTTTGGATGATGAACTGGAAGGAGATCAGGATTTGGACTATAGTGAATATGTAACAGAGGAAGAACTGTATGAAAGGTTTTAAATAATTGTCTGCATTGTGTTCTCTTTAAGACTCTCACGATTTTGGTCAGTAATGTGTTCTCTTTGAAGCTCTTGCGATTTTGGTCTGTACGAATTGTAAATATGTAGATGCACTATTTTCTTTGTTTTGAATGACTTATAAGTTTTTTAGATTTGTGTCTTAATAGTTTTTTTTTACATATCTTATATCTTATACCTGTTGCTATAGATTTGTGTATTAAGGGTTCATGTATTGGTTACATTTGTTGAAGCTTATGAGAAACAAATTGATCTTGTTTGAATATGACAATCACTAAGTTTGTTGAATTGAAGATGGACAATGAGAGTAGATTTAAGGGGAAGAAGTCAAGACCAAAGTTTGTCTCAGTCTTCGAATTCCATTGAGTGCCAAAACATTGTTGGTGTTGATTCCGAAAAGAGAAAGACATCGATGGTGATGACTCTGGTATAAAAAGATTTAAGCCGGGAACTTTTATTCGATTGGGCTACTGATTTATTTAGAAATTTTCACAACATTTTTCTACCCCGCTAACAATACTATTCTTCGTTACAAACCTTATTATAAGGAGCATGTTGCTTTCAAAAAAGAATACATCATATTCGACTACTACAAATAGTTGTTAAACTTTGTTAGTTAGGATACTTGATTGATATCAAATGAATATCGTTGATAATTGGTATGAAAATCAAATGGTTTGATTTTACAAAATATTTTAGTTTATGCCTCATAGTACATTTTCCATAATCGAAAAAATACTATACAATTTAACATATTTCTTCGTGTTGTTGTTGGATGGAAAAAGATGTTATGAACTTTAGTATTGTTTCAATGATGATGTTCAATGTTTTACAGTTTAATTTAAGAGATACTATTGGATAAGTTGACATGTTATCTTTTGAGTTTTATAATATCTACGTACTATTATATGTTTTATTTATGTTACTTTTCTTTTTATAAATGAATCACAATTGTAAGATTATATTAGTGTATGTTTGTAGTTCTCTATGTATTAACGGTCTTAAAATATAAATTCAAAGTTCGGGTTTGTTACAAGTATGTATAAAACGGTGTGCAAATAACCACTCCCTAGAAAAATTCCATACCATTGGGCCACAATCCACACGAGCAAGCCCAAATTATCATCTGTAACAAAAAAAAAGCTCCTATCGCATTAAAAAAAAGCGATTCTTCTTTGTCGATACGAAGAGAAGCATGCATTCTCTGTTTTTCCACAACGCAAACTCTGTCAACTTAACTTCTTCACTTCTTTTCCCAAATAATCACAAACTCTGCTCAAAACCCCATTTCCAATCCTCCATCAAAATCAATACACCAATCCCTAAACACGTCCCTAACAAAAAGGTTATAATCCTCTGGGACCTCGACAACAAACCTCCACGTGGACCTCCATACGACGCCGCACTCTCTCTCAAAACCCTCGCCGAACGCTTCGGCGACGTCGTTTCAATCTCCGCTTACACAAAACGACACTCCTTCTTCAATCTCCCTCAATGGAATACCAACCAAAACCCTAACCCTAATTCGATTCCCTGTCGTGTCTGCGGTCACGAATGTAAATCAATTTTCGATCTCAAAATTCATTTCAAGAGAGTTCATCTGTACCAGCGTAAGAAGTTAAGGGAAAAATTGAAATCCATTAAGTTGAGTCGGTCGAAGGTCTGGTTCGTTCGGAGAATCCATACTTATAATGAAGTTGCGGGGAATGTTGTTGCACCTAGGGTTGGATTTGGTTTGGGTTCGGAGTTACAGCGCACAGGGGTTTTCGTTAAAGTTGTGAAGGTCGGTGAGAAGGGGAATGCGGCGGATTTGTGGTTGGAGAGGGAGATGATGAGTGGAGAGGTTGGTTGGTTGGTTATGGTTTCGGATGATCGGGAATTTGCAGAGATGTTGAGGAAGGTTAGGGAGGTCAATTTGAAGACTGTTGTTGTTGGAGATTATTGGGATAGGGATTTGGGGAAGAATGTTGATTTGTGGCTTCCTTGGAATGTTGTTGAGAATGGAAAGCTTGAGGGAATGGGTTTAATGGGAAGAACAGAGGGTTCGGATGATGAAGTGGAAGGAGATCAGGATTTGGACTATGGTGAATATGTAACAGAGGAAGAACTATATGAAAGGTTTTAAATAATTGTCTGCATCGTGTTCTTTTTAAGACTCTCACGATTTTGGTCAGTAATGTGTTCTCTTAGAAGCTCTTGCGATTTTGGTCTGTACGAATTGTAAATATGTAGATGCACTATTTTCTTTGTTTTGAATGACTTATAAGTTTTTAGATTTGTGTCTTCATAGTTTTTTTTTACATATCTTATATCTTATACCTGTTGTTATAGATTTGTGTATTAAGGGTTCATGTATTGGTTACATTTGTTGAAGCTTATGAGAAACAAATTGATCTTGTTTGAATATGACAATCACTAAGTTTGTTGAATTGAAGATGGACAATGAGAGTAGATTTAAGGGGAAGAAGTCAAGACCAAAGTTTGTCTCAGTCTCCGAATTCCATTGAGTGCCAAAACATTGTTGGTGTTGATTCCGAAAAGAGAAAGACATCGATGGTGATGACTCTGGTATAAAAAGATTTAAGCCGGGAACTTTTAATCGATTGGGCTACTGATTTATTTAGAAATTTTCACAACATTTTTCTACTCCGCTAACAATACTATTCTTCGTTACAAACCTTATTATAAGGAGCATGTTACTTTTAAATAAGGGTAATGCTAATCAGGATTCTCTTGGCCCAAGTTATATATATATATATATATATATATATATATATATATATATATATATATATATATATATATTATATATATATATATATATATATATATATATATATATAATTAAAAATTTAATTAATTTTTTCATTACAAATTTTTATAAATGAATTTCTTAATTTGTGTCCGCATAAGGTAGGAGCAAAAGTGATTTGAAAATCTTAATACATGACAAAAAAGAATACATCATATTCGACTACTACAAATAGTTGTTAAACTTTGTTAGTTAGGATACTTGATTGATATCAAATGAATATCGTTGATCATTGGTATGAAAATCAAATGGTTTGATTTTACAAAATATTTTAGTTTATGCTTCATAGTACATTTTGCATATTCAAAAAATACTATACAATTTAACATATTTCTTCGTGCTGTTGTAGGATGGAAAAAGATGTTATGAACTTTAGTATTGTTTCAATGATGATGTTCAATGTTTTACAGTTTAATTTAAGAGATACTATTGGATAAGTTGACATGTTATCTTTTGAGTTTTATAATAATTACGTACTATTATATGTTTTATTTATGTTACTTTTCTTTTTATAAATGAATCACAATTGTAAGATTATATTAGTGTATGTTTGTAGTTCTCTATGTATTAACGGTCTTAAAATATAAATTCAAAGTTCGGGTTTGTTACTAGTATGTATAAAACGGTATGCAAATAACCACTCCCTAGAAAAATTCCATACCATTGGGCCACAATCCACACGAGCAAGCCCAAATTATCATCCGTAACAAAAAAAAAGCTCCTATCGCATTAAAAAAAAAGCGACTCTTCTTCGTCGATACGAAGAGAAGCATGCATTCTCTGTTTTTCCACAGCGCAAACTCTGTCAACTTAACTTCTTCACTTCTTTTCCCAAATAATCACAAACTCTGCTCAAAACCCCGTTTCCAATCCTCCATCAAAATCAATACACCAATCCCTAAACACGTCCCTAACAAAAAGGTTATAATCCTCTGGGACCTCGACAACAAACCTCCACGTGGACCTCCATACGACGCCGCACTCTCTCTCAAAACCCTCGCCGAACGCTTCGGCGACGTCGTTTCAATCTCCGCTTACACAAAACGACACTCCTTCTTCAATCTCCCTCAATGGAATACCAACCAAAACCCTAACCCTAATTCGATTCCCTGTCGTGTCTGCGGTCACGAATGTAAATCAATTTTCGATCTCAAAATTCATTTCAAGAGAGTTCATCTGTACCAGTGTAAGAAGTTAAGGGAAAAATCTAAATCCATTAAGTTGAGCCGGTCGAAGGTCTGGTTCGTTCGGAGAATCCATACTTATAATGAAGCTGCGGGGAATGTTGTTGTTGCACCTAGGGTTGGATTTGGTTTAGGTTCGGAGTTGCGGCGCGCAAGGGTTTTCGTTAAAGTTGTGAAGGTCGGTGAGAAGGGGAATGCGGCGGAATTGTGGTTGAAGAGGGAGATGATGAGTGGAGAGGTTGGTTGGTTGGTTTTGGTTTCGGATGATCGGGAATTTGCGGAGATGTTGAGGAAGGTTAGGGAAGTGAATTTGAAGACTGTTGTTGTTGGAGATTATTGGGATAGGGATTTGGGGAAGAATGCTGATTTGTGGCTTCCTTGGAATGTTGTTGAGAATGGAAAGCTTGAGGGAATGGGTTTAATGGGAAAAATAGAGGGTTTGGATGATGAACTGGAAGGAGATCAGGATTTGGACTATGGTGAATATGTAACAGAGGAAGAACTGTATGAAAGGTTTTAAATAATTGTCTGCATCGTGTTCTCTTTAAAACTCTCACGATTTTGGTCAGTAATGTGTTCTCTTTGAAGCTCTTGCGATTTTGGTCTGTACGAATTGTAAATATGTAGATGCACTATTTTCTTTGTTTTGAATGACTTATAAGTTTTTAGATTTGTGTCTTAATAGTTTTTTTTTACATATCTTATATCTTATACATGTTGCTATAGATTTGTGTATTAAGGGTTCATGTATTGGTTACATTTGTTGAAGCTTATGAGAAACAAATTGATCTTGTTTGAATATGACAATCACTAAGTTTGTTGAATTGAAGATGGACAATGAGAGTAGATTTAAGGGGAAGAAGTCAAGACCAAAGTTTGTCTCAGTCTCCGAATTCCATTGAGTGCCAAAACATTGTTGGTGTTGATTCCGAAAAGAGAAAGACATCGATGGTGATGACTTTGGTATAAAAAGATTTAAGCCGGGAACTTTTATTCGATTGGGCTACTGATTTATTTAGAAATTTTCACAACATTTTTCTACCCCGCTAACAATACTATTCTTCGTTACAAACCTTATTATAAGGAGCATGTTGCTTTTAAATAAGGGTAATGCTAATCAGGATTCTCTTGGCCCAAGTTATATATATATATATATATATATATATATATATATATATATATATATATATATATATATATATATATATATATATATATATATATATATATATATATATATATATATATATATATATATATATATATATAATTAAAATTTTTAATTAACTTTTTCAATATAAATTTTTATAAATGAATTTCTTAATTTGTGTCCGCATAAGGTAGGAGCAAAAGTGGTTTGAAAATCTTAATACATGACAAAAAAGAATACATCATATTCGACTACTACAAATAGTTGTTAAACTTTGTTAGTTAGGATACTTGATTGATATCAAATGAATATCGTTGATCATTGGTATGAAAATCAAATGGTTTGATTTTACAAAATATTTTAGTTTATGCTTCATAGTACATTTTGCATATTCGAAAAAATACTATACAATTTAACATATTTCTTCGTGTTGTTGTAGGATGGAAAAAGATGTTATGAACTTTAGTATTGTTTCAATGATGATGTTCAATGTTTTACAGTTTAATTTAAGAGATACTATTGGATAAGTTGACATGTTATCTTTTGAGTTTTATAATAATTACGTACTATTATATGCTTTATTTATGTTACTTTTCTTTTTATAAATGAATCACAATTGTAAGATTATATTAGTGTATGTTTGTAGTTCTCTATGTATTAACGGTCTTAAAATATAAATTCAAAGTTCGGGTTTGTTACTAGTATGTATAAAACGGTGTGCAAATAACCACTCCCTAGAAAAATTCCATACCATTGGGCCACAATCCACACGAGCAAGCCCAAATTATCATCCGTAACAAAAAAAAAAACTCCTATCGCATTAAAAAAAAAGCGACTCTTCTTCGTTGATACGAAGAGAAGCATGCATTCTCTGTTTTTCCACAGCGCAAACTCTGTCAACTTAACTTCTTCACTTCTTTCCCAAATAATCACAAACTCTGCTAAAAACCCCGTTTCCAATCCTCCATCAAAATCAATACACCAATCCCCAAACACGTCCCTAACAAAAAGGTTATAATCCTCTGGGACCTCGACAACAAACCTCCACGTGGACCTCCATACGACGCCGCACTCTCTCTCAAAACCCTCGCCGAACGCTTCGGCGACGTCGTTTCAATCTCCGCTTACACAAAACGACACTCCTTTTTCAATCTCCCTCAATGGAATACCAACCAAAACCCTAACCCTAATTCGATTCCCTGCCGTGTCTGCGGTCACGAATGTAAATCAATTTTCGACCTCAAAATTCATTTCAAGAGAGTTCATCTGTACCAGTGTAAGAAGTTAAGGGAAAAATTGAAATCCATTACCTTGAGCCGGTCGAAGGTCTGGTTCGTTCGGAGAATCCATACTTATAATGAAGCTGCAGGGAATATTGTTGCACCTAGGGTTGGATTTGGTTTGGGTTCGGAGTTGCGGTGCGCAGGGGTTTTTGTTAAAGTTGTGAAGGTAAGTGAGAAGGGGAATGCGACGGATTTGTGGTTGGAGAGGGAGATGATGAGTGGAGAGGTTGGTTGGTTGGTTATGGTTTCGGATGATCGGGAATTTGCAGAGATGTTGAGGAAGGTTAGGGAGGTCAATTTGAAGACTGTTGTTGTTGGAGATTATTGGGATAGGGATTTGGGGAAGAATGCTGATTTGTGGCTTCCTTGGAATGTTGTTGAGAATGGAAAGCTTGAGGGAATGGGTTTAATGGGAAGAACAGAGGGTTCGGATGATGAACTGGAAGGAGATCAGGATTTGGACTATGGTGAATATGTAACAGAGGAAGAACTGTATGAAAGGTTTTAAATAATTGTCTGCATCGTGTTCTCTTTAAGACTCTCACGATTTGGTCAGTAATGTGTTCTCTTTGAAGCTCTTGCGATTTTGGTCTGTACGAATTGTAAATATGTAGATGCACTATTTTCTTTGTTTTGAATGACTTATAAGTTTTTAGATTTGTGTCTTAATAGTTTTTTTTTACATATCTTATATCTTATACCTGTTGCTATAGATTTGTGTATTAAGGGTTCATGTATTGGTTACATTTGTTGAAGCTTATGAGAAACAAATTGATCTTGTTTGAATATGACAATCACTAAGTTTGTTGAATTGAAGATGGACAATGAGAGTAGATTTAAGGGGAAGAAGTCAAGACCAAAGTTTGTCTCAGTCTCCGAATTCCATTGAGTGCCAAAACATTGTTGGTGTTGATTCCGAAAAGAGAAAGACATCGATGGTGATGACTCTGGTATAAAAAGATTTAAGCCGGGAACTTTTATTCGATTGGGCTACTGATTTATTTAGAAACTTTCACAAAAAATTTCTACCCCGCTAACAATACTATTCTTCGTTACAAACCTTATTATAAGGAGCATGTTGCTTTTAAATAAGGGTAATGCTAATCAGGATTCTCTTGGCCCAAGTTATATATATATATATATATATATATATATATATATATATATATATATATATATATATATATATATATATATATTATATATATATATATATATATATATATAATATATATATATATATATAATTAAAATTTTGAATTAATTTTTTCAATACAAATTTTTTATAAATGAATTTCTTAATTTGTGTCCGCATAAGGTAGGAGCAAAAGTGGTTTGAAAATCTTAATACATGACAAAAAAGAATACATCATATTCGACTACTACAAATAGTTGTTAAACTTTGTTAGTTAGGATACTTGATTGATATCAAATGAATATCGTTGATCATTGGTATGAAAATCAAATGGTTTGATTTTACAAAATATTTTAGTTTATGCTTCATAGTATATTTTGCATATTCGAAAAAATACTATACAATTTAACATATTTCTTCGTGCTGTTGTAGGATGGAAAAAGATGTTATGAACTTTAGTATTGTTTCAATGATGATGTTCAATGTTTTACAGTTTAATTTAAGAGATACTATTGGATAAGTTGACATGTTATCTTTTGAGTTTTATAATAATTACGTACTCTTATGTGTTTTATTTATGTTACTTTTCTTTTTATAAATGAATCACAATTGTAAGATTATATTAGTGTATGTTTGTAGTTCTCTATGTATTAACGGTCTTAAAATATAAATTCAAAGTTCGGGTTTGTTACTAGTATGTATAAAACGGTGTGCAAATAACCACTCCCTAGAAAAATTCCATACCATTGGGCCACAATCCACACGAGCAAGCCCAAATTATCATCCGTAACAAAAAAAAAACTCCTATCGCATTAAAAAAAAAGCGACTCTTCTTCGTTGATACGAAGAGAAGCATGCATTCTCTGTTTTTCCACAGCGCAAACTCTGTCAACTTAACTTCTTCACTTCTTTTCCCAAATAATCACAAACTCTGCTAAAAAACCCGTTTCCAATCCTCCATCAAAATCAATACACCAATCCCCAAACACGTCCCTAACAAAAAGGTTATAATCCTCTGGGACCTCGACAACAAACCTCCACGTGGACCTCCATACGACGCCGCACTCTCTCTCAAAACCCTCGCCGAACGCTTCGGCGACGTCGTTTGAATCTCCGCTTACACAAAACGACACTCCTTTTTCAATCTCCCTCAATGGAATACCAACCAAAACCCTAACCCTAATTCGATTCCCTGCCGTGTCTGCGGTCACGAATGTAAATCAATTTTCGACCTCAAAATTCATTTCAAGAGAGTTCATCTGTACCAGTGTAAGAAGTTAAGGGAAAAATTGAAATCCATTAACTTGAGCCGGTCGAAGGTCTGGTTCGTTCGGAGAATCCATACTTATAATGAAGTTGCAGGGAATATTGTTGCACCTAGGGTTGGATTTGGTTTGGGTTCGGAGTTGCGGCGCGCAGGGGTTTCGTTAAAGTTGTGAAGGTAAGTGAGAAGGGGAATGCGACGGATTTGTGGTTGGAGAGGGAGATGATGAGTGGAGAGGTTGGTTGGTTGGTTATGGTTTCGGATGATCGGGAATTTGCAGAGATGTTGAGGAAGGTTAGGGAGGTCAATTTGAAGACTGTTGTTGTAGGAGATTATTGGGATAGGGATTTGGGGAAGAATGCTGATTTGTGGCTTCCTTTGAATGTTGTTGAGAATGGAAAGCTTGAGGGAATGGGTTTAATGGGAAGAACAGAGGGTTCGGATGATGAATTGGAAGGAGATCAGGATTTGGACTATGGTGAATATGTAACAGAGGAAGAACTGTATGAAAGGTTTTAAATAATTGTCTGCATCGTGTTCTCTTTAAGACTCTCACGATTTTGGTCAGTAATGTGTTCTCTTTGAAGCTCTTGCGATTTTGGTCTGTACGAATTGTAAATATGTAGATGCACTATTTTCTTTGTTTTGAATGACTTATAAGTTTTTAGATTTGTGTCTTAATAGTTTTTTTTTACATATCTTATATCTTATACCTGTTGCTATAGATTTGTGTATTAAGGGTTCATGTATTGGTTACATTTGTTGAAGCTTATGAGAAACAAATTGATCTTGTTTGAATATGACAATCACTAAGTTTGTTGAATTGAAGATGGACAATGAGAGTAGATTTAAGGGGAAGAAGTCAAGACCAAAGTTTGTCTCAGTCTCCGAATTCCATTGAGTGCCAAAACATTGTTGGTGTTGATTCCGAAAAGAGAAAGACATCGATGGTGATGACTCTGGTATAAAAAGATTTAAGCCTGGAACTTTTATTCGATTGGGCTACTGATTTATTTAGAAACTTTCACAAAAAATTTCTACCCCGCTAACAATACTATTCTTCGTTACAAACCTTATTATAAGGAGCATGTTGCTTTTAAATAAGGGTAATGCTAATCAGGATTCTCTTGGCCCAAGTTATATATATATATATATATATATATATATATATATATATATATATATATATATATATATAATATATATATATATATATATATATAAGGGTAATGCTAATCAGGATTCTCTTGGCCCAAGTTATATATTATATATATATATATATATATATATATATATATATATATATATATATATATATATATATATATATAATTAAAATTTTGAATTAATTTTTTCAATACAAATTTTTTATAAATGAATTTCTTAATTTGTGTCCGCATAAGGTAGGAGCAAAAGTGGTTTGAAAATCTTAATACATGACAAAAAAGAATACATCATATTCGACTACTACAAATAGTTGTTAAACTTTGTTAGTTAGGATACTTGATTGATATCAAATGAATATCGTTGATCATTGGTATGAAAATCAAATGGTTTGATTTTACAAAATATTTTAGTTTATGCTTCATAGTATATTTTGCATATTCGAAAAAATACTATACAATTTAACATATTTCTTCGTGCTGTTGTAGGATGGAAAAAGATGTTATGAACTTTAGTATTGTTTCAATGATGATGTTCAATGTTTTACAGTTTAATTTAAGAGATACTATTGGATAAGTTGACATGTTATCTTTTGAGTTTTATAATAATTACGTACTCTTATGTGTTTTATTTATGTTACCTTTCTTTTATAAATGAATCACAATTGTAAGATTATATTAGTGTATGTTTGTAGTTCTCTATGTATTAACAGTCTTAAAATATAAATTCAAAGTTCGGGTTTGTTACTAGTATGTATAAAACGGTGTGCAAATAACCACTCCCTAGAAAAATTCCATACCATTAGGCCACAATCCACACGAGCAAGCCCAAATTATCATCCGTAACAAAAAAAAAAGCTCCTATCGCATTAAAAAAAAGCGATTCTTCTTCGTCAATACGAAGAGAAGCATGCATTCTCTGTTTTTCCACAGCGCAAACTCTGTCAACTTAACTTCTTCACTTGTTTTCCCAAATAATCACAAACTCTGCTCAAAACCCCGTTTCCAATCCTCCATCAAAATCAATACACCAATCCCCAAACACGTCCCTAACAAAAAGGTTATAATCCTCTGGGACCTCGACAACAAACCTCCACGTGGACCTCCATATGACGCCGCACTCTCTCTCAAAACCCTCTCCGAACGCTTCGGCGACGTCGTTTCAATCTCCGCTTACACAAAACGGCACTCCTTCTTCAATCTTCCTCAATGGAATACCAACCAAAACCCTAACCCTAATTCGATTCCCTGCCGTGTCTGCGATCACGAATGTAAATCAATTTTCGATCTCAAAATTCATTTCAAGAGAGTTCATATGTACCAACGTAAGAAGTTAAGGGAAAAATTGAAATCCATTAAGCTGAGCCGGTCGAAGGTTTGGTTCGTTCGGAGAATCCATACTTATAATGAAGTTGCGGGGAATGTTGTTGCACCTAGGGTTGGATTTGGTTTGGGTTCGAAGTTGCGGCGCGCAGGGGTTTTCGTTAAAGTTGTGAAGGTCGGTGGGAAGGGGAATGCGGCGAAATTATGGTTGAAGAGGGAGATGATGAGTGGAGAGGTTGGTTGGTTGGTTTTGGTTTCGGATGATCGGGAATTTGCGGAGATGTTGAGGAAGGTTAGGGAAGTGAATTTGAAGACTGTTGTTGTTGGAGATTATTGGGATAGGGATTTGGGGAAGAATGCTGATTTGTGGCTTCCTTGGAATGTTGTTGAGAATGGAAAGCTTGAGGGAATGGGTTAATGGGAAAAACAGAGGGTTTGGATGATGAACTGGAAGGAGATCAGGATTTGGACTATGGTGAATATGTAACAGAGGAAGAATGTTAGATACCCAAAAGTGCTTATTTGAGCTATCAAATATGGGCATCTTTCACTCCATTTCCTTGCTAAAGTGTTCGAAACCACCTTTGTTTTTGATGAATTGCAATACAATGATACACGATCTTGGTACCTTTGATTTGTGTGTTATTTTGCAGCAATTAGGCCTGAAATAATAGAAAATGAAGGCACAGAAAATGGCAAGGGACCAAGAAAAAGAATGCATTCATCAGCTTGCTCGCTTGGCGAGGGCTGTGGCGAAGAGCTCGCTAGGCGAGCGCCCAGCGAGTCCCCTGCGAAGAGCTCCAGTATTTTACAGTAGCAAACATCAACAAACTCGCTAGGCGAGCTGCCAGCGAAGGGTGTAGCGAACACGTCCAGACTTGGCCAAAAGCGCAGCCAGCACTCACTCGCTAGGCGAGCCATTAGCGAGCTTCCAGCGAGCAATTACAGTAGCAAAACCTCCTAAGCTCGCTGGAGCGAGGGTGAAGCGTGGGCTTCGCCTAGCGAAGGTTTTGTTCGCCTAGCGAACATGCCAATCTGGCAAAGGTCATTTCTTTGGGCGCAGGTGCCACAGGTGCCTCATTTTGGGGCTCGCTAGGCGAGTCATTCTGCTCGCCTAGCGAGCATGACAGCTCAGTAGCAGCTCTATAAGTAGCAAGGGCTACTTTTGGAGCCATACTTTTACACCTCCATACTTTTGTACTTTTAGATATTTTCCAGCATTGCTCTAGAGATCTTTTGTGACCTAGGAATCATTTCTCTTCATCTCTTAACAATCTTTCATAAAAAGAAGGTGGATTCCCATCCAATCTCGATTATTCGACTCGGATGTTGATCAACCTTCTTCCAAAACTTGTTGACCAAGCTACCATGAAAATGAGTAGCTAAGTTCTTCATTTTGTCAAGGTTAGATGTAGATGATCATTAGCTTTGTGTGTAAATGGGATGATCTTCATTTGTAAACTCTTTAATGGTGAATATATGGTGAAAACTTTGTTCTTATTGAAAACTCTTTGTGTTGGTTTATGATCGAGAGATGTTTACCAACTCTTTACCTAGGTTTTCATCCAATCTTGTTTGTTAGCTAGAGATAGTAATGAATGATTTTGTTCACCATAAGGTTGAACCAAAAAGTTATCATTTGATAGATTGTGTTAGAGATAAACAATAGATCAAAATGGGAAAACTCACAATGTGTGTTAGAGATAAACACATTGGGGGACTTTGTGAAATAGTTTATCATCTAAAGGAGTTTATAAGTTTTGTTGATCGAACATATACATGCAAAGTGATTGTCGAACCCTAACTTTGGCAATATTTCTCAAATATTAAAACCAAATCTTTTACCGCATTTTATCACACTTTTATGCAAGATACCGTGACTAAAACCAAAAACCATTGTTACCTTAAGCTAAGAGTTAAAACAACTATCGAAAGGCGGTGATATCTCACAATCCCTGTGGAGACGATAACAAAAACCCGACACTTAAAATTACACTCAACAAAATGGCGCTGTTGCCGGGGATTGTGAATTGATATTGCGAGCATCGCAATAGTTGCTTAATTTTTAGCTTTCGAATTTTTGACTTGTGCTTGTAATTTGTTTGGTTTAGTGTGCAGCTTTCGTTTTATGCGAGGGCAGATTCCTGTGGACGGACTTCTTTTTGATCCCTAGATCGAAAGAACCGCAAGGAGGCTAAATAGCAAAACGAGACGAAGGAGGCAACAGGCTAGACAACAACAAGAACAAGGAGAAAGTTCTTCTACCACACATCCACCACCGTTCATACCTATCATGGAACCACCACCACCGCCCATTTCCACTCCATGTGTAAACAGTCCAAGGAATACTGCTCAGTTTGCCAACCACACGGGAAGGCAAGCCGAGATGAAAACGGGAACTCTTAATTTACTATATGGAAGTCCATTCACCGGAATGGACCATGAAGATCCCTTTGCTTTTCTCACAAAATTTTACGAGATAGCATTGGCGGCCGGAGTGGATCAAGCTCAAGAGCTACCGTTGTTCAGAAGATTATTTCCCCACGCTTTGCTCGACAAAGCAAAAGATTGGTACTTAGATCAAACACCAGTCGTCATGACAAACTGGAACGTGTTGGAAGAGAAGTTCATCGAAAGATTTTTCTCCCATAACCGGTTCATGGAATCCAAGACGACCATCTCAGTGTTTTCACAAGGAACCAATGAATCATTAAATGAGGCGTGGGAAAGATTCAAATCCATGCTTCGGAAATGTAAAGGGCATGTTTTTTTGATGAATTGACTCAAATCCATATTTCAAAAATGGACTTCAACCAAATTGCAAGACGTTGTTGGATGCTACCTCGGGTGGTTCTTTATTGTCTAAAAGCGCCGAAGAAGCTACAAATATCATAATCGAATGGCTCTAAATGATCTTCAAAGTCAAAGTAGAGGCAACTCTTTGAAGAAGCCGTGAGTGCTTGAACTTGGGACGAACGATGCCATTCTTGCCCAAAACAAACTGATTTACAACAAGTGGAACTCTTAACGCAGCAAATAAAAGAGTTGAGAGAACCTTCAAAATCTAAGCAAATAGCTTGTTGTGAGCTTTGCAAAGGTGAGCATGACACCGGATTTTGTCCACCTCCCGGGTTCGAAGAAGTAAACTACATGGCAAACCAACGGGACTACCAACCGAGACAACAACAACAACAACCTTATCAACCACATCCTCAAAATCAACAACAACAACAACAACACTTCCAAGGGAATCAAGGGTTCCAACCTAGGAGTAACTATTACCATAACCAAGGTTATGGGGGTGGTTCTTCTAGCCGTCAAAACCCTCCCCAAAATCCTTATCAACCTCAACAACCGCCGATCGTAACGTCAAAATTAGAAGAGACATTGACACAATTTATGCAAATGTCAATGGCTAATCAAAAGAGCAACGATGCGGCAATTAAAAATCTCGAGACTCAAGTTGGACAACTTGCTAAGCAACTAGCGGAACAACAACCCGGTCCTTCTTTTCGGCGAACACGCAAACAAATCCTAAGGAGCATTATAAAGCGATCACGACAAGAAGTGGGAGGGAGTTGACTAGTGAGAATAAAAAAAGAGATGAGAGTCAACAAAGAGAGGAAAAGAAGACAATGAGGAGGAAATATTGGAGGATAATATTGATGGTGAAGTGGGGGAGTGGAGTGGGGAGAAAAAGTTGAAAAGAACGAAAAGAATGGTGAAGTTGAAAAGAAAGAAAGTGTGGAAATTGAGAAAATAAAAGTGATGAAGTAATGGTGGAGGAAGAAAAAGAAAAGAGCAAGAAGTTCTAGAGTTGCTAAAGGAAAGGAGGTAGTGAGCGCTACTCCGATCCAAAACCTTCCTTATCCACATGCTCCATCCAAAAGGGAGAATGAACGACATTACGCCCGGTTCATGGATATTTTTAAACAATTGCAAATCAACATTCCGTTTGCCGAAGCCTTGGAGCAAATGCCCAAGTATGCCAAATTCATGAAGGACATACTTACAAAAAAGCGGAGGTATACGGAACCGGAGACCATTGTCCTAGATGCGAGCTGTAGTGCAATCATTCAAAGGACGCTTCCGAAAAAAGAGGTTGATCCGGGACGAGTTACTTTGCCGGTTAAAATTGGTGATATCTATGTCGGAAAGGGACTAATTCATTTGGGGTAAAGCATTAATCTTATACCATTGTCTATTGTAAAGAGGCTTGGCAACATTGAAATTAAGTCCATCCAGATGACGTTGCAATTGGCGGATAAGTCGACCACCCATCCTCATGGCGTAGCCCAAGATGTTTTGGTTAAAGTCGACAAATTCTTTTTCCCGGTCGATTTTATTGTTATTGATATGGAAGAAGATGATGATGCTCCGCTCATTCTGGGTTGACCGTTCATGAAAACCGCGCGCATGATGATAGACGTTGATGACGGTTTGATGAAGGTGAGAGTCCAAAATGAAGAAGTTACATTCGATCTATTCGAAGCAATGAAGCATTCAAAAGATAGAAGTGATAGCTTTCGCATCGATGTGATCGAAGAGGCAATTTTGGAGGTTTCTAAGCATATTCATGAGATATCCTATGGAGTTAGCTCTTGACGACTCATTTGAAGTTTCACAGCTGAAGAAGAGCAAGCTCTTGATGAATGCTTAAGGGAACTTGATGGTTTAAACGAACTACAACTGTAGGAAGTTGAGGAGGAAGACTTGAAGAAGGAGGTTAATGACGAAAAAGCGCCCATTGAATTGAAAATGTTACCTTCTACTTTGAAGTATGTATTCCTAGATGAGACCGAAGCAAAGCCGGTCATCATAAGCAACCTTTTGTCAAATGATGAAGAAGCCCGTTTGATCAATGTGCTAAAAAAAATCAAGAAGCCATGGGTTGGACTCTTTCCGATCTCAAAAGAATTAGTCCTTCCTATTGCATGCACAAGATCTTAATGGAAGAGGATTTAAGCCGGTAGCTCAACCACAACGCCGCTTAAGTCCTACTATGAAGGAGGTTGCTAGAAAGGAAGTTTTCAAGTTGTTGGATGGCGGGAATGATTTACCCCGATTTCGGATAGTCCATGGGTTAGTCCTGTGCATGTGGTTCCGAAGAAAGGTGGAATTACCGTGATCCGAAATGACAAGGATGAGTTGATCCCTACTAAAGTTGCAACGGGGTGGCGAATGTGTATTGATTATAGGCGGTTGAATACCGCAACTCGAAAAGATCATTTTCCACTCCCGTTCATGGATCAAATGCTCGAAAGACTCTCGGGCAACAATACTATTGTTTCTTGGATGGCTATTCCGGTATAACCAAATTGCGGTTGACCCGGCCGATCATGAAAAGACGGCTTTCACATGTCTGTTTGGAGTTTTCGCATACCAAAAAATGCCCTTTGGGTTTGCAAAGCACCGGCGACTTTCCAAAGATGTGTGCAAGCCATTTTTGTCGACCTTATTGAGAAAACAATGGAAGTCTTCATGGATGACTTCTCGGTATTTGGTGGTTCCTTTAGTCTATGCTTGGCAAACTTGAAAACGGTGCTTGAAAGATGTGTGAAGACCAATCTTGTGCTTAATTGGGAGAAGTGCCACTTCATGGTGACCGAGGGGATAGTGCTTGGCCATAAAGTCTCTTCAAGAGGGCTTGAAGTGATCGTGCTAAGGTTGAAGTGATTGAAAAGTTACCTCCTCCGGTGAATGTGAAGGGAATCCGAAGCTTTTTGGGCACGCCGGGTTCTATCGGCGCTTTATCAAAGACTTCTCAAAGGTAGCTAAGCCTTTGAGTAATTTGCTAGCTAAGGACCAGGTATCTCTTAATCGATGAATGTTTGCAAGCTTTTGAAACTTTGAAAGAAAAATTGGTTACCGCTCCAATTATAGTCGCTCCAAATTGGAATTTAAATTTTGAGCTAATGTGTGATGCGAGCGACTATGCAATCGGAGCGGTATTAGGCCAAAGAAAAGAGAAAAAAATTTCATGCGATACATTATGCAAGTAAAGTTCTTAATGAGGCTCAAATTAACTATGCCACCACTGAAAAAGAATTACTTGCGATAGTGTATGCGCTTGAAAAGTTTAGGTCTTATCTTATAGGGTCTAAAGTCGTAGTGTATACCGACCACTCGGCGATTAAATATTTGCTCACAAACGGATTCGAAGCAAAGGCTCATCCATTGGATCCTCTTGTTGCAAGAATTTGATGTTGAAATCAAAGACAAGAAAGGATCGGAAAATTTGGTGGCGGATCATTTATCTCGCTTAGTTAATGTGGAGGTTACAGCTTCAGAGAAGGAAATCCGGGAAGAGTTTCCTGATGAAAAACTTTTCAAAATTCAAGTTAGGCCGTGGTTTGCAGACTTTGCGAACCACAAGGCTAGTGGTTTTGTGCCTCCCGACCTAACTTCGAACCAAAAAAGGAAGTTTCTTCGGATGCCAAGTATTACGTATGGGATGACCCGTACTTGTTTAAGTTGGGTAGTGATAACCTTTTAAGGAGATACGTTACTGGCGATGAAGCACAGAGCATCCTTTGGCATTGTCACAACTCGCCTTACGGAGGACACTATAATGGGGTGAGAACGGCCACTAAAATCCTTCAGTCAGGATTTTATTGGCCCACTATTTTCAAAGACGCACATACCCATGCGCAAAGTTGTGATAGTTTCCAGAGAAGCGGTGGGATTGGTAAGAGAGACGAAATGCCTCTCCAAAACATCCAAGAGGTCGAAGTATTTGATTGTTGGGGCATCGATTTTGTAGGACCATTCCCACCCTCTTATGGTAACGAGTATATGCTTGTCGCAGTTGATTACATTTCTAGTGGGTTGAGCGATTGCTCACCCGGTTGCAAGGTGCGATCCGAAACGGATGCGAAAACGGTAATAATTTTTTTGAAGAAAAACATATTTTCCCATTTCGGAACCCCCGAGTGTTGATAAGTGACGGAGGGTCACACTTTGTAATGCACCGTTGGAAAGCATTTTAAAACATTACGGTGTATCACACAGAGTGGCAACTCGTATCACCCACAGGCTAATGGGCAAGCCGAGGTCTCTAATCGTGAGATTAAGAGAATTCTCGAAAAAACTGTGTCAAATTCGAAAAAAGAGTGGTCACAAAATTGGATGAAGCGTTATGGGCATACCGTACCGCCTTTAAAGCGCCAATTGGGCTCACTCCTTTTCAATTGGTGTTTGGTAAAACTTGCCATTTGTCGGTCGAATTGGAGCACAAAGCCTTGTGGGCTCTGAAATTTTTTAAATTTTGAAAAGGATTTGGCAGGTGAGAAAAGGAAGGTGCAACTGCTTGAGTTGGAAGAGATGCGCAATGCCGCATATCACTCAAGTTGGTTGTACAAAGAGAAGGTAAAAAAATATCATGACAAAAAGCTTCGAAAGAAAGAATTTGTGCCGAACAGTTGGTCCTATTGTTCAATTCCAGGTTGAAGTTATTCCCCGGAAAGTTGAAATCAAAATGGTCGGGTCATTCGGGTCAAAGAAGTGAAGGAGTACGGAGCTATTGTCATTGAGGACATGGAAAAGAAGGAGAGTTGGACCGTTAATGGCCAACGTTTGAAGGTTTATCTCGGCGGTCATGGGATCGCGAGAGCTGTGCTATTTCGTGGATGCTCCTCTGTGAGCATCGCACCGTCGAGCTTATCCAACGTTAAACACAGCGCTTGTTGGGAGGCACCCCAACATTGTAAGTATTTACAGTTTTTCTGTGGTGTCGTATTGGGATTCCAATTGTTAAACCTTGCTGAATGTACCAGGAAGGAATACTATTTTGAAAAAGCAAATGCTGTCATGCTCGCTAGATGCTCGCTAGGCGAAGCAGTAGCGAGCGAGGATTGCCGTGCTCGCTAGGCGAAGCAGCAGCGAGCGCTGCATGGCAGCACTCACTTAATTATCAGCAGGCACTCTTTTGGGCCCAAATGCACTTTTTTTTACAACTCTGAACTAAGCACTAACACAACTCTCACAAACACTCTGTCACTTTTCATCTCATTCACAAACACTCAAACCCTAAATGAAGCATTGCAAACTTCACTGCACTTCAAATCCAATCAATCTCTTTCACTAAGGTTTGGCCCTAATTCCATTTCTTTAGGTTGAACTTTGTAAATTTCTGATTTGCATGTCATTTAGGGTGAATTTGGGGGAATGGGGTATATTAGGTTTTGCATGTGGGTGTAGATTTGGCTGTACATTTAACGATGCTTTTCTTGATAGATCATTGTGTTCTGAAATAGATACCATGAGAACTTGGGTTTTGCCAAAATTTCACTGTAAACATTGCAGAACCCCAAAAACCCGTAAGATTCACTAGCAAATCGCTAGGCGAATCAGTGGCGAGCTTTCGCTGCCACTTCGCTAGGCGAACCTGTAGCGAAGCTTCGCAGGTTCTCGCTAGGCGAGAGCAGCGCGAGACCAAACAGTAGTTGGAATTCTGGTTTTGCTTTTATCTGTTTTGTGTTTGTGTTTTTCCTCTCTATGTCTGTGCAGATGGAATCCAGATCCGGAGCTTCAAAAAAAGAAAGGGCGGGAACACTTCTCGTACCGTACCAATACAATTCGACACGACAAGTTTGTCGGGCCAAAGCAAGCCACAAGATATATGCTTGGGAAAAAGCGAAAGATTTTGGCCGGAAAAGAGATTGTTAATCAACCTGAAGGCACGAACCGAACATTCGCCGGGTTGATAACAGCAAAAATGGGACCGGTTAATTTCCCTCTGGAGCATTACGATATCGCAACAGTGCGTGAGTTCTATGCGAAGCACTGCCGAACGATGACGAGCCATTCACATGGACGTCTAGAGTGTCGCCGGTCGTCTGTTGCGTTCGATAGGGATGCAATAACCGTGTCCTGGGTGAACCGCTCCATCTGGGAGCCGAGGAGAGAGACACTACCACCAAGATTTAAGGCTTCACACGGGAATACTTATGCGATCTCTGCTGCCCTGCTTCTGAGAGGGAAAATCAGTTGAGCTGGAACCCATCTGGGGTTCCCATGAGCTACCATAGGGAGGACATGACTCC